>NC_056725.1:217824300-218031800 GCF_019279795.1 Protopterus annectens
AGTTTTTCTTTTCCGGTCTCCCCTAAAAAGAGTTTTTTTTTTTTTTTGCTCACTTGGACTTTCCTAGTAAACAATTGGAATAAATACATTCCAGATGAAGCCAAATGGAGTGCAAAACATCCCTTCTGCATTTGTAAAACAGTTGTGAAGTAGTTCTTTAATTATCTGACCTGAGAGACGTTTACATGCACAGCACTGAGTATGCAGGGCTATTGACTAGACAGCTGAAGGAAATGTGGAAACCTCTACTAGATAACTTGCTATAGGCATGAGAAAGAGTGAAAACATGCCATACTATTCAAGTGTCAGCAAAATGTAGCACTACATCCAACAGCTACATTCCAAAACTACTAAACACTTCATCATATTGATTTCACATTCTCGTAGTTGTTTCATTTTTTAAGTGAAATCTTCTGTTGCATTACACAATAAGGATTTCATTTTGTGTTTTTGTAGCTAAGGCTGGAGATGACATGCTTTGGAATATTAACCATTCAGTTTTAAACAAGGATAGAAACTTAATGTTTAACATCTCTGCCGCTTCCAGAAACTGGGCTGAAGTTTTCACCTCTCTTCACTGTCTGTGTGGAATTTGCATGTTCTTCCTGTACTCATGTTTTTTTTATTTTCTTTGAGTACTCTTTCAAAAATCTACCTGGTAGATGGATACCTCTGATATATATATATATATATATATATATATATATATATATATATATATATATATATATATATATTTATACAGTTTGTATGGTAGAGTAGTTATCATTTGACTCGTGTACCATCAGTCACCATGCTGATTTGACAACTATGAGGAAACCGGTTGAACTAGACTAGTCTCCATACCTCTCAACCTCTTATAGCAAGAAATCTGAACAAAAAGACTAAACTAAGGGTGGGACAACAGCCCAAAAATAGGGATAGATTTTAAATACTGTTCTTTTAAACTTAGGAAAATGCTAGAATAACAGGATTTGTGTTAGCATGCATTTTGTGAAGGATATAAAGCCTGAAACGCAAATGCTTGTTGTTATTTAATGACTTCTATCCTCAAGTGATTTACCAGAAAACTACAAATTTTAAGAGGAACAGACTGAAAATATGAGGCATAAACTTAGACATTCTGCAAAAATCTGGACACTTGAAAGGTATGCTAGTCTCCCTTAACCGACTCGTACTAAAGCCTGTTCCCAAGGTTTGCTTTGTCAAGCCCTAGGGTACAGAGAATTCATCACTCACAATAGGTGCCCAGTGCAGGTTAGTCAACTAGTGTGAGAGAGGGAAATTCTGATTTAGAGATACAGTAAAGCCACAGTGAGGCACACCTCATTGCCATGACTCTAAATCAAACACCGTGCTGTTTGATCTGATTGAGCTTGTGCTCTGTCTAGCAGTCTGTGCATCACAAGAAAAAAGGCACCCACTATATGCAAATACACACACACATTCAGACACCCATGCACACATGTGCACACACTCCATGAGGTTCACACACATCCACTCATCCACAAGCAAGCACCCTCGATGCTATCTCAAGCTTAATGGAAACACTCACACACCTGCACAGGTGATCCAAAGTACACACACATCTTGACTCACAATCCCCTTTCTAGTGCAAGCACCTTGGCAAAGATGCATGCATACAAACACACACACACACGCACACACACACACACACACACACACACACACACACACACACACACACACACACACACACACACACACACACACACACACACACACACACACACACACACACACACACACACACACACATTCATGCCTCTACAAACACACATTTACACACATGCACACACACTGACACATCCACCCACTCATGTTTGATAAACTTACCTACACTGTACGTGTTCTCATAGAAGTGTATGAGTGACAGCTGCCTTCTGCCAGTATTCTCCTTTTCTTTCCAAAGTAATTTTTTACTCAGCCAAGTAAACTGTGAGCAGTGGACCTTTTTGGAGAATAAGACCACATGGCTAATTAGAGTTGGGCACTCTCCCACAAAACCACATTAGCATGTGGCTTCCCTAACATGACTGGTCTCCATGATAAGGCCTTTGATAGAGAAAATATTTTGTGGTAGAGCAATCTAAGAATTGAAAAAATGTACTCAGTTGTGAAAACTTCTCAAGATAAGGCTTTTACATCATGGAAAGCCATTCTGAGCCCCCCAAAAAATCCAAAAAAAGAGCAAAAGTCATATATATATATATATATATATATATATATATATATATAAAGAGAGAGAGAGACTTACACACATATCTATATCTATAGCTAGCCATCTAATCATGTGTGTGAGTATGTGTGTATTGCTCTGTGGCCCATAGCAAATAAAATGGATTAATAATCTGTACATAAATGTAAAACAATTTTTACCTGATATATTTTACAAAACAAGCTTAAAATTTAAAATGACCAAAGTGAATCAAAAGAGAGTTACCAGCAGTAATATATGCATGCAAACAGATGAACAACATGCTTCTTCTTTCAAGCATGAGACCATTCATTACCAGACCCAACAGCAACATGTTTCTGTTTTGCTTTTCTTCTGAGTAACAGATTGTGTTCACTGCTTCTCTTTTTAGCTCTACAGTACATTATGTATGTCTTCATCAGATAAGAACAGCAAACACATTGATCATGCTGCAATATACCTAAGCATCTGCAGGGAAACATAAGGTACTTAAATAAATTAATTGACTCTTGTGCTTAATTCTACTAAGGATTCAATCAACAAACCGCTGATGTCACTTCACCGGGAAGGCACCTGTGCTGTCCTCTTAGAATAAACACTCATTGTGCCCGAGAACGCTATGTGATTATTTAAGCATGCTGCAATTAGTCCACAGTTGTTTACTAAAATTTGGAACACAGATAGTTGTCACCTTTCAAAACCTGAAATATTTATAGAATTCACCTAATACACCTACAAAAGAGATGGAATACTTGCTCAGCTTTCATGGTCTATTGATGCAGCAAATGAAAATGTTTACTTTTGGTAGATTACTCATGAATGTATTTATCCTTAGATGCCAGAACCTACCCATTACATGAGATCAGTGTTTGTATTCAGCATTATAGTCATTGTACCTCATCAGCTGGTGACGTTTGTGTGTCTGTGCAAGAAATCAGTATAATAAATTGCCTGTCAAGGAGTATTGAGCATTGCCTTATCATTTTAATGGAGTTTATGCATCAAGTACAGAGCATTAAACATTTCTCTGTTACTTTGTGTGTAAGAAAGTATAAATATAAAACATGCATCAAAATGTAATTCAATTTACCACTCAGTAAGATTTGCACTTAGATATTGTAATAACTTAACTAATTATAGGTAGATGTGATATGCCAGTTGTGCAGATAATCTGCAGCTCTTAACTGAGCTGGTATGGTGACATCCTATACAACTTATTTTGTAAGGAAGAAAGCATGATGTTAGCATTGTATTATAATGTTGTCCTATGTGATCATGTTTTATTTTATTTATTTTTATTTTGACATTTTTAACCAGGTTTGTCTGACTGAGCGGTGGCCCAGGGGGGGAAAAGCCCCATACAGAATACAATTACAAGCAGACTATAACAGTTATTACAACAAGTTTTACAAGCAGACTATAACAGTTATTACAACAAGTTCACTGTGTTTAGATGGAAAAATACAACCTATGGCGTATTGGCAACCATTGCAGAATTCATTGCATCAAACCCTGATGAGTTTGCACAATCCTCCAATGGAGGATTGATTCTATGAGCAGTAAATACACTTTACCCTGCAGCCATGGATTCAGTTCCCTCAGTCTCCATTTGATAACTGTGTGACTCTAAGCAAACTCACCCCTGAGAAGATGGCTTATGCACATATACTTAAGTGGGTTTACCTTGTTAACAAATATAAATAAAACGTGACACCCAAATGATGTGGCTTCACCCAATAATAATGTTATACTATTCTTATCTATGCATAGTGTACCAAACAGCTACCAGTATCATAGTTAATCTTAACCTCCTCTCCTATCCCTTTGAGATTTACCAAACAATATAAGATTTATGAATTTTCCTCTGAATGACAATGGGAAAATGTTTTATATCTCTGTGACTACAACATTCATATTTAACATCTCTCCAGCTTACCTAATAATGCTGAAAAAAATCTTAATTTCATAAATCAGTTTCATTAAACTAGCAAACTATGGGCCAGAGCCTTCTTTTTGCTTCCTGAACCCAGCATTTTGATTTATGTTTCTGACTGTAGCTTTTGTCTAACTATCAGTCCTCTTACCTTTTTGAATAGTTCTGTGCCATATTTTCCACATACTATTAATAATAGCATGGACTGCATTTTGAGGGTAGGACACTAGATTAATTTACTTACATCATAGAATGTTTCACTGTAGCATAAAAAGAAGTTATGTCCTTACCATAACGTTCCATGTGAGTTGTTAATCTCGCCTTTTTGTTCTTACATGTGGGTTTCGAAGCCGATCCCTCGGCTCCGAGTCGGCCGCCTTTCAAGCTCAGACTCTCAGAGAAGCTCGAGACCTAGTGTATATCCCATGATGCTCTACTGTAAATCCCCAGATCTAGTATGCTGCAACCAAGACAGCCTACAGGAAGAAATAGAACTATAGTGCCTATATATCTAGGTAGCTATAAGTTTGTAGAAGGAAGAAACAGTCTGTTCCAGAAGACAGGTTGACAAAAGACAACCAATCCACCAAGGCAACCATCTTTCTCAACCAGAGGGGGAAGGTGGGTGGGAATGTAAGAACAAAAAGGCGAGATGAACAACTCACATGGAATGTTATGGTAAGAACATAACTTCTTTATGTGAAGTTGTTCTATCTCGTCATTTTGTTCTTACACGTGGGTAGCGTCCCAAGCACCCTAATCCTGGGTGGCTCATGGGAGAACATTCCTGAGCACAGTGGAACCAAAGGAAGCCCTATTCCTGAAGGTCCTGTCCACTTTGTAATGAGTGATAAACGTGTGAGGTTTTGACCAAGTGGTGGCTGCACAGATGGTATCCAAGGACAAACGAGCTGCATGAGCTAATGACATAGAAACAGCCCGGGTAGAATGAGCTTTAACATTAGCTGCTAATGGTTGATTAGTGGAGGAATAAATGAATTTAATGCAGTCAGAAAGCCACTTGGATAATGTGATTTTTGATACTGCAAAACCTTTCTTACTCTCTGCATAAGAGACGAAGAGTTGATCCGATTGTCTGAAATCCTTGGTCCTATCCAGGTACAATCTCAATTGTCTGTGTACATCCAGCTTGTGTAACATATATTCCAGTCTGTTGGTATGGCATCTAAAGAAGGTTGGAAGCTCAATGGACTGATTTAAGTTAGTCTCTGAACAGACCTTGGGAAGGAAGGTAGGGTTAGTCCTGAGGGAGACCCTATCAGGGTGAAAAATCAAATATGGGGGCTTGGAGGACAAGGCCTGGAGTTCGGAGACCCTATGTGCAGATGTAATGACTACTAGAAATATAGTTTTCCAAGACAGAAACTTTAAGTGACATGATGAGGCAGGTTCAAAGGGGGCAAGCATGAATTGGGATAAAACCAGATTCAAATTCCAGGGAGAGACAGGTTGTCTGAAAGGCAGTCTGAGATGGTGGGTCCCTTTTAAGAATGTCTTACATAGTCTATGGGACATGGTGTTGGACCCGTTAAACCCTACATGGAAATTGGAAATAGCAGCCAATTGAACTCTAATGGTGGCAGCTGCCGCGCCATCATGGAACAAGGAAGACATGAACTCTAAGATGGTATGAATAGGTGCTACATAAGGGTCAATGTCATGTGGAGAAGCCCAGTGAACAAATCATTTCCATTTGCTATTATATAGCTTCCTGGTAGATAGTTTATGAGAGAAAACTATAATATGTTGGACCGCGGGAGATAAATCTTGAGACCTGGCTAATATTGGAATTGGAGCAGCCAAGCTGTCAGTTTTAGGGGGATGAGGGAGGGATGAAGAACTTCCGACGAATGAGTCAGAAGATCTGGCACTGGGTCCAGGATCCATGGTTCTTCCACTTGATACTTCTGCAGGAAGGGGAACCAAATCTGCCGAGGCCAAGACAGGGCTATCAAAATCACAGTCCTTCCCAGACTTTTGGCCTTCTGTATGAATTTGGGAATTAGGGGAATTGGCGGGAAGGCATATAGGTGGCCCGGGGGCCAATCGTGTACGAGCGCATCCCTCAGGTTGCTCCCCGGTGGGGGATAAAGGGCAAAGTAGCTGCTGCATTTGGCATTCTTCGGAGATGCAAATAGGTCGCAGCAAGGCTGGCCCCATCTGCTGAAAATCTTGTCCGCCACTTGTCGTTTGAGAGACCACTCATGAGGCAACAGCATGGCCCTGCTTAGCTTGTCCGCTATCACGTTGGATGACCCCGGGATGTGCATTGCTGTCAGAAAGTGTACGGTGGATACAGCCCATTGCCAAATTCTTAGGGCCTCCTGGCATAAGGGATATGATCTGGTTTCCCCTTGCTTGTTGATGTACCAGACTACTAACATGTTGTCCGCCTGGATAGCAATTGTACCTGGAGGAAGAGAGTTGTGAAAGTGTTGCAACACCAGGAACACCACTCTCAGCTCTAGGACATTTATATGCAAATGTGATTCCATGTTTGACCAAGTGCCTTGGACAGTCTTTCCCTGAAATAGCCCCCCCCCACCCTATCAGGGAAGCATCCATGGTCACTTTGGCTGTGGGTTGGGGAAGAACAAAAGGGCGTCTGATTATCACTTGGTCACTGTTCAGCCACCAATTGAGATCCTTCTTGCAAAGATTTGTTAACCGGATCTCATGTTACATGGGCAGTCATTGGTAAGACCACTGTGCGTAGAGTAGCCACTGGAGTATCCACATGTGCATGCACCCTAATGGGACTGCTATCAGTGTGGCTGCCATTGTGCCCAATAGCTGCAGTATCTGGAATGCAAGAGCATTGTTTTGGACCGACAGACTGGATAATTGACTTTTTAGAGATGCGATTCTTGCTTGAGGCAACCTGATCCTTGAAATGATGGTGTCCAGTTCTGCTCCTATAAATGTAATATGTTGTGAGGGCAATAACGCAGATTTTTTGAAGTTTGAGGTTATGCCCAACTGGGAACAAAGGTTTATGGTGTAGTCTCTTGCTTGGATTAGTTGATGCCTGGAGGTGGCGGTGAGAAGCCAGTCGTCCAGATATGGAAACACCCGGAATCCCAAACGTCTCAGGTGAGCCGTGACCACTGCCATACATTTGGTGAACACCCTGGGGGCTGTGGTGAGACCAAAGGGCAGGGCTCTGAACTGGTAATGACTGGCCCCCAGCCGGAAATGCAGGTGATCTCTGGATGATCTGTCCATTTTGATGTGGTAGTATGCATCCTTGAGATCTATAGAGCACATCCAATCACCCGTTGCTAAGAATGGAAGAATTGATTGAAGCGTGACCATCCAGAACTTTTCCTTCTTGATGAAGGTGTTGAGTTTGCTGAGGTCCAGTATGGGCCTCCAGTCCCCTGTTTTCCTTGGAACTAAAAAGAACCTTGAGTAAGTTCCGGATCCTATTTGGTCCGCTGGGACTGGCTGCATGACTCTTTTGTCTAGCAGTTTTCGGATTTCTATGGATGCTAGCTTTCTCAGACTGGGTGGAACGTCTGGAATCCTTGTACACATGGGGGGGATTTTTGTAAAGGGAATGTAATAACCTCTGGCAATGATGCTTTTTACCCAAGAATCCATTGTAATGTTTAGCCAGGCATTTGGGTATAAAGCCAAGCGACCCCCGACTGCCTCCAGAGAAAGACAGCTGGGCTTCCTTTCAGGAATGCTGATAGGGCTTACCAAAGAACTGCTCCCTGTCACCCTGGTTTTGCGGACTGCCTCTGCTGTTTGGACGGCGTCTTCCATTTCTGCCCCCTCCTCTGCCCCTAGAGAGGGTATCAGTAGGTGTGGATTGGAAAGCTCCTTGGGGTTTTCAGAATCACATTTTTCCACTTTGTTGCCCTTTTGGGTATGGTCTAGTTGAAGTGGAAAAACAAACTCCTACAACAGACAGAGTCTTTCCTTCTTATTCACACCTAGTAAGTGTCTCCTTAACTTTGGGTCCGAATAAGGTGGACCCATCGAATGGGGTATTGACGAAGGAAGATTTGAAGGCTTCTGCAAAGGAGCAAAGGCGCATCCAGGACTGTCTCCGAAGAGCTATCACTGAGCCTGCCGCCCTACTCGATCCATCGGCAGCATAAGAAATGAGTTGCATGGATGAGTTTACTATCGAATTGAGGGTGTTGAGTTGTGCAGTCACCTTCTCAGAAACTGCATCAGCTGTGTTACCCTTGAGAGTATCTCCCAGCTCTTTAAGGAGATCTCATTGAAGGTGGGTAAAATGTGTCAGGTAGTTGAGCGACCTCATGGAAAATGCCGCAGAACTAAATATCCGTTTCCCATATCTGTCCATCATCCTAGAATCCCTATTAGGAGGATGGACAGAAAAAGAGGTTTCCGACATCTCTTTCTTGGTGGCTGCCGCCACCACCATGCATCAACCGGGACTCCCTTTGTAAGAAAAGCCTTGTCAGTAGGGGAAGTAATAAACTTGTTGGGCCTCCGAGGGACCGGTTCCACTGAGTCAGGGGACTCCCACACCCTTCGAGCAACCAGCTCCATCAATTCGTCGAAGGGTGGGGTAACCCAGTAGGTGGATGGTTGAGATCCAAAGGCCTTCAGGAGGACCAACTTGTCCTCGGTAGGGGCAAGGGACTGCCAATCACCCCTCTGTCTTAAGATCTCCAAAATGTCTGCAAATGAGACATCCTCTGAGGGGGATCGTGGGGACCCTTCTGATTCCTCCAAGTCAGTATCCGATGTCAAGGATTCCTGTGGGGAATCCAAGTGCCTCCTCTTGCACAGTCTCTTCCTAGGTACTTCATCGATGGGAGCGTCCGGTGAAGTCCCTAGAGAGGAGGGGCCACCCAATGGGGATACCTGAGGCCCTGGATCTCAATGCTTGGTGGGGACCTGTGGGGAAGAGGTAGAATGAGGCCCTTTAAGGGGAGGGGAAGATAGATCCGAGGAGGTCTTAGCAGACATGACATTCCTCATAGCATCGAAAGCACCAGAATCTCGGTCCGAGACGTCCATCGGCTCCGAAGATGCCGGTAGCTCTCCTCGAGCCAAGACCCCCAGCTCCAATCCAGATGACAGAGCCAAAGCCACCTGCGCTGAAGCCCTGAGGAGAAGGGTCAGAACCAAGGTATCGGTTTGACTCTCCACCCTGGAGCCAGTGAGGGGATCAAGGTAGATGGAGCCGAGGGAGGTGGATCAAACCTCGACTCTGAGGGCTCTACCAACATTGGTTCTACCTGCCCTGGCTTCGAGAGCTCGATAGGCTTCGGAGGAGGAGGGGGAGAAATTACAGCTGGGGTTTCAGGCTTTGAAGCCAAGTGGCTTGAAGCAGACAGCATTTTGGCCAGGGCCGGGTTCTCTAACAGCCTCTTAACCACTCAGTCCAGGTCCACATCAGAAAGCCTCAAGGAATGTGTCGAGGGATGGGTTGAAGGAGCCAAAGATGGTATCAACTGAAGAATTGGAGACTGAGGAGTTTTCAATATTGGATCCACAACTGGGCTCCGAGGTAGAGGATCGATACACGGCTCCAAGGACTGTGGAGCCCATGCACGAATCATAGTAGAGGAACTCGGAGCTGGTGACTTGGGCTCCGAGGATCCCTTGGAAGACTTCGACCCCTTCGAAGCCTTGGAAGAGAAGTCGGCTTTGTCTAAAGTAGCCTGAAAATCAGGCTTCAGAAGTCTCCTATCTACCAGCTTCCTGCGCCTTTCCAAGAGAACCCTGGCGCTAAAGGAGTGGTAGATAGAGCACACCACTTGTAGGTGAACAGAGCCCAAACAGTACATGCAGGTGGAGTGGTTGTCTGTAACAGACATCTTTTGACCGCACCCATACCTTTTGAATCCTGACTTTTGTTTCTCAGACATATTTAACAATAAAAATTCAGGTCCCTGAATTTTAAATATAACAACAAAACAGTGTAAATATTACTATAACACTAATTTAACTCAGAACTAACTTGTTATAGGATATATGCAAGTATATATATATATATATATATATATATATATATATATATATATATATATATAAGTAAATACCTATAGATTATAAAGGATAAAGGAGAGCACACCCACACACACAAAAGTGACAGAGCCCTGTCACACCCAAACAGAAAAGAGAGGCCTAACAGCCCTGAATAGAACTACTTCAAAAAAAAAAAAAAAAAAATTTTTAAACTAGAGTTAAACAAACAAGCAAAAGCCCAATACTATAGATAAAACTTCTAATTATAATGATATATAATACTATTATAGAAAAAAACTTCTATTAATATTGAAAAAATTAAGTCACTGGCCCGAGCTTCCTCCGACGAGCTGTAGATCCGTTGCAGCGGCAAACTAGATCTGGGGATTTACAGTAGAGCATCATGGGATATACACTAGGTCTCGACCTTCTCTGAGAGTCTGAGCTTGAAAAGCAGCCGACTTGGAGCCGAGGAATCGGCTCCGAACCCACGTGTAAGAACAAAACAGCGACATAGAACAACTTCACATTAAGTAGTTTGGTTGTAACAACCCCACAACTTCATATATATGATTATGCTGACCAGAGTTCAGATAAGTAAGCATTTAGGAAATAAATTAAGCTGTAGTGAATGCAATATAGCCATATTTTAGTACAGTAAACTTGTAGCTTGAGATAAGGACCATACATTTTTGTTGATGCATTTGCTTTGTTTTGTTTCATTTTTTTGTGTAACAGGCTCCTATGAAAGAAAAAAAATATATACAGGTATCCCTTAAGGAAGAACAGTGGATATTAAATTATAAGATGTCTGTAAAAGGCTTGAACAGTTGTTTTTGACTTCATGCAGCTTTTTGTCAAATTAAACTCTTTAGTATCCCAGTATGTGTTGGACTTAAACATTTTAGGATTTAATAAACACACACACACAATTCTACTTGTTATACTTTTTTGTTGATTGCTGAACATCTGTGAAATTCTACCTCCATCTAGGGTGCAGTCATTGACAGAACATAATTTTGATCGGATTATGATTATAACAATTATAAGAGTAGGTAGTACTTTTAATCCATATTTCCCCCAGTTCCCAGAAAGAGAGCATGATGGATGCACATGAGTTGTTAGTCATTTCCATGATTGACATAACCCAACAGGTAATCCCCATTCATTAGAAATATTATAAACCTCCTTTTAGGTTCTCCATTATCTACCTGTTGCCTGGTGACATTAGTAGAATTCATGTACTGAGATGCACATTCCTCCCCTCCTACCTAAAGAGTGGAGATCGTACGTTTTCAAATTTCTCCTTCTCAGCAAGCTCATCTATTGCCCGAATATCTTTTAGGCTAGGTGTGGAGTAACTTATTCCTAAAATATGAAATGTTTTTAATGAAAATCAGCACTTCCAGATCAGAGATCATGGTTCTCAACTAGAAAGTGGCGATTTGCTGTCTGCAAGTGATGGGTCAGCAGGTTACTGCAAGAAGCGGAGTTTACATTTCAAAGGGTGTTGCTCATGAGCATGAGAGAAGGCACTAGGAATCTGACCAATGGAAGGGTGCTGTTGTAGGTGTTATTGATGGCTATGGTATTTCAACAAGACCTGAATCATGAGATAAACCTCCAAGTTTAGTGTCTGTCTTTACTCCTTTCCCATCTATACTCATGAGGTTAGGGTAATAACTGAAAGGATGACATCACTGTTACTTGCAGTAGAAATGAAGTTATTTCACAGGTTGTTGGGATCTCTCTCTCCATGAAGCAATGAGTAGCTTGTTGATCCAAGAGGATCTTGAAGTAGAGGAGTCAGTTGAAGTGGCTTGTGAACCTATTAAGGATGGACTTTGACTGACCTAATGCAGGGGATGGAGCAACATGGTCTACTGGGAAGGGAGACTTAGGGAGACTTAGGACACACAGGAGACAGTATATCTATTAGATTGCCTCAGAACACCTGAGGATCCTGTAGGAAATACTAGAGACCGTTGCTGCTAATTGGAATGTCAGTCTTGCAACCGTAATATGACAAACAGTATAGAAAGTAGCTGAATGGATAGATGTCATTGTTGTTTAATCAACTGCTCCTTAGGATGTACAAGAAAGTCATCTAAATTACTTAAAGGGGTACAGTCCATGTGTCTAACTATGGAAATAAGAAGGTATGAGGGTGTTAGCAACACTCAATAGCAATGAAAATGTATGTATCATGTTTGCTTTAGTTACACAAACCTATGAGCTCATAGATATTCTTATGTATTTTAAGAGAAAAAAAATAAAACAATTTGAAATTTTAAGCACTCAAAACAGCATGTAATGCCATTAGAAATGGCATTCCTGTAAGAAACAGGAATTGCCATGGATAACCTTACAGTGGACACTAGAACATTCTAAGTTATGACTGATTCATTTTCCTCACTTGGTTATTGCCTCTGGGTAGATCAAGAATGATTAGACTGGGTCTTCCTCTTCCATTAGAATGGCTTTGCTCACAATGGCTAGACAGAGACATCATCGGTGGTCAAGTGTCAATTGTTGCAACTAAGAGAGGACTTTTTCCTGTCTGTTAGCATAAAGCTAGATGGTGTTGTGACTTCTCCTTCCTCCTCTCCTATTAAATATATAGAAAAATATTTTGGTTTAAATCTGTCCGTGTGGTACACTTGAAAATCACACAAAAACATTAATACTTACATGAAAATAATGGAAACATAAACTAGTCAATACAAAAGTCATACACTGCAATGTTTATATGGCAGAGCTTCAATATGATCAACACCTCCCTAAAACTTTCTGTTATACAGTTATCTAACTTTACTCCCCAGTACCTGTTAACTCCACCTCTTGCTGTACAAAAGTTTGGACATTAACATTATGCTTACTGGAAAAAAAGTCATATCAGCATTTTCAGAGGGATTCATTCAAATATTATTAGTTTAGAAACCTTGGCCATATTGATACAAAGAAAATTTCCATGACACTTTGGAATGAATATATTGAGCCAAATTCAGAAAGGTTACTGTGGGTTGCAAGGTTGGTGTATACCTATCTGTAGCCATTTCTAATTCAGAGGCAGCCCTATCACTGCAATGCTCCATGATGGTCTTTCTCTCTGGCTTACTGCAAAAGCTACAGCAACTGCATCTCTTTAACATCTTGCATCCTCAGAGACTATCCTTTCACCATACCCTAGGTGTGCTTCTGTTTCAATGGCATCATTTAACTGGTGTATATGACTTTGTACTTATTGTTTCAGATATCAGGTCACTTTTAACAGTAATAGCTAATATGTATGGTATTGCAAATCTCTGTATTTTTTCTCCAAGAGCACCAATTACTTTAATTCACAGATTAATTTATTATATCTACTGTTAGAATTGATTTTTAGACAATAATGTTCTCCTATTTAAAAATGAATTTTATTTGCAGAAAGCTGGGGTTGTAATGGGCACAGCTTGTGCCAACAGTTACACAAACTTAGTTTTGTCTGTGTGGGAACAGATATTCCTTTTAGAAGACCATGCCTTTGTTAAAAAATGACTGCCTCTTACTATGTATTTGTAGAGGACATTTTTATCTACAAAGGGGTGGGATTTCTTTGAAACTTTTTCATGAAATATTTATATAAATCTGCCCATTATCTAGAGTTGTCCACTTGTAGCTCATCTGATAATATTACATTTCCTGATGCTACAGTCTCATGAAGCTCAAATGGGATTTTAACCATTAATATTTTCAAGAAGATTCTATGAAAAATACTTTATTGTTAAAGTCAAGTATGCATCCAAAGCTTATTTACAGTTGTTGTGTCTTTCGGCTTAGGGGTCGCCACAGTGGAACTCTGGTTTTGGTAGAGGATTTTTACGTGCCGAGTTACCAGCCCTGATGCACAATCTTCAACGAAGGCACGCCCACTCATGTATGCCTCCACACAGAAGACGCTCAAGCTGAGAATCGAACGGGACAACGTCTTGCTGTGAGGCGACAATGCTACTGCAGCACCACTATGTCCTTAAAGGACAGATGTTTTCGGCTGCTCATCTCACCAGCAATGATGATGAGTCATATGATAAGTTAATGGCTTTAAGAAAAGATTTTCTACAAAGAGGTAATTTAGAACAACATGTAGATAGGGCTGTAGAACAAATCATTAAGGATAAATTGAATAAAGCTAGACTTTTTTTAAGATTTACGTGAACAGCAGTAATATAAAATCTGCAGGCAGATTTTAAGTGCAAATCCTGATATTAAGCACATTTTAGGAGAACAGCCATCTGTTGCATTTAAAAATAATCCATGACTTAAAAGACAGCTATGCTACAAGCCTACATCAGAACCACTCCGTCTATAAGAGAAAAGGTACTTTTTCATTTAGAAACTGTAATTATTATGGTTACAGTTTGGAAAAAGTTATATTTTTATATCCATCTACAGGAGTATGTTATAATATATTTGAGTATGCTGATCACAATACACTGCACATAGTTTATGCAGCTGTATGCAGAGGTCAAAAAGGGAGAGAATATATGAACATCTATATGATATTAGGAAGCAAATTCCAATAATGCCTTAGCAAGACATATTATACAGGAGGGTGTCGCCATAATTTTAGGTTCATGATGTTACTAGTTATTCATGTGAGCTTAAGAGCTGTTGACATTAAAAATATCACAGAAAATATTGAATATGGTTTTATCACCAGACTTAACGCAGTTGTAAAACCTGGAATGAATGATTTTTATTGCTTTAAGCTTGAACAAGGGAAGGCTACACCATTAATTTAATAGATAGAACATTTGATCACAATATCAGTGAGGACAGATAATTTAAGTTTTCCATCTTTTAATGGCTTTTCATATGACTTGAGAAACCATCTGTATAGATGAAATAATCCCTTCATGTGTTTTCCAGTCTAAAGTTTACACAATGACAGTTATTTTCTAAAAGGTTGAGACTTCTAATGAAAGCACAAATTTGTTATTACTTATTGTTAACTTTTTCCCTTCCTGTACTTGAATCAATACATCCCTAAGAACTTTCCTTCCAGCACTTGAATCAATATATTTACATTACTTGTCCTGATACTGCCTTCTTGTATAACATGTCAAAGATCTACAGAGGATAGACTCAATACCTTGTCCCAAAAGAATGATGCATTTTTTGTGCTTTAGAGAAAATATATGTTCTTCAAACATATATATATATATATATATATATATATATATATATATATATATATATATATATATATATATATAGAAACATATGTTTCTCAAATCCCATTCTTATTCACATTAATTGTTCTGCATTCAATGATTGTCTGCATATTTCCATTCTTTCATTTCTTACTCCACACCTTTATTTTGTTACAAATGAATATATTTTCTGAATTTGTCTATTCCTTTTATAATTTGAATTCTCACTCAATAATGCATTACTTCTTTCTTTACATATTTTTCATTAAACTTATTCTTGTCATATTAAATACTGAACCATATATCTTGTTTTTATGCTCTTAAATTCTGAATGCTTTTCTTATTTTCTTTAGCTTAACCTGATTTATTTGGTATTGATATTTATTGTATACTTTTGTAATAAACTTCAAGTGGTTAAAATAAAAATGATCTATGCACATGATGTACCTTTAATAATTATTGAGCATTATTTATTTACAGCTTAACACCTACACCCATTTAAACAGTCCCATATTTTAAAAGGCCGTGGCATTCATTCAGTTAATGTTGTGGTATTGTCTAAAACTGCTCTGCGTACACAATACAACATTTTTCTTGTTTCTTCTTCATTTCTGAAGTCTTTTCATAAGCAGTTTCTTTCTTTTGACTGATGCTCATAACAGCTTCCTGCACCCATTTTTTGTTTGATTTTAAACTCAACAGTCTTTTATTTTAAATAAATGCAAAGTTACAAGAGTTGTAGTACTATATTAGCCCTGTGAGTACTTAAATATGAAACTGGCATTGATGCTTTAAAAGGTAGTCAAAGAAGAGGCAATTAATAAATTAATAAATAAATAAAATAGAACCAAAATAAAAATAGAAACAGCTGCACTAAATTTGTTGTCTTCCTCACACCAGCATATCCTCACCTATAAGGTTGGTCAAAGAGATAATAATGTAGCTTATTAAAGAAAACAACATTTCACAAAGGCATACATTCAAATAAAAGTTGTGTACTCAGTGACTCATTGTTACGCTCCTTTGTTTTCAGAAATGGTAGATGCAGGGGTACAGCAGTCCTTGGAGTAAACTCTGTGGATAGATTCCACATCACCATCATCATCATCACTTTTAGTGTCTGAGTGAGCCCTGACTGGTATAACTATGATCTTAGTAGATGATATATATAGTATAATAAATACATACTTATATCAACAATACCTGCTGAACAATTTTAAAAAGCTCATTGCTTTAGTAAGGAACTTTAAACTTTTAGCCCACTGTTTCAGTTGCTTATCAGCCAGAATAAGGCAACTCTGGCCACTAGCTATGGCATTTGATAAAGACACAAATGATTTTGATCTAATGAACTTGGGGTCATCTGACTAAGCTCTCTTAATGTCATCATTAGTGGCCATCTCCTTCAGGAACATCCTGTGTATATCTTGCTCCTTTATTTCTTTTGCATTTTCCAGTTTTAGGTGAGGAATTTTTTCAACTTATTAAAACAGTTGTGTGACTCTCAGTTCTCTCTCATTCCAGCGCCTTGCCTCTGCTGCTACTCCCTGCATGTAGAATTCTCATGTGGGTGGGTGCCATCTCTTTCTTATATATCTCCTCCATTATCTTCCAGGCCTTTTGCATAGCTCCTATACCTAACTACACTCTCAGAACATATCCATCATCCCTGTAATTGTGCTTGACATCTTCAGTGTGTGTTATTCTTCTTTCAGACATCTTTTTCTAGTCTCTGTGTTGTTAGGTCCCTTATATGCATTATTCTCAGACTCTGGTCACCGGTCCCATGTACTTTATGACGTTGTCTCACCATTTAATTTATCTTCTGACACTATTCTTCATCTGCCATCCACCCTTCCTCCATTTCCCAACTGTTATTCTTCTGTTTCCATTTTGTCCTTCTTTTTCTTAAATCTTTGTATATTGATTTTGTTTTCTGTTTTGCTGCTTATTTCCGTTTACTCCAGATTATCATTCTTTCCTATTTTGCCTTCTTTCTTCACTCCCCCTCCTGTGCTAGTATTCTTTGCCTTTCAATGGTCCAGACTCTTACTTTAGCTCCTCAATTGTTTTGAATGTCCCCACTTTTCCTTTCTTTCTACTTATTAGCCCCCCTACTGTATGTTTATTTTCTTTTTCTCTAGTTGAATTTTCCATCCTTCTTTTCCTTATATGTCATCTCTGATTCCTTCCTCCGTTTCATGCATCCACTTTTCTTTAACATTGTGTCATTTTCCTTCTGTTTTCCTCCATTCCTTCTGTTTCTAGTCAATACTTAATATTAAGACATATGTGGGAGAGTGTGGGGCTCCCACTCCCCTCTCTTCCTACACATTTTTTTTTCTTTTGCCCTCCTTCTTCCCCTTGTCCTTCTACAACCAGTCTTCTGCTTCTTTCTGTAACTACTGCAGCCTTCTGTCACTAGGGTCTCTGCCACCCCCCGGGTCTATTTGCAGGTTCCAGTAGATCAGAATTATGAGTGCTGGTAGCACCAAGCACATTCTTACCATGTTTAAGCTCACTACCATACTACCCCCCACCCATGGTACTTCTTGTCTTCTTCCTACCTACTTCCACATTTTTCTATATTGTTCTTCTACAGTGGTTCTTACATGCAGTCCATGGTATTTGAGGGATTTTATTTCATTTATTTATCTTACTCGCCCTTTTCCTTTCCCTATCATACCACTGTTTTCCTGTTATTGTAGCTAATCCGTACAAAATCCCTGAAATTTTCAAACATTAGTTGTAATGTCCTTAGCAGTAATAACATCTCCTCTGACATCAGCAAACAGTTACCTGCATCAAACATATAACTGGATCCTATCCCCTCTTAGTCTTCCAGTATAATTAGTCTACAACTGAGCTTTGCAGCCAGCTCTTCCCTTACTAGCAAGCATCCCAACCTGGTTCACATTTCTTTTAATGTTCCTTCTGAGACTCCACCATTAACAAGTATTTTTCTAAGCCTTGGTATATACCCATCCTCCACTACCTGTCCTTGCCAAAAAATTTCCCATAGGACGTCCCACCTTACAACATCAAATAATTTTAGCAGATCAAATAGCACTTCACTTCTTTCTGTGTACTTCTCTCTGCATGAATATTATTAATTCCTATCAGAGTTTCCTACTACACCTTATGAACCCATTCTGCCCATTCTTTATTATTTTAGCAGGATCAAATCTTTCCTGGTTGCTCATACTTTTATATCTACATTGACCAGAGATATGGGCCTATAATTTCTAATTTCCTCTTTCTACGCTCCCCCATTTAGGACCATGGTCTGCCTTGCTCTTCTCATGCTGCCAACTCTTTTCCCTGAGTCCACTATTTTGTCATAGTCTTCCTACAGTACTTTCCATACCTATTCTCCTCCCTACTTGTAGAATTCTTGGGGGAAGCCATCTGACCCTCCTGATTTCCTCTCTTTATCTTATATATTGATCCCTTTACTTCTTTTCTCATTCAGCTTTCTTCTGTGCAACTCATCTACAGTGCAGCTTTGTGTGTTTTCCCCCAGTTCCACTCCATGATCATCTTACTTCCCTTTTGCTTGCGTATTTCTCTGTAATATTGTCTAAATGCTTCTCTGATTTCCTTGTTTTTTTTTGTCTATGTATTTCCCATCCTCCTCTTTCATTCTTTTTACCTATCCTCTACTCTCATCCTCTTGAACTTTTTTGCAAGCTGCTCCCACTCAGTCTCTGCTATGACTAATCAGTAGCCTCCCCAGTACCATTGCCTAATTTCTTGCTCTGTTGTAATCTCACCATCCAGCCATAGTGTTAATGCTTTCTCCATTATCTGCAGCCGTTCCTTTTTATCATCATTTCTCCTTGCTGCTTTCTCCATCTTTCACAGTATTCTCAACAGTTCCTCTTTCTCCTTATTTTCAGTCTTTCTTCTATCATAGTCATCATAAATGTCACCATATCTTGTAGCCTTAATTTTACACCAGCAGCTTTCCCACGTCTTATCTCTGTCTATCTGATTATCATGAAGTGTCTCCTTTATAATCCCCCACCCCATGGAGTAGCTCTCTGACCTCCTTCACCTTCCATTTATAGCTGACCCATCTTCATCTTCTTCTATTTACCTATACTCTTTCATAGTAAAGTTTAGACTTACCAGCACATCATCCAAGATATGTCTGCCTTGTGTCCTGGCATTTTACATCATCACCGTGTTCCTTCCTAGAAACCTGTTCAAGTCCACTAGCCTGAATTAAAATGTTGTACATGAAGGTCTATTCCTTCTCTGTCTGGTATTGTCCCCCTATCTCTCTCTCTCTATATATAACTGCATCTACATATATATATATATATATATATTTATATATATATATATATATATATATATATATATATATATATATATTTATATCTATTTAAAATAATCTAAACTGCATGATATCAACACCAAAAATATTTAAAATCAAAATTTCAAAAAAAATCTAACCACATCCAAAACCAATGTGTTTGCAGGTGGGTAAGCTCCACTGCACCTCCCATATGGGTAAGTGCACCCCCTACAACCACTGTTTTATACATATATATATATATATATATATATATATATATATATATATATATATGATTCTTTCCTACACCCATCCTGTACATCCCAAACTGCCTTTCAGTATGTTTTTCCCCCCTACTTGCCCCCATTTCGCCACTTTCCTATCACCCTTTTTTCTTTTCTTTTTTAAAAATTAGAGCATGTTTAAGTTGAGCTAGGCGGCACGCTGTCGTGTTATGCAAACCCTCTTAAAACTGCTTAAAACTGCCTTAATCACCTTCTCTGTTTCTGACACTGTTAGGCACATCTGCAATAAAAGCACTTCTGCCACATTTTGAGCCCACGACCCTGTCAGCTATAGCATAGTGCATTAGCCCACTAGGCCACTCAGCTCTGAAGTAGAACAGGTGTTTCCATAAACATTTCCTGATTGCCAGTGACACACTGCTTGTACATATAATGGGAAAACTGGCAGTGTACTTGGGACTGTGATGCAGACACCAAACCAGTACAAAACCAAATAAATAATGATGGATTTACTTGAGGCCTAGGATAGCAGGTATAGCTGTCAACTGCACTGATTGTTGCAGAATCACCACAGTTGTGCTGCCTACTTTTGACACAGTTGTCACAAAATCTTTTCTGTTCACTAAAGTACTGATAAGTTAGTGCAGAGTGAGGTTAGAAAATCATGGCAGACAGTTCAGTGTCACACATCATACCTGTCCAAACACACATGCTAATGCAACTCCTGTGTAACAAACTGTATGCATGCACATATATTTTGCAGATACTCCTACTGCAGAATTGACTCAGTAGCTCAGTCTGTTAAATCTCTAGCATACTATACATTTTTTCACCCATAGTCCTGGGTTCGAATCCAGTATGTTGCACTTCAATGACATGTTTGTGAATACAACAAATAATGACCGAGTCCTGCAATGTTAACCAAAACAGGTTGCTGCTACTGGATTCACTGCTACCCATCTTAGCACATCAAAAGCCCGTAGGTAGGGACACACTGCACAAATATGTATAGACTTCCTATATGTCATCTAACACTCTCCAATTGGCACTGTTACATAACATATGTACCTTAAGCACATGCCTCACCTGGCTTTGCTGGAACAACAGAGATGACACTGTGTCCTCACTGACGCATACAGCTTGCTGTTCTCCAATGTGTTCATAGTCCCCAGTATGAGTCCTGGGCATAAACCAGCAGCTGCAGCCTGCAGCATATGCAGCACTATGTTCAGCTACCTGCTCCACACCTACCATACCTCACAACCCCCATAGAACAAAGGATCCACACTACACCCATACATGAAGGAGGGGAGGGCAGAGATCAAGCGACAGGGACATGTGTCACAGTCTGCCCCTACAAACATACATAAGTGACAGACTAGCATCTACTGCAGCAGCATGCTTATTCTGATGTGTATGACATATGACACTCACATCTGTCTTCCCCCTTACTGACCTCAACCCACATTGTTTAACACTGAACTGCGACATAATCAGAAAGTCATCTGACAATGCCCAAACATAACATACAAAACTGTGGACATACCACATAAATCCCAACAGTGGACTGTATTTATACCTACCCTCTGCGATGCTGTAGTCTTCACACCTCAATAATGTTCATCTCTCATATTAGGAAAGGGACCAAGACCTACATGAAGGCCTTAAATACAGCACTCTTTTGCCATGCTATTGGCTAATGAAAGTGCAACCCAGCTTTTCTGGATGTAATTAGTAAGTTTGAGCCACAGATTGGTGCACGGGCAATCACCTGTTCATGAGCATTACCTACAAAAGGCAAGCTGCTAGCTATGATAAACAGGTCCGTGACTTGCTTTACAAAGACAGACTGAGATATCACAAGCATTATACTTCAGGATGTCTACACAAAAAGGAGTACAGCACTCCACCTGGTATGTAATAGAAGTCCCATTATAATGAGACACAGATGGGATGATGCAGTTATGGGGAATAAGGATTACAACAGTAGGTCTTTTGCACATATTTTAGAATGATATGTTGCTGATAGTCAGCAGTCCAGTACCTACAGGTTTCCTTTTCAACTCTGTCCGCTGTGACGTAGATCACAGCTCTGGATCTCTGAGCCCCTCCTACAACTGTCGGCTCCTGTACAAATGCTACTGGATTGTGTGTTAGACAATAGTGACATTAACTAATGGTGGACGTAGCTGGCATATCACATGATGTGCTGTCATTCAGCTCCTCTCAGTCTGTGAATGTCACACAGGAATAGTCCAAACATTGTACAGGTGTCCCTGACTTTCCTTGATGTACTCTGGCTAGGTCACTGTGTACTCAACATCTGTATCACGTCACTTGAGAGCTATGGCTAGCATACCTGGTGACCCCCTACAGCAGAACTTCAGGTCGTAGGCAGTAATAGTGGAGGTACGCAGGCCCGACCTCAGTGACAGAGTCTACATATTGAACATACAAACTAGGGAAATGAGTACAGTACCAGATATTACTGTACCATAACTGTTTTCTGAGGGTTCTGGCATGGGACAGTCAGTTTCCTCACAGTCTGGGAACAACCATTAAGTATTGTCCAACCATTTGCCAGAAATCCACATTTTTCTGGCAGAGGGTCCACATGTATCAGGCACATGTACAAATTCCACAAACATCTGTGTACTGCAGAAGTCAGACACACACAGGGAAGATATCCTACAGCACATTCACAGTGCTGTCTATCATTAAGTCATACAGATGTTGCTAGACTGTCCCCATATACTTGTAGTAACACTCACCTATTTGTCAGATGGTGGCTGTATGACATGGTACTGGGACATCGCCCATAGCAGACACACCACAGTAGACAGCATTGATGGGAGTGGAGACATAACAACACACTCTGTCACAGCACACAGGGCTATAACCAGTATTCATAGGATCATAGGAGGTTACTAGGCTATTGGCCCTGACACACTTAGAAGCCTAGCCAAAAGTTTAGTCCATGTTTATACAAGTCAGCACCTGATGCCACAGTTCAACAGGGGCATGGGTGGAATCCCAAGGGTGTATTTTCTGTTTTGCATCCAATTATCCAGGTTGAGCTTAAAGATGGGTAAAGAGGTACTCTGCCTGATGTGCAGAGGGAGTCTATTTCACAGATAGGGGAATCTCTGGAACACAAATCTGTCCCACCAACAAGTCCTGTTGATATTCCCAGACCAGGTTGAGGGCACGCGTGTGGGTTATTTGAGTGGAGCTGGACTTGTGAATATGCAGCAATCCCATCAAGATGGGGTCTGTGATCACCTTGTAGGGCAGACAGAGGTCATCTCTGAGGAGTCTGTATGAAACTGAGTAGAGGAATAGGGCTTTTAGCCTATCTGTGCATGGTAGGTGTTTGAGGCCCAGGATTCTATTTGCTTTGGAGGTACATGCTGAAAGGGGCATTGCATTCAATAATGGGCCTTATTAGAGAAGAATACAAGGATGCAATTGTGACGCCCATGCCCTGGCCCAGCAATCAAGGGGCTTCAATCCTCACCACTAACACCAGAGAGGGCATCTCATATATGAGGAAAGGATAACGAATACACACAGTAAAGTGCAATTTCCCTTAAGAGAACACAGAGATCACAGTCAGTCTAGGGCTGGTTGCTCCCTTGCTCCCCAGGTCCCCAATAAGACTCCGCACTGGCACATCTATATAGTCTAGATATCAGCCTAGCTGGGCAAGCTAAAATCTCCAGCACCCTCTCTTTCCAACCAGTGCTTCGTGTCCCTCCCCAAGTAGCTGACACACACATACTTTGAGATAAAAGTTTACACAACCACAGAGTCACTTCTGCAGAAGGCTGGCGCAGGTTCTCCAGCGGTGCCATTTTTACCCAGACTATACAGTAGCAATTACTGCCACCAACCAACGAATATTTATCAGCTACTCAAAGGCCCTTAAAAGGGTGTTCAATTATTACTGTGCAATATTATTATCCAATTGGTAAGTGTGACTAAACAGTCTCAAGGCTTATTAGGGTGACCTGGTACAGGATCCTTATATACGTGCAATGTACTCTTAGAGCTTAATTTATCTTTACACAAACCAGCTACAGTTAAAAGGTTTTAAAATATTTATTAATAAATAATTAAAACCACCAGACAATACTTTCTACTACACAGTCAGTGCTAGTCAAGAGAGTTCAGAGATCACACATAAATACTTAAAATAAATCAGTAGTACAGTTCTGACATCACAGAAAACATTTAGTCTAAACTTTCTAATTTCTAGCTCTCTAAAAGAAAACGCAAGTCTAAGATAACTTAAATAAGACAACAGGCAGAGTGCTGATGAGTTGGATATCAAGACAAAAATGCTTAATAATCTCTGGTTCTCACTGTTTAAATTGAAACTGCAGTTCTGCTAAAACATTACATCCTCTTTTACACGTTCCTGGTGTTCCCAGGCTGACAAAAACTGCATTTACATTATTTTACACTTAGAGCAATAAAGGACATTCCATATGTAAATTCTGGTCATTAACTTTAGCCTTCAAATAATAGTCAGGAAGCCTTCATCTAGCCTGGCCGGGGCCGAATTGTAAACATGAAAGGCAGTGATGAAATAATTTTAATTTCAAAGGACCAACAAGAAATGCTTGACTTAGCTTTCTTTACAGTAGATGGCAATGTTGCAACATTGTTTTAAGTTCAGCATTTCACAGCATATTCTTTCATTTAAACAAACAAGCTCGTAGCTCAACATGCATATTTAGAAATGATAGAATTATCTATAAAATTCTATCTGGCTAGGCTGGCAGCCTTCACCCTTCTCTACCAGTCTTCACCCCCCCCCCAGAGAACTCAAGCTAGTTTTTCAAGTGATCCTTGGGAAATGCCACTTGAGACAGTTAGGTCTATCTGAGTGTACCTACCCCATTCCCTGTCTTGAGAGCCCATCTGCATTGGCATTGCTAACCCCACTGAGGTGCTGCACTGACATATCACATGCTTTCAACCCCAGGCTCCATCTTAGCAAATTGGCATTTTGCTGACTGGCTCTGTTTAACCATGTTAGAGGGTTGTGATCTGTCATAACAGTGAATTTTCTTCCATACAGATAAGGCTGAAGTTTCTGCAATATGCACACTATGGTGAACCATTCCTTTTCTACAGCTGCATAGCATTCCTCCCTAGGTTGGAGCCTATGACTGAGATAAACCACTGGGTGCTCTTCTCCCTGTGAAGAAATATGGCTAAGTGCAGCCCCCACCCCATGGTTCGAAGCATCCACCTCCACAGCAAATTCTTTGCTGTAGTCAGGACTGGCTAACACAGGGGGTCCTCCCAAAGCTTCTTTAAGCTTCTGGAATGCCTGTTTGCATGCTGGGATCCACACTACCTTATCTGGCCTGTTCTTCCTTGTTAGGTCTGTGAGGAGAGCAGCTATGTTACTATAACTGGGGATGAACTTTCTGTAGTACCCTGCTGTCTCTAAGAATGCCCTCACCTGCTTTTTAGTAACAGGTGCAGACCATGCCTGAATGGCTTCCACTTTGGCAGGTTTTGGCCTTATCTTACCACTCTCCACTCTATGCCCTAGGTAGTAGTCCTCTGCCATACCCAACTGACATTTGCTCAGCTTAATGGTCAACCCTGCCCTCTGTAGTCTGCCCAGCACCTCCCTGACATGCTGAAGGCGCTCTGGTAAGGAATGGCTGTAGAAGGCAATATCATCTAGGTAAGCAAGGGCAAAACCTCCTGCTCCTGCTAGGATATGATCTACCAGCCTCTGGAAAGTCGCTGGGGGCATTCTTCATCCAAAGGGCATCTTTGTGAACTCATACAAGCCAAAAGGCGTCGCAAACGCTGACTTCTCTCTAGCTCTGGGAGTCAAGGGCACCTGCCAGTAACCGTTGGTAAGATTAATGGTTGTAAAATACTTAGTCCCTCCCAACTGCTCTAGGGCCTCATCTGTCCTAGGCATGGGGTAATCATCCAACTCTGTGTGATTATTTAATTTCCTGTAGTCCACACAGAACCTGGTACTGTCATCCTTCTTTGGTAACGGCACCACTGGGGAGGCCCAGGGACTGTTGGACTCTTGAATCATCCATAGTTCCAACATCTCCTGTACCTCTTCCCTCAGGGTCTGTCTGACTCTCTCAGGCATCCTATAAGAGGCCTGCCTAATATACCTTTGGGGTCCTGTATCCAGCTGGTGCTGCACCAGGTGGATGCACCCTGGTTTTCCAGTGAACATGTCCCCAAATTCCTGCGACACTGCTCGGATTTCTCGAACCTGGGTAGGAGATAGCTGCTGGGACATTACTACCCCTTTTACTGAGGTGTCAGCCCGAGCCTCACTGAGGAGATCAGTCCCCAGATCTCCCTCAGACTCCTCCTACAATCCACTGCAAATGCCCAGCACAAGGGCCTCCCTAAAATGGTAAGGTTTTATCATGTTAACATGGTACAATTTGTGCCCCTGCCATCTGCCTAGCAGTTCCACCATGTAATTAACATCACTTACCTTTCTTACCACCTTGTATGGTCCCTCCCAAGCTGCTTGCAGCTTGTTGTGTCTGACAGGAATGAGAACCATTACTTGCTGCCCCACAGCATACTCTCTAGCTCAAGCATTCCTGTCATACCACACCTTTTTCTGTTGTTGGGCTTCTGCCAGGTTCCCCTGGATCAAGCCAATTAGTTCCCTAAGCCTTGTCCTTAGGATTAGGAGGTATGCCACAACAGACTCTTTGTGAGACTCACACTCACCTTCCCACTCATCTTGAATTAAATCTAGAGGTCCCCTCACCCTATGCCCATACAGCAACTCAAAGGGTGAAAAACCTATGGATTCCTGGGGCACCTCTCTGTAAGCAAACAACAGATGGGGAAAATATTTGTCCCACTCCCTCTTAAACTGATCTGCAAATGTCTGTAGCATGGACTTGATTGTAGTGTTTAACGTCTCAACAAGACCATTAGTCTGGCGGTGGTAGGGGGTGGTCTTCATGTGCGTCACCCCACAGGACTTCCACAGACAAGCCAGCAGGTCTGACATGAAGTTGGCACTGTCAGTCAGTATTTCTTTTGGGAAACCTACCCTGCTGAAAATCTCTAAAAAAGCATTTTCCACCTTCTCTGTCTCAATGGGGGACAAAGCCACTGCCTCAGGGTATCGTGTAGCATAATCCACTACCGCTAGGATATACTATTTCCCTATGGAACTTGGGGTACTCATAGGACCCACAATATCCATAGCTACCCTCTGAAATGGCTCCTCCATCACAGGCAAAGGCATCAAAGGAGCTCTCACCTTGTCTCCTGCCTTGCTTACCTTTTGGCACTGCTCACAGGTTCTGCAGTACCCTGTTACATCTCTGGAAATTGCAGTCCAATAGAAGTTCTGCATAATATGCATCTTTGAATGTTTTATGCCCATATGACCTGCAAAGGGAATATCATGGGCTATGGCTAGAAGCACCAGACCATAGGCTCTAGGCACTACCAACTGCTGTAGTCTCTCAACTTCTAGCCCTCCCTCAGGGGTCCACTCTCTGCATAGTAACCCGTTGCCCCAGTATACAAATTCCCCCTTTCCTTGAGAATCAGGTACCTCCCTAGCTACCTGCCTCAGGCCTTGCAATGTAGGGTCTGAGAGCTGAGCCTGTCCCAACTCTTTCCTTGTAACCCTTCCCAGCTCCCCTTCCACAGGAAGTATGACATCCTCTGACAGTGGTATTTCACTGTCAGCCTGCATACTACTACTCACCTCTAGTTTTGCAGTCACTCTGTCCAAAGGACAATCAGTACCCACAAGCAGTTGTGGCTCACCTTCGGTCTCACTGCTACAGAGTAGCTCCCTCCCTGAAGTAACCACCTCACCAGTCCTGGCTGCAAGTATGTAGTCTGTCTGGGTCTCCCCCAGGCTACCAGACCCACATGCTTGTTTCCAAGCCTTAATGCATGTAACTGCATAAGTACATAGTACTGCTTCATCCAAATCTTTCCCTATCAGGACATCTGCAGGATGGTAGTTTACTACCCGTTTTGTCTCAAGACAACCTACTATTGGAATTTTGCCTTCCCCACTTACTGGCTCCCTTACCTTTGGTTCCCCACCTTGCCTCCATGGACACTTGTATGCCACATGGCCCCACTTGTTGCATTCAAAACATTTAACCCTAGCTCCTGGACATGTAACTGGGCTAGTGGCTTCCCCTTCTACTGGCAGATTCTGTTGGGGCAGTCTGCGCTGCTGACCATCGGTTCCTTTAGACCCATGAGCAGTACTGGGGTCCCTTTCCTGTGCAGGGCTGCCCTGCATGCTAGGTATAGGTCTCCCTTCTTCCCCAACTCATCTGAAGTAGCACACTGTCTATCAGCTAACCAGATCCTCATGTCCTCAGGCAAAGTGCTAAGGGTTTGTTCCCTCTGCAAAAGGTCTGCCAGCCCTTCAAAAGTGGTGACCTGACATTCACTCACCCACCTATGGAAATAAGTGCTCAATTCAGCAACATCTTCACACACACTTTCATCTGCCTTGTGTCTAGGCTAACAAAATATGTTTCAGCTATTAGCTTAAAGAGTTCTAAAAGGCAATTTTTTGCAGCAGTATAATCAAAACATGCAATGTCAGACATTTTAGCTAATGCAGTTACAGCTTTATTATGGAGTAAGGGGGTCAGGAACTGTCTCCAGAGCCCTTGGTCAATTTCATACTGTTTACATACCCTCCCAAACATATAAATGAAACTATCAAAATGATCTCCCTCTTTAAACTGCAGAAGAAATGTACTAAACATTTCTGCTTCTGAGGTCCAGTTCCTCCCTTTCCCATCACCTCCATGACTCTGGCAAAAAGTCAGCATCTCCTTCTCATGTTGCCTCTGTCTTTCCTTTTCCTCAGCTTTCAGACATAGCAGTTTCTCATTCTCCTCAGCCTGTAGAGTCCTCAGTCTCTCAACTGCTTCTAGTTCCAAACATCTGGCCTCCAACTCGAAGTCTCTTTAGCTCCAGATGGATTTTTAAGTCCACTGCAGAAAGGTTGAGCTGTCCATTCTCTGGGGGTATTATAACTCCACTGCCAGTCTGATTTTCCTCCTGGTTGCTGTTTTCTGATGCAGCTGTAATCAAGGCTGCAATCAGTTCTGCCTTAGTCATGTTTCCATGCACCAGTCCCCTAGCCTGGCACATCTCCACCAGCTGGCTCCTTGTCAGCTTGTCATACTCCTCTGCTGACATGCTGCCTGCTCACCCTGACTAACAAAGCTAACAAAAGAAATAAAACAATTGTGATCTGAACTCTGAGTATTCACTGCGTGGCTGATTTAGAGTACAAAACACCTTCCAAGCTCACTGTACACAAGCTACAGGATTCACTCTACCCACAACACTACAAGCCAATTAGTATTTGCCACCTAATTAATATATGATGTGGATATCTAACCACTGCCACCACAAATGTGACACCCATGCCCTGTTCCAGCCATCAAGGAGCCTCAGTCCTCACCACTAACACCAGAGAGGGCATCTCATATATGAGGAAAGGATAACAAATACACACAGTAAAGTAGAATTTCCCTTAAGAGCACACAGAGATCACAGTCAGTCTGGGGCTGGTCGCTCATTTTCTCCCCAGGTCCCAATAAGACTCCCTACTGGCACAGTTATAGGGTCCAGATATCAGCCTAGCTGGACAAGCTAAAATCTCCAGCACCCTCTCTGTCCAATCAGTGCTTCATGTCCCTGCCCAAGTAGCTGACACACACACACACACACACACACACACACACACACACACACACACACACACACACACACACTTTGAGATAAGAGTTTACACAACCACACAGACACTGCTGGGGAAGGCTGGCACAGGTTCTCCAGCGGTGCCCCTTTTTACCCAGACTATAAGGTAGTAATTACTGCCACCACCCAGCTAATATTTATCAGCTACTCAAAGGCCCTTAAAAGGGTGTCCAATTATTACTGTGCAATATTATTATCCAATTGGTAAGTGTGACTAAACAGTCTCAAGGCTTATTAGAGTGACCTGGTACAGGATCCTTATATACATGTAATGTACTCTTAGAGCTTAACTTATCTCTACACAAACCAGCCACAGTTAAAATGTTTTAAAATATTTAATAATAAATAATTAAAACCACCAGACAATACTTTCTACTACACAGTCAGTGCTAGTCAAGAGAATTCAGAGATCACACAGTAATACTTAAAATAAATCAGTAGTATAGTTCTGATATCACAGAAAAACACTTAGTCTAAACTTTTGAATTTCTAGCTCTCTAAAAGAAAACGCAAGTCTAAGATAGCTTACATAAGACAACAGGCAGAGTGCTGATGAGTTGGATGTCAAGACAAATACGCTTAATAATCTCTGGTTCTCACTGTTTAAATTGAAACTGCAGTTCTGCTAAAACATTACATCATCTTTTACACTTTCCTGGTGTTCCCAGGCTGACAGAAACTGCATTTACATTATTTGACACTTAGAGCAATAAAGGACATTCCACATGTAAATTCTGGTCATTAACTTTAGCCTTAAAACAAAAGGCAGGAAGCCTTCATCTAGCCCAGCCGGAGCCGAATTGTAAACATGAAAGGCAGTGATGAAATAATTTTAATTTCAAAGGACCAACAAGAAATGCTTGACTTAGGTTTCTTTACAGCAGATGGCAATGCTGCCACATTGTTTTAAGTTCAGCATTTCACAGCATATTCTTTCATTTAAAAAAACAAACTTGTAGTTCAACATTCATATTTACAAATGATAGAATTATCTATAAAATTCTATCTGGCTAGGCTGGCAGCCTTCACCCTTCTCTAACAGTCTTCACAGCTATGACCTCCTTGTCCCTGGATGAGTACCCATACTTATGAGATGGGCCATGTAGATGGCTTTCTGTACAAATGGAAGCAACATGGTGGTCAAATATCAGGTTGCCATCAACCTGTGTGCCCAAATCTCTCATGACTGATTGCTTGCTTAGAACATTGTTATTAATGTGATAATTTGGGGAGATGTCACTCTCCCCAAAGGGGGTGATGATGCATTTTGTATTATTCAGCTTGAGGCCATGTTTCTAGCATCAGTCATTTGTCTGAGTGAGAACCTCTTGGAGGATGTCCACATCAGTAGGGAATTTGGTGACAGCACCCAGCATGCAGTCATCTGCAATTTGGTCAACCATAGCCCACTGGTTTTGCCCTGCATCTCAGAAAAGTATATCCCACATAACAGAGGCACCAGTACAGAACACTGGGGTATGCTACTTGCTACGGGTGTACTGCTTGAGGTGGCTTCCCCTATATCCACTAGGTGGGTTGTATCAGTGCACCAATTTGCTACCCATCTGGTATCATATGGATTCATGCCTAGTTGAGAGAATGTATCTATTATAGCTGAGTGGGGAATAGTGTAGAAAGCTTTGACCAGGTCAAGGTAGGCGGTGTGTACTGTCTTCCCCTCGTCCATGGTTTTGGTGACTGTCTCAAAGAAGTCGACCAAATTTAACAGATATGATCTCCCCTTGACAAAGCCAAACTGTGTGGGATCAAGTGTTTGGAGCTTGCCAATGCCCTTGTTAATGAGGTCCATGATAATCTGTTCCATGGTCTTGCAAATCAGGCTAGTTAGGCTGATGGATGTATAATTTCCCAGATCGGTAGACACTCCACCTTAGTGTAAAGGGATGACAGTGGCTATCCTCTACTTGGCTGGGACAAAGCCGGTACTCAGGCTTAGGTTGAATACAGTGCCTAAGGGTGCTGCAAGTTCATGTCTGAGTTCATGAAAGATGCAGCCTGGGATGTTATTGGGTCACATGGAGGCTGTATTTTTGCCTTTGAGAGGGCAGTGATGACCTACTTCCTAGATATAAGGGGAAGGGGGCAGGTACTGGGGATGTCCTGTTCTAATGATGGGAGGGACAGAAGGGAGAAGTTTTTGCTGAATCTGTCAGCCAGCAAGTTTACTATAACTACAGCATTTGTATATGTGGTGTCCTTGACTATCACTTCTGAACAGATCTGGGTGCTTCCTTTGAGGTTGCGGATATATGTGAAGAGGGACTTATGATTGTCTGTAGTAGATGTTGTCAATTTGAACTTGACGTTTGCTTTGTAGGATTTCACTACTGCTCATATTTGCTTGTTCAGGCTAAGGAGACATTGCTTCCAATTGGGCACCTGCTCCTTCTTGGTCTTGGACAGTAATTTTTCCTCTTGTTATAGAGTTTATTTATTTCAGATGTCCACCAGACAGATTTACTTATCCTTGCAGAGGATGATTTAGTCTCATTGGGTATTCCTGATTCCATGCATCTATACAAATGCTTGTAAAGTGCTTTGGCATAGTTTTGGATATTGGTGCCAGTTCCTAAAGAGGAGGAGGGGGCTGTGAAGCTGTATATACCATCTCTGAGGAGACTGTAATTAACTTTGGAGACGTTTTTATTTCCAACCCTAGCTAGATGGGTATTGTTGGAGATAGTTACTTTGAAAGTGACCACTTTATGGTCAGATCTCACCAGGAGAATGATACTGTAGGAATGTTGCAGTGCTTACCCATGCTGTTTGATATCAAGTCCAAGATATTTTCACCTCTTGTGGGGGTATCAGCTAGCTGTCCCAAGGTGTTTGCATTGACAAAATCGATGAATCTCTGGTCATTTGTGTTCTGGCAGAGTAGTTCTTACAATCTATGTTTGGGTAGTTAAAGTCACCCCGAATCAGGATAAAGGGTTGACTCCTAATAGAGTCAAACAGGTCCATATAGATGGAATGGGGATCTTGAGTCAGATTTGGGGGCCGGTAGCTAGCTATGATTTGAATAGGGGTCTTTTCAATGGTTAACTACACCTGGAGTGTCTCCTGTGTGTCATACTGTTTGACCAGCATGGAGTTCTGTATGTCTTTGATATATATTGACTCCTGAACACATTTGGCTTTACTGGCCACAGTTTGGGGACTGAATGTATGATATGATGGGTAACCAGGTAAGGCAGGGGTGCTTGCCACAGCTTTGAACCATGTTTCTTTTACTGCACATATGTCAGCATTTTCCAGGGTTAAGAATCCTTGCAATGAGTGCAGTTTCATGCTTAGACTCCTAGTGTATAGCAGCATGACCTTTAAGCTATGTTTTGTTGACATTTTTATGTTGGTAGTCTTAACCTCATCACTTTTCCTAAAAAAGGCACTAAGGGGGGAGGCAAGAACCTTTGCCAGAAGCCTAAAGCCCAGGTTAGACATATGCAGGCCATCTCTGGCAAAGCATCACGGTCTGTCAGTCATATCTTCCCATTCTGTCAGGTACTGGAACCCCCTGGAATGGCACCAGAAACTAATCCAATTCTTAAAGTCAATCATTTCCGGTTTGTAATGAGGCATCATTCTGGGTGATGGCAAATTTCTGCTTAAGGCTAGGGACATACATGCCTGGGACACATAATCAGTGAGCTCAATCATGTCTCTCTTCATATAGTCCAAAGAGGTACATCTCAAGTCATTGACGCCAACATGGACTATGACAAAGTCATAACAGTACCTGTTGTCGAGAAACTTCTGCCTGTATATAATATGGCAGATTATGACACCTGACAGACAACTGTGACTTTCTTCTTATCCAGCTTGGTGAGAGGCACATCTGTGTGTCTCACAATGGAGTCTCCTATGACTGATGTGTTGGGTTTATGGTGAAGCCTTAGTGGCTGTGAGACACAGGTGTGTGGACTATGCATGGTATGTGGTGTGGAGGGCTATGGAGATTGTGTGTGTTTTTGCCTCAAAGGTCTCCTTTGTTTGGGTATTTTTATGTTGAGGACCTCCACATATGTGGGTGTCTGTCGTGTAGGTGTGGGTGGTGTTTCAGATGTAGTGATTGTGTTGACAACCTCTTTGGTGCCAGATATACTATCTTGAGAGGGAGACAGCATGGACTTTAGGTTCCTAATGTAATTGCATCTCTCACAAATTGTGTTCCTAGGTGGTGGTAGTAGATGGTTGTCTGTGTATATGAGGCAATTGCTACACTGTGTCAGGATGCCCATATCAACCAGATCGGCAGGAGAAACTGTAGTTCATTGTCCATCCATATCTGTCAGAATCTGAGGGAGAAAGTTCAGGGAGACATAAGCAGTGGGCCTAAAGCCCATGTGCTTAAACCAAATGTAAGAGGCTTCCAATAACACAATTTAGACAGGCTATAAACAAGCAGTAATAAATGGAACAGAAAATATGCAGTTGAAGACTTAAGAGAACAAGCAGCAAGTAGCAGGAAAAAGCAAGATGAGCAGGAAAACGCAAGATGTATTGCCACTATGTTGCTGATAGCCACATACTTATTGTGTTGATAGATGGTGGGGTATCATGTGATAGTTAGTGGAGGATAGTGCTGACCAATTTTGATGTGCAGGGTATGTACATATTGGAGAGCAATGTATGTGGTCTTGTGATGTGTTTCCCTCTTCTTGCCTTTCAGAAACGATGTACAGATGGAGTCACCCACCATTTTTTTCTGCTGCTGAAAATGATCTGATCCTGGATGGCCTCAGACTGCGTCACAACATCCTGCTTTCCAGGAGTCACCAGAATGGGGAGTAACATGCTGCACTGTGGGCTGACTTCATTGTATCAGTAAACCAAGTAGGGCTACAGGAAAGAAGCTACGAGTAGGTCCGACACTGGGCAACCAATATGATAAATGCTGCATGGCAAACGGCCACTACTGTGGCCAGGAACCATGCTGCCACCAGTGGAGGGCCTGCAGCAGACCAACCACTCTCAGCCACAGAGGAGTTCCTGGCAAATCTGGGATCAACCACCAGATCCCACGCATCCATCATCCCATAATCATGGAGGTGGGTGGCACAGCTTCCACAGCAGAGGAGCATCCAGGTAAGCCTCTTGTGTTCATCACTATAATACTGTAGCAGTCATTGTGGCAGCCTCTGCATACCTGTACATGGATGTCAGGTTAATCTGCATGGGGGAGGGAGTTGTTTGTAATGCACACTTGTGCACACATACTCAGAATGTCAGCAATGTAGACAGTATCACAGTTCCTACTGTACATGCTGACATACGTACATATTATTCTGTAACAATGCCACATTTGTGTTTGCTGACAATACCTCTCCCTCACATTTCCATAGGTACAAATTTATAGGTACCATATACGCATTATTCTCTGACTCTGGTCACCTGTCCCATGGACTTTCTGAAGTTGTCTCACCATTTAATTTATCTTCTGACACTATTCTTCATCCGCCATCCACCCTTCCTTCGTTTCCCAACTGTTATACTTCTGTTTCCATTTTGTCCTTCTTTCTCTTAAATATTTCTATATTGATTTTGTTTTCTGTTTTGCTGCCTTTTGCTGCCATAGGTCCTGTAGCTGGTTAGTCTGAAATTGTTTTGGTATGGCTCACATATACCCTAAGAATGTTAAGGGCAGCCAGTTTGCCATAGACACAACTGTTATGCTTAGCCAGAGTACAATACTTGTATGTTCAGTTTTGGAGGGGTTCACTGCAGTGCATTGAATCGGTAATCAAAGTAGTGTATTTGCAGGAGCTGTAACATAGTTTCACTTATTTTTGTGAAGGTCTATGCAGTCTGCTAAACAGGAGACAATAGTATGGGGAATATGGGTGCAAGTGTGTTTTTGGTTTGCATCCATCACATACACTGACATATTGCTTATCGCACAGGTGTATAGTACTGGCAACATTAACTGCATATAGCTGAAGTGCATGTTATTAAGGGCCTGTCTTGTCTGGGTATGTTGTATTCTGCTTGTGTGTTGTGCATGGGATCAGAAATAAGATGTAGTATGTATAATGCAGGTGTGGCACCTCACCTGTATGTGTGTGTGTGGATCAGCAAACATAATAGTGCAGGCATTAATGTAGGTATATTATCTTCCTTCTCACAGGTGACCATGAGGGTTGAAGTGTATCCCCCTCACAACCTGATGTCAGTGTCTCATCGGACTCTGATGATGATGGTGGCCATAGTGAGGCAAAGATGGGGCTGTTGGGGGCTTAATCTGTCCCATTTGTTGACATCCCACCCCCTCAATGTCCCCACACACAGTCAGTATGCCCACAAATATCCAGCCCCCTGCAGACACAGATATTGGACAGTCAGAATTTGGCAGCATCAAACAGGAGAGTGTGGTGACTATGGCAACAGTAGCCATATCCAGAGAGCTGGTAAGGTCTTACACAGGCATATTGACAGGGATGCTTGAAGGAGGACTGTTGCCCATCAACCACCTGTCACAGGTGTCATATCACGAGTCATTTGACGCATGTTTCGGTCCATCATGCAGGCACAGGCATGTTCTGAATGCAACACCAGACAGATGCTCAGGATCATGGATACATCACCGTCTGGTGTCTGTGACTCCATCCACAACATTGGTGACACCATGCATCATTTCACTGACATAGTGGAAAGACGGTGGGGTGAGACATTGTCATTTTTTGACCGCACATTGTCTGTGCTAGAATATGTGGTGGGAGTATGGCATTGGACATGTGGCTGTAGGTCAGCAACAACATATGCTGAGAGTTCACGTGGCAATGCACACTCACGCTCCCATAGTGGCAGTAGCTCCAGCACTACAGAAGGGAGGGTGCTGTCCACACCACGACATGGCAGGCCATAGGCATGTGGTACTTGGCGGTCCTGTGAGGGACATAGGCCCAGCAGACACCAGTCACCATCAGCGACTAGTACCACATCTGACCCTGGGCATGGTGGTGCCAGTGGCACTCCTGGCAGAGCCAGTTCCCATGTTCATGGCCAGAGATGGTGAACTGTCCATACTGCCATGTACAGTCCACTGCTGTCCAACACACCAACGTGTAGGGCTAGCACATGGCTTGAATGTGTACAAGCACACAGTCATATATCAGTGTCACATGCAGGTCACCAACAGACAAACACATGGCACCTCTCCATGGCCCAGCTGACCACCACCCCTTCCTGACTCCCACACATGATGTCAACTGTTTGTCACAGCTTAGGCCTCTGGTACCCACACACCAGACCCTGTGCGTGTAATGATACCTGTGCCACATCCCTGCCATCCATAACATCAATGCAGGGACATGCAAATACCTGTCTGATGCACAGGGCGACTATAGTACATTACATGACATTGTTTACTGTGGTTCTGTTATGCCATGACAGGTGCTGTCTGCTGGCATGTGCCATGAGTACACATTAACGTGTTTGTTCCTTTGTTGCATTATATTAGATTGGCAGAGGTGTCGCAGACTGACAGGTGTCTCTCAGAACTTTGTATATTTCTGTTGCAGGAGTGTGAGTGGGGACTTGGTGGCAATACAGCAGCTCAGGATGGCATGGAAGCAAAACAGAAATATGACATCAGCAAGGTAAGGTTTTATATGTGCATGGTTACCTAGGTGCATCTGTGTAGAGTCATGTGTCAGGGGCAATGGGGCGGACAGCATAATCCTGCATACATACCCCATGATAAGGCATCCTACCTTTGATAAGTGTCGCCTGGGTGTTGTATACCTACAAATGTAGGTGGTGGCAGATAGCATTTATGCTTAGGTAGTTGTGGGCTATTTAGGGGCAACAGGTACTCACAGGGCCTCACAATGTATAACAATTGAACACACATAGGCAAGACTGACACACTGCTGCAAGGGGATATATTTACACACACACACACACACACACACACACACACACACACACACACACACACACACACACACACACATACATTCAGAGAGGTGCCTTTCTGATATTAGAACCCCTATCTATTTAGTAGTATATACTATAACTAACACACACACACTCACAGCATTAACCTTTCAGAGATTAGAACCCTACCTATCTAGTAGTATATACTATAGCACTCATGGAGTTTACGTGTATTGAGAATGTTTGCCACTACTGTTAAGGTGGATGATATCAGCAAGCCCTGTAAAGGAGGTCAATGGGGGGATTGACAGGGCATCAAAATTTATAACCATTGCATACAGATAGGCACACTGCTGCAAGGGGATATATTTACACACACACACACACACACACACACACACACACACACACACACACACACACACACACACACACACACACACACACACACACACACACACACTCACAGAATTGCACTTTTTGAGATTAGAAACCCTGCCTATCTAGTAGTATATACTATAGCACTAAGTACTTATCACGTGCGTCACAGAGCTTATGTGCTTTGGAAGTGTCTGCCAGTGCTGCTAAGGTGGATGACATCAGCAGCTGTTGCCAGAAAGGACACAGTTGTGGAGGACGCTAAACACAGGGTCATAAAATGGGTGATCATTGCACAGACATAGGCCTGATGGGCATCGCTGTACTGCTGCATAAGTAATATCTACATACACACACACGGTGGCTGATGTTAGATTAGAATCCCTACCTACCTACCTATTACACACTACAGCTCACAGTACTAGCTGTATGTGCAACTGGTTACATTTAGTGTACAGGTGGCTGCAGCACTAAATCACTCTACACCTTTATGTGTGTGTGTGTGTATATATATATATATATATATATATATATATATATATATATATATATATACATATATAGATAGATAAAGATAGATAGATATATAGATAGATATATAGATACATATATAATATATCTATATGTGCCACATACTGATAGATTAGGGTAATCATGTCTGAGGGGGATAGGGAGAGACAGATACATATACATAGCTGTCTGTATGTACAGATATATATTCACATCTCAGTTCTTTAGGCAGATGAGGCATCAGCCATGGGACAACACTAGCTAAATGTAGGAGCATGCCCAGTGTGACTGTTAGTAATTCCAAAGTGACTCCAGGCTAGACCTACCTGTACTCCACTCTGGGATTTTGTGTGCTACAGCCAATTGACTGCTGCACCTGATTCAACAGAACAACACCTCCCTGATGTTATGTCCAAGGGATTTTCTGGCTGTGAGCTGCACATATCTGAGTCATACCTAGGGTGTGTGTAGAATGTAATAGTACAGGGTTTTGCGTCATATGTCTGGTACATATTACATAGCATTGTGATTTTCTGGTACATCAGTGGCAAATCATTATAGACTGATATTCGGAACTGAAGGGAGACATTTGAGTTGCTGACTGCATACACAGCAGGGAACCCATGCTAATGCATGACCTGTTATTCTTTGCACTTTCTACATTTGTCTGACCAGTAGTTAATCCTTCTCCTTATATGCAGGCCTTTTTCCCACTTCTGTTCATTGTTGTTTCCATATTTACTGCTCTAAGTAGTTGTAGGTATGCTGTGACTGGGGTACATGATGTAACAGCACACACAGGGTTACAGACTTCACACCTCTGACTGCACATGTTTAGCAGGATGTCCAACATTCTGCCCTATATGTCTGCTCTGCTCCTCAGATTTCTTTTGATAATATACTACTACATGGTGCCCACTGACTTGTTGTAGGTACTGAAACAATTACGTGAAGGCGTTTACATTCTGCTGCTACTCTGACTTGGTCCAACCTGCTATTATACTAGTGATCATCTAGGGTACTCAGAGCATATGTAATGTTCATAGCTGTGGCCCCCTTTCCCTCCATTGTCTCTGGTTTTGTCCATCATTCTTGCAGTAACATATAGTGAAATAATGATAGTCTTTGTGACTCCTACCATAGGAGTACCTGACATGCAAAATTGTTGCTGCAGCCAGCTTCAAACCATGATCACCATCAACCATGGTAATGTACTTATCCCACTGAGCCACACCAGCCACCAAAAAGTGAAGTGTAATTACTGACACTATAAACAGCAGACAGACATACACTTTGACCCCTGCATATGGAGGAAATAGAACATATCGCCAGGTTGTTTGGGACAGCCCTGGGATTGTGTGATCTGCTGGTATAACCTTGCAAGCATACTGTTACTGCAATTGTATGGGAACATGGATGTGTTGGAGGTAGTGGACTCCAGCATTGACAGCCATGTGTCTGTCCTATGACCCTGCTGTTTGTCATTTCCCTCACGTAGTGCAGTGGATTTTGCTGCCTTGTGGCCTACTGAGTATTATGAGGCAGCCAGTATTGGACAACTAGTTCCTGTTGTCCCACATAGCTGTTAGTTCTCTGCAGTTAGCCCAGTAGCCCACTCTATTCCCTTTCATATATGCAGCAGTTCCATACATATGCTACCATAGGTCTAGTACCCCATACATTTGTTGTAAAGAAGAGTGACTTACTTGTGCCTGCAGCAGTTGAGATAACAGTGCTTCAGGGCTGATTCTGTCAGATGCATGCAATACACATCCAATGAATGGTAAAGTACAGGTTATGTGGAGTGGCTGGTCCTTTTTACTATGTATGTGAGTCTGAGTGAGGTGTTAGTCTTTAGGACCTTAGGTTGTCAGTGCATGTGCTATGTGTTGTGCCTTTGCCAAGGCCAGGGCATATTGGGCATGCCTACATTTGTCTACAGGGACAGGTTCATGGGGTTCCTTCTCTGAGTCCTTCTGTGGCTCTGGCTGTGGGGACCTTGGCACTGATGGGGGTCTGTTTGTCCCTTCCCTGTGATGTCCCTGCTGCAGCTGTTTCCACAGGATCATATTGAGTAGCATGGCAAACACTGTGAACATCTGTGCACATATGGCTGGAGAGTACTGCAGAGCTCCACCAGACATATCGAGGCAGTGAAACCATGACTTGAGCAGCCCAAACACAAGCTCTGTGATGTTCCTAGTTTGTGCATGTGCCTCATTATGGGATTCTTTGGTAGGTGTGTGTGCATATCTGATGGGTGTCATCATCCACGGTTCCAGTGGGAAGCCAGCATCCCCAAGTAGATGGCCGCATGGGATGTCGCCCCTGGCAAATGTCTAGTACAGCTGTGATGTAGCCAGATATGGGAGTTGTGATAACTGCCAGGCTGCTGGCACACACACTCATGATAATGCCCTGGGCATTGCACATGACCTGGCAGTTGATGGAGTGATACCCCTTGCAGCTGACATACACTCTACCCTCCTCACCGGGCAGTACTTTGACGTGTACATGAGTGCAGTCTAAAATAAATAAATAGATAAATATGTGCATGTATGTATAAATAAATAAATATATAGCTACATAAATGTGTAGAGTGATGCAGACTCTCCACATATATCTATATAACACTGTTACATAAAACACACACACACACACACACACACACACACACACACACACACACACACACACACACACACACACACACACAGCTACACCTACGTTGACATCCCTGTTTTATATATATATATATATATATATATATATATATATATATATATATATATATATATATATATAATTTATTTATTTATTTACATTTGTTGACTGGGAGAGTCCGACTGGACGCAGGTCCATTTTCAGCAGAGGTCCGGGGAGAAAAGCTCCACATTCAGTATTACTGACATATACATTTAGAGAAAATTTGCATTAAAATTTCTAGACATTGAACTAGCTGTAGGACATAATACAAGGTAAAACATAATTTTAAAACAGCTGTAGAACTTAATACAGGTTTAAAACATAGTGACAGAAGTTGAACATAGTTACAGATGTATAACATAATTCTTTAGTGTCAACTGAATAACTTGTTATTTAGGTACATAACAGACAGTTACACTTGTAGCTACAAAATTTCTTACTATATGGTAGGTAGTTAGATTTGAGAGCAACTAAGCTAGCTAGAAATAAGGTAGCTAGTGGGTTGCAGAAGGAGCTAGTGGGTGGGTGGAGTGGGTGATTTTAGGGGGGTGTTGCAATATATATATATATATATATATATATATATATATATATATATATATATATATATATATATACATATGTGTATATTTGTGTGGGGATGCAACAATGTCCACACCTACACTCAGAATGCTGGCGTTATCTACACCTACACCCATTACAGTTGTCTGATGGTAAAGGACCAAGGCCGCATAATGACATAATCCACCCAACCACAGAACCCTGTGCCTGTGGACAGACAATGGTGAGCAGGTCTTGTAATGTGCATTGGCTTCAATTAAGGACTTGAACAGGCAATTTTGTCACTGGCCAATTGTCCACCTAGCAAAGTGCAACTGGCCAGAAAAACATATAGGGGTATTAACAGACACCCCACTGCTAGGACACTAGATACAGTAACAGCATAAAACCGGTTCACTCTGCAGGCCACACAGGCTGTGTAAGACAAGGCCAATTTGCGTAGCCCACAAGAACTGTGGCTGTAGCCTCATGTACACCATATGTAACTGGTGGTGTGTTCAATTAGTACAGTGAGCTGTAGTGTGTAATAATCTTATTTCTGATCCCATGCACAACACACAAGCAGACCACAACATAGATAGACAAGACAGGCCCTTTATAACATGCACTTAACCTACTTCCAGTTAATGTTGCCAGTACTATACACCTGTGTGATAAGCAATATGTCAGTATATGTGATAGACCTACACCTAAAACACAGTGCACCCATCTTGAGCATACTATGCCAGTTCTAGTATCACAGCCTCAGGTATGTACCATCTCCATACTGTGTGTAAACAGGCATCTGTGAGTGATTACCTCCTATATAGCAGACTGCATATACCTTCTCAAAAATAAGTGCAAATGTGTTACTGCTCCTGCAAATACACAACTTTGATTACCCATTCAATGCACGTCAGTTAACCCCTCCAAAATTGAACATACAAGCATTGTACTCTGGCTAAGCATAAAAGTTGTGCCTAGGGAAAAATGTCAGCATTTAGCATTCTTAAAGTATATATCATCCATAAAACAACAGTATTACATTTACCAGGTACAGAACCTTGGACTCCGGCCACACCTGACATATCTATAGAAATGTGAGGGAGAGGTATTGTCAGCAATACCAAATGTGGCAATGTTACAGAGTAATATGTGCATATATCAGCATGTAAAATAGCTAATGTGATACTGCCTACATTGCTGACATTCTGAGTATGTGTGCACAACTGTGCATTAAACCCCCCCCCCCCCAATGCAGATAGACCTGACACCCATGCAATCGTACGCAGAGGCTGCCATAATAACTGATACAGTATTACACTGATGAACACAGGAAGCTTATCTGGACATTCCTCTGCTGTGGATGCTGTGGCACCCACCTCCACGATGTATGGGGGTGATGGATGCTTGGGAGCTGGTGGTTGATCCCAGGTTTGCCAGGAATTCCTCTGTGGCTGAGAGTGGTTGTTCTGCTGCAGGCCCTCCACCGGTGGCAGCACAGTCCCTGGCCACAGCTGCAGGCCTTTGCTGTGCAACATTGACTATTTTTGTGGCCCGGTGTCGGACCTGCTTGTAGGTTCTGTCCTGTAGCCCTACTTGCTTGCTGTGATGAGGTCAGCCCACAGTGCTGCATGTTGGTCATGATGCTGGTGAGTCCTGGACAGCAGAATGTTGTGATGCAGCCTGACGCCATCAAGGATGACATAATTTTCAGCCTCTGAAAATAGTAGTTGCCTCCTTCGATGCATCTCTTCTGAAAAATAACAAGAGGGGAACACAACCCAGGACCAGCTACATTGATATCTACTATGTATAGACCCTGTGCATCCAAATTGGCCTGCACTATCCACTGCTACCTCACACACCATACCCTGCAGTCTAGCAACAAACTATGTATGTCGCTATCACCAACATAGCAGCAATACCGGTTATATCCCTGTGTGCCATGACAGAGTGTGCTGTATATCTCCACACCCATCAATGCCATCTACTGTGGTGTTTCCACTGTGGGCAAAGTCCTACTACTATGTCATATGGCCACTGTCAGACACATAGGTGTATGTTATTACAAGTATATGGAGACAGTCCAGCAACATCACTGTGCTACAATGAGACAGCAATGCAAACCTGCTGTAGTATATCCTCACTGTAGGCGTCATACTTCTCCAGTACACAGATGTTTGCAGAATGTGTACTTGTGCCTGATATATGTGGTCCTTTTGGCATAAAATTGTGGATGTCTGTCAAGCAGTTGGCCAATAATTGATGGTTGTTCACAGAATATAGATAATCTGGCTGTCACATGCCAGAACCCTCAGAAAACAATTATATTACAGTAATATCTGTTACTCTATTCATACTTACTTTGTATGACCAATATCTACACTCTGTTGGCCTGTGTTCCCCCAGTAATAATAGCTATGACTTGACTTTTTCCTGTAGGGGGTTGCCAGGTATGTTAGCCATAGCTCTCAAGCATTGGCATATGAATGTCGACTAAACTGTGACCTAGCCAAAGTACATCAGGGACAGTCAGGGCACCTTTACATTGTCTGAACTATTCCTGTGTGAGTGAGAGGAGCTGAATGACAGTACATCATGTGATATGACAGCTATATCCACCCTTACTTACTGTCAATATGTCTAACACATAATCCAGTAGAATTTGTAGAAGAGCCGTCTGTTGTAGGAGGGAGCAAGAGGGCCACAGCTGTGATGTAATTCATAGCAGGTGCAGTTGAGAGGCATGCCTGTAGCTGTTGGACACCAGACTATTACCAACATGTCACTCTCAGAGATGTACTACCAGGCCCACTGTTGTAATCCCTATTCGCCATAACTGCATCCTCCCATCTGCTTCACATTAAATGGGGACTTGTATTACATACTTGGTAGAGTGATGTACTCCCTTTGTGCAGAAATCCTCAAGAAAAATGCTTGGCAAATCACAGTCTGTCTTGGTAAAGCAAGTTACACACCTGTTTCCCATAGGCAGTTGCTTGCCTTTTGTAGGTAATGCTCATTAACAGGTAATTGCCTGTGCACCAATCTGTGGCTCAGACTTGCTAACTACATCAAGAACAGCTGGGTTGCACTTTCATTAGCCAATGACATGGCACCAAAGTGCAATATTTAATTCCTTCATGTAGGCCTTGACCCCTTTCTTATGCTTTGATATGAACTTTACTGAGGTGTGGAGACTACAGCATCACATAGGGTATGTACAAATGCTGTCCACTGTTGAGATTTATGAGGTATATCCACAGTTTTGCATGCTATGTTTAGTCACTGTCAAATGACATTATGATTATCTGGCAGTTCAACATTGTGGTAAACATTGTGGGCTGTGGTCAGTAAGGGGGATGAGACATGTCAGTGTCAGACATCATACCCATCAGAATGTCACTCAACTTTTGCCCCCCACCCGTTTATGTATGGATGTTGTCTGGAGCCCTTGTTTTAGGGGGTTGTGCGATATTGTAGTTCCATAGCAGGTAGCTTAACATATAGCTGCATATGTTGCAGGCTGCAGCAGCTGATGCAGCCTAGGACACCTAGGGAGGAGTGTGAACACTTTAGAGGACAGAAAGCTGCATGTGTCACTGAGGGGGAAGAACTGAGGGGGCAGTGTCAGCTTTGTCATTACAGCAGAGCTAGGGTGAAGGTGCCCATAACAGTCCAGTTCAGTCATGTGCTTAAAGTACATATGTTATGTAACAGTACCAATCAGAGAGTACTAGGCAACATATAGGTAGGCAGTAGCAATATGTGCAGTTTGTCCCTACCTACAGGCCTTTGCCTTGCAAACATGGGTAACAGGTAATTCAGAAGTAGCAACCTGTTTTAGTTAAAATTGCATGACTCAGTCATTATTTTCTGTATTCCCAATAATGTAAGTGAAGTGCAACACACTGGATTTAAACCCAGGACTGTGGGTGGCAAAATGTACATTATGTAATGCATTTAACAAAATGAATACTGAGCCACTGTTTCAGTAGATGTATTTGCAAGATATGTGTGTATAGAGTCTGTGACACAGGATTTGCATTAACATGTATTTTGTGAAGGGTATGAGGTGTGACACTCAAATGTCTGTCATGATTTCCTAAACTTAGTTTTTAATGACTTGACATTATTTTACCAGCCAGATATGTTTTTGTGAAACTGTGCCAAATTTAGGGGGCAAAACTGTGGACATTCTGCAACAGTGTGTACACTTGAAAGATATACCTGCTATCCCAGGCCTCACGTGCATCTATTTTTATTTATGTGGCAGTGTACTGGTGTAGTTTCTGCATCACAGTCACAAGTACACTCCCATCATTCCCACTATATGTACTTGCAGTGTGTCAGTGGCAATCAATATATGTTCCTGGAAGCACCTGTTTTAATTCAGAGTTGAGTGGCCTAGTGGGCTAATGCACTTTGCTGTAGTAGACATGGGCCTGAGTTTGACATGTAGCAGGGGAGATTATTTTGCAGATGTGAAAAACACATAAGATGATTAAGGCACTTTTAAGCAGTAATAAGCGGGTTTGTGTGGAGTGCTGCATTGTGCTGCTCTGCTTAGCTTCGCTTAAACCTGCACTAAATTTAAAAAAAAGAAAATAAAAAGGGGGGTGATAGGAAAGTGGTGAAATGGGGGCAAACAGGGAGAAAACATACTTATAGGCAGATAGGTTTGTGCAGGAATGGGGTAGGAAAGAACCAAAGCTTTCCATTTCCTGTACAGTAACAGCTGAGCAGGTTTTACAGAATTTGGAATTTAGAGCCTCACACCCCAGATAGAGGGCTGAGGCAATGTAAATGTGTTCATTAATTAATGTAATAATTAGTGTCCAGTGGACACGTACAAAATGGAGACCTATGCATCTGGCAATATTTGTTTTGTGGGGCAGGTGCCCCTTTTTTTAAGGAAAGAGTAGAATGTTGGGGAAAGGATATAGGTAAGTGTGGTGAGGTAGGTTGGGTAGGACAGGTTGCATTTGCAGACAGACAAGACAGACAAGACAGCATATAGGGGTGGTGTGTGACACATGAGGAGGGTAAACACCTTGGATGGGGAGGATGTTGTGAAATCAGAAGTCCATGTGCCCCCAGATGGCAGCAGTGTGACTGAGCTCCCCACCCATGGGTAGTCAACACTGCTCCTTCACTGGTCTGAAGGTGGTTGTGCTGGAGGCTGGGCACTGGGGCCACCAGACCCCTTCAGGTTGATGAATCTGCTCTCAATCTGGTGCAGGCATTGCTCATACCCACCATGAACTATCCTGCGCACCATCACTGTTAGCTGATCCTGGATGACAACACCCCCTCCACCCCTGCTCCCAGGGGGGGGCAGACTCTGTCCCCTGATGTGGTTCCACCCCCTAAGGTGGTCAAGGACAGAGTTGGGGGCACCACCAGTTTGGGTCCCAATATGGTAGGCGGATTGCCAGGAACCGGCCTACCCAGTCGAGCAGTGGTGTTGAGGTATTTCAATGTGTATATATTAGTAATGAACAAACCATTTAGTTACAACAGCATGTCAGAACATTGCAAATAACACAGTGACATAACAATGCATAGTATATGGAGCACAACAATAAGTAAGATAACAGTCAATATAGTAACAGCCTGCCAGTAATAGTTATGGGATAAGGCCAACAACATAGGCAATTCAACAAGATATGTTAGTATGCAACCATTGTAATACATAACAATAATAAAACATAAGGCCCAACATAATGTTTAGAGAACAATGTAAGTTAATAGTAAACCATAATCAATGTATAACAATAATAAATTATGAAGAAGATAAGGGGTGGAGGAGAGAGAAATACAGTCCATTAATACCAGTATAGGCTATATAGCTTGCAACAGTACTGTTATATACTCTACAGGTCTGCCCTTCCTCTATGTATAACAGTGCCCTATAGCTGCTGTGGCATGTACATACCTCTCAAGCTATCCACATGGGACTGTACGGGCCATGCAGCAGCACCTACAGGTACACAACTACAAAGGAATATTACATTTCAGGTGGACCTATATAACTACCAAGGTCTACTGTGTACTGATGTAGTGTGACTGTGCTATTGACATAAACATGTCGATGATAGATCTGTGACAGAGGGATTAGGCAATGGTGATTACAGTCTGGGACAGCTGACACTTGAGAGACATGTATCGTATACAGTACAGAGAGTAAACAACTATAATGCCATCCTTGGCAGGCATGGGGTCAGACCATCAGCAAATATTCAGAGACACACCAGGCATACAGCCATACCAAGATTACACATTATATTTATTGTATTATCTTTTATTACTGTTGTACTTGTTGTCCTTATTTTATGACATCTTATCACATTCCTGATCAATGCTGTTAACAGTCTGTTACATCTGAGGACACAAATTATTAACCTATAATAAGGGTTACTGCACCCGTTTACCTGTAATTTCTGTGGGAATAACATCTGTTAACAATATATAACTGATTCAGTAATATTTATGAGTACTTGTCACTGGATTCAAACCCTGGGTCTGTGTGTGACAAACTGTACATCAGACACAGCCTTTAATAAACTGAGCTACTGAGCCACTGCTGACTACTGACTGACTGATATTTGGCTAGAGCTCACCTGGAAACAAATATGACCTGGTAATAGCAGTGCAGTTGTTTACAAGACTCCAATAACAGTTGAACACACATGCATGAGATTCATGCATGACAGAGATGCTAGGTAAACTGTACATTAATACATAGAATGGAGGTGTACACCATAAACTCTTAGTGGGTGGAAATATTTGTGACATATAGGTTCATCGGTTCATAGGTTCATAGGTAGGTACTAGGCTATCGGCCCAAGGGCCTATGTAAGCCTAGCCAACAAGGTTCCCTGGCTTACACCACCCAAGAAAGTTATTTTCCTGTGTCACTGTCGGGCATAGACACTGAAGTGATCCCCAGGGTGTATTTCCTATTTCCCATCCACTCATCAAGATTTTTCTTGAAGAGTGCTAATGAAGAACATTGCTTGACATAGATGGGTAGCCTGTTCCAAAGAATGGGAAGTCTCTGTGACAGGAATCTATCCCTCCAGCATGTCCTGTTTAATGTGGTGACAAGGTTTAGGTCCCTAGAGCATGTAGCTCAAAGGGATTGGGATTTCTTTAGGTGTAGCATGTCCAACAGCTCTAGGTTTGACATAGCTTTATATGTTAGGCAGAGATCACCTCTGAGTAGACAATATGCTACAGAGTAAAGCTGGAGTTTTTTGAGGCAGTCAGTGTAGAGCATTTGTTTGAGGCCAGTAATCCTCTTTGTAAGGTACGTCTGTGGCCTTTCCAGCTGCTGCAGATGTCTTGTGAGGTACATTCCAAAAGGGGCATTGTACTCTATAATGGGTCTAATGGGTGTCAAGTAGAGGGGAACAATGACCTCTTTTTTCCTGGATGAGAACCCTTTTATGATGAGGTGTGCCACGTAGAAGGACTTCCTGACTACTGTGGCAATGTGACTATCAAAGGAAAGTCTACTGTCCACCTGGGTCCCAAGGTCTCTTATCACACATTTGGTGTTATGTAGATTGCTGCCTATGTGGTAGTTCATGGGTACAGACTTTCTACCAAAGGGGATGACACTACACTTTTTGGCACTGAGCTTGAGGCCATGGCTCTGACACCAGGCATCTATCTCAGCAAGGCCCTTCTGTAGGATGTCCACATCATTTGGGGACTTGACTATGGCTCCTAGTTTGCAGTCATCTGCGAACTTCATTAGCCAGAGGCCTTCTGTGTTAGCCTGTACTTCAGAGAAGTAGATACCAAACAGGAGAGGTCCCAGGACGGAACCCTGTGGTACTCCACCTGTCACTGCTTTGAGGTCAGATTTTGGAGTCTGCAAATTTTACAGTGTGGGTTCTGTCAATGAGCCAGTTGGCAACCCATCTTGTGACGTAGGGATTTATACCTAGTTTAGTGAGTTTAGCTATAATTCCAGAATGGGGGATGGTGTGGAAAGCCTTGGCGAGGTCAAGATAGGCTGTGTGAACCACCTTACCCTCATCTACGGCTTTTGTGACTGCCTCAAAGAAGTTGGTCAGGTTCAGGAGGCATGATCTGCCTTTCACAAACCCGAACTGGGTGGGATCCAGAGTTTGGAGGTTACCAGTGTCTTTGTTTATGAGTTCCATGAGGGTATGTTCCATGGCCTTGCAGACCAGGCTCATCAGGCTAATAGGTCAATAGTTCCCTGGATCAGTGTACAAACCACATCAGAGTATTGGGTTGACTACCTGACCCATATACAGTTGCAGGGAGTATATTTGCAATCTACATCTGTTACAGTTTCATACTTGCCTGCAGCACTGTACCTTAGAGCAAGAATGCAAATAGCTGAAATGTAATGGTTAACACAAGACAATCTTAATATACACAATATAACTTGTATGTTCCTCGTTTTGCTTCAGATGTTAGTGCAGAACAAATGTCATGATGCATATATCTTGTAGTACTGCTGTAAATCTACAATTTAGCATAACACCCTTTCTTAGGTAAACATTGAGACAGTGGTATTTGTTGCATTTTTATTTCACAGCAGATGTACTCGATTTCATGAACAACAGCCCAACTTACACAAATATTGTACAATACAGCTTTTTCAGGGGTACCTTAATACAGTTATTGGCAAATTTTTGAGTCTTTATTGCACAACAGTTGATATAATGCAGGTGCTGCAATACAGCTGTCATTCCACTATTATTGCATAGAAACTTTATTTCATTAACATTATCAGGTTTAATTCTTTAATCCTTATTGCACCATAGTTGGCAGTAGTCAGTTATTGCATTACAAGCCTACCTCTACATTCATTGCAGTACACAAATTTGTACTGTATGTACTTACTGGCAGTGAATGAATTACATTATCTTCTTTATTTGACTATAGATTGCAAAATACTCTGTACTCATCACACCACAGTACAACCTGGCCAGACACCATGCATGGGCCTCTAGGTTGTGAGCACTCTCCTTTGCAGTTGTAGGGAGAGCAAACTGTTATTCGTACCTGTCTAGCACACATTCTGTGAAGGTATTAGTAAAACAGTGCTAAGAGTACTTACAAACATGTGGAGCATTCCCATCCCAAGCATCATGAACCCAGGTGTCCAGAAGTCCCCCTTTCCGATGCTTCAGATCATCATAGTGATGATGGACCTGCTCACCTGTGCAGGGAATACCTGTAGCATTGGTGAGAACACATGCCAACTGATCCCAGGCCTCCACCTTGTGCTTTGACCCCTGGAACTGACCCTGCAGCAGCTGGTGTTCATTGTCTTTCACTAATAGTCCAACCATAACCTTGGACTCCAGAATGCCCCACTGTTGTGCCCAGAAGTGCATAACCTGTCCCTATCCCTCTCCTACACCTGCCATAGTTTCTGCACAGTTTAAACTCCAACTGGTTATGCAGTATTCCTGCCTGTTGCACTTAATATAGCCGGTTTTCTCACCCTTACACACCACTGGGCCATTTTTAATAATGTGGCACAGTGCTTGGCACTGCTAAACCTGCTTAGCTGAGTTGAGCAGTGTTTAAACACCAGTGCTTAGCACTGCTTAGCACTGCACAAACTAGCTGAGATGAGCTCAACAGTGTTTAAACTGCCAATGCTAAGCAGTGTGCAAACAAGCTCAGGCAATGTTTACCATTTGTACTCGGGAGGAAACATAGCTGGAAATCTGTGTCAGGCTTCTCATAAATGTTAGAGTGTGTGAGATTTAAATTTATTTTGAGTGTGAGTGAGCCAGAAGTTTTAAACTGGAACACATTGCTATGAAGTATATGATAAGGGATTACACAGAGAATACTGTACCTGATCTAATCTAAAACATAACAGCAAAATTCTTTAAACATTTTGAATAAGCAGGGACATACTCAACATTTTAAAAAACTTATTTACATTTTCACAAGTAGACATGCTAGCATACAAGTTAATCTGAGAATATACACAAATCTCCTGCCAGACATGCTAACACAGATGACAGTGTTTTCTTTTTCTTCACAGTAAGAAAGGTGCCGAGGACCATTTAGGTGTTGTATAGTGGAAGCCTTTGTGAGAAAAGATAAGGTGAAAAGTGATAGTAGTCAAATTGTAGAGCGTATTAGTAGGGGGAGAAATGAGTATAGGAGTAAAGTTAGAAAATTTCATAGTTAAGTATGTAATATAAGGGTACAAGACTGGTAAGAATGGTATAAGATAGACATTGCTGAATGAATAGACAAGGGTATTATATGACAATATTAGGCACATGTTAACTCTTATAGATTTTTCAATAGAAAAAATAAATAAGCTTTATTAATTAGCCTAGATATTGAAAAAGCATTCAGCTCCCTAAACTGCCATTATTTATTCAAAATCTTACATCTATTTGATTTTCCTAAAAGTTTAATTTCACTCTTAAAGAATATTTATAAAAATAATCTCTCATATGTTAAATCTGGTCCCTTCATTTCAGAATATATTCCTTTTACTAAAGGTACCAAACAAGGTTGCCCACTTTTTCCAATTCTGTTTGCTTTAGCCATTTAAATTTATGCTATTTTAATTTCAACAACTCAAAATATAAATGGCCTAGATATTTTTAACAATTCTTCTTCTAAAATAATTCTATTTGCAGATGATATATTAATGATGCTTCCAAACTCTAGATCAGCTTTTATTGAATTAAAATATACAGTAAAAGTGTTTCAATCTATTACTGGTCTCTGCTTTAATCAATCTAAATCTAGATTTTTAGTATTAAATAAAATGAAAAAATTCAAATATCAAAAATTATATTATTGGTAACAAGGACTCCTCATTTGAATATCTAGGTATTATACTGGATGAAGTAATAAACATCAATTATGATAACATCATGCATATAATAAAGAATATTATTTCTAAATGGAACATGCTTGTTATCTCATTTAAAGATAGGCTTTGATTAATACAATTTTTTTACCCAAAAATTTATATATAATTAAAGCATTGTCCCCATTTCCAAACAAACAACACATTAGTGAAATATATAAGTAACTATTAAATTTTCTTTGGTTTCCCAATAAACATAGAATAATATTTCTTCATCACACTAGACCTTGGGCTCTTGGGGAATCAATTTCTCAAATATTGATATTTATATTAAAGCATCATTTTTTTAAATTATAGTAAACTAGATCAATCCTAAATATAACCCTAATTGGAAAACTTTACATTTAACCCTTCCTAATACTGATAACAATATTCTAGGTAATAACAATTCAAGTAATCTAGATAATTTCTTTTGGAATTATCTTTATAATGCCATTCAGCATATCTCTCAACTTATGGACTAAAGTTACTTAGATTTTTTTTACTAAAATCTTTTAGAAATATAATTCTCTTTAACATACGTGTCAAAATATGGTTTGAATCCATAATTCTTTTTAGTATCACCAAAAACTTTTTTACTAAATCTCACACTCATATATTTGATATTTGGAAAACTAAGAACTTTGTTTGTTGGCATCAATGTTTCAAAGAATTAAAAGGTAATGGTGTTCAACAAGTTAATTGAGAGTTTGACTTGAATCCTCAAGATTGATTATTATTACAAAATGTGAAAACTTACACAAAGGAATTATGTCTATCTATTTCTCATTCACACTTCAATGAAAATCCAAAATTAATTAATTTTCTCTATGAAATGTATGCAACAACTCAAAATTGATGATTTCAGAACTTTGCAAAATGTTTATAGAATATAAAATAAATTTAAATTTAAAATTCTGGAACCATATTACATTAGGTCACACCTCTTATTTTACCTCTCAAAATACATGCCAAATATTATCATCTGCAAAACATACCTCTTGGTCCCAATGCTGAAACATATTTACATGGAAATTTTTATACAAAGTCTTTTAACTCCAAATAAAATAGCCAAATTCAATCATAATAGTAATATAATGTGTTGGAAATGTCTATAAGTATTAAAGCTGACTGGGTACAACATTCTTTGAATGTTCTTCCTTGAACTCATTCTGGTCTGAGACAGATGAATTTTTAAAAGCTTTATTTTGTAATATTTTTGTTTACCATATTTTTAATACTATTTAATGTACATGAGAGAGGTGATCTAAAATGTTAATCTTTCTCTTGGATGGACAATTCTTGTAGTAGCAAGGGAATGTATTACTAATAAATGGAGAACAACTACATCACCGTCTTTTGAAGACTTTCTTTCCTTATTAAAAGACACAGTAATCAAAGAGATTAATGTAAAAGAACAATGGATTAATCCCATTCCATTTACTGATAATCCTTGGACAAACCTAGTAGTTCTTATGTTTTTCTACCAGCTGAATTCTACCTCTGATGTTTAAAGAAGTAAATGAGGAGAAAAATGAAAGAAATGGAGTTGTAATATTTGTATTTTCTATTCTCATGCCTTTGTATATATTGTACATAGTTCAATTGTATTTTTGTTTGTAATTTCATTGTCATTTGCATTATATTACTATTATATTTGAATATTTAATATTTGTTTGTGCAAAAAAAAACAGAAATGCTTCTTGAACTGAAAAGTGTTACTTGCTCAATATTATGATGTACTTCTAGGGTCATCAAACTGAAATCCCAGATATTCTCATCTCATTACAACTTCCAAAATATTTTATTTTCTTACACAGGGCTTCTGACTAGTCATCCACCAGTTTTAGGAACACCCCTGTAAAAGAGTCAGCTTTCAGTCATTTTACCTGTCTTATCATTTTCTTTACTGAAAAAAGGAATGAATGCATGCTAACACATGCTTTGGGTTATTTTCTGCAGCTTTATGTTTGTGGCCTACTCTGTGTTTTTTGTTAATCACTAACTCTTGGACTGCTAGCGGCACAAAATGACCCTGCAGTAACAGCGTCATAAAGTTCTCCAGTTAATGAGTATCCATCTTTTTCTGTATTCTGAAGAATATGATGCTGTTCTGTTATGGCCTGTTTTATAAATCCTTGAGCGTTTCTCCTTGTCTCCTTGTTATATCTTTCAGCTGTGTGATTTTGATGTTTTTGTTGTGTAGATCCCTTCCAGTTTCCTCTATTGTATTTTGCACTTTCCTTTGCAGCTTTCCATTTCTGTCTGCTGCTACCCCATTGTTGCTTGAGTTAGCTCACATCCTAGCCCACACTAATAAATAAATATATAACTGTCCTTCCTTATTTGTAGCTTTGAAAACTACCAACTGCACATCTTTTTTTCCCTATAAATTCATCTTCCCTTCTGGGTTGATTTTTTTCTCATGAGAACCATATTTTCTCCCTTTTTTCTACCAGTCCTGTCCAAAGCTTATTCCTTCAGTAGCCATTTTTGATAGTCTCCGCCATTTCCTGTAATGCAAAAATGTATTTTGTAGATCAATGACTAAGTGTTACATATATGCCTTTTCACTGATTTAGTTACCACCTCGGCCTAAGGAATTATTTATTAAAGTATTTAAATTTCATTTCAGTACTCCCTCAGTCTTCTCACCTTCTTGGATGGGAAGGTACTATAACAATGATTCCAAACAAGCAATAATACCTGACAGAGTGTGTGTTAATGCCTTTCCAGGGGTGTTATGAGGCCCAACACCACAGGTAGAGGGCCTCTACACCCCTGGAAGGGTATTAATTAGACAATATCACAGACCATGGAGAGTTTTATTGTGCTTAGAGAATGGGTTCTTGGTAAAATTGTTGTGTTTTACTTACATTCTTAAAGTACTATTTTTTTTATATATTTCTGATGCAAATAGTTCCTCCTACTAATGTTTCAAACTTGGTGTAGTATTATGTTAAGGGTGTAGGCATAATTATATTAAATGAAAAATATATAAAAACATATAGAACAAGAAATCAGGACAAAGCCATAAATAATGGGGGAACAAAGGCCCAAAAAAAGAGACAATTTTTAATAACGATTTTACAAACATATAAAGTTGATAAAATAAGAGGTTTTACATTAGCATGCATTTTCTAAAGTCTGAAATTCAAATGCCTGTCAAAAATCTGTACAGTTGAGAGATATGTAGATATTTCGAGAGGTATGCAAACCACTTAAGTGCTGCTGCTGCTGCCAGGGATCACTCTCACTCTTCACTCTCTCTATATCTCTCTAAAACACACACACACACACACACACACACACACACACACACACACACACACACACACACACACATATATATTTTTTAATTTTACACTCACTAAACAGCAAAAGCACTGGTTAGCAAGTGTAAAATAATGGTGGCTGTGACACCCGTGCCCTGGCCCAGCAATGAAGGAGATTCAATCCCCACTACTAACACCAGTGAGGGGCATCTCATATAGGAGGAAAGGATAACAAATACACACAGTAAAGTACAATTTCCCTTAAGAGCACACAGAGATCACAGTCAGTCTGGGGCTGGTTGCTCCCTTGCTCTCCAGGTCCCCAATAAGACTCCTCACTGGCACAGCTATAGCATCTAGATCTCAGCCAGCTGGGCAAGCTAAAACCTCCAGCACTCTGTGTGTCCAACCAGTGCTTTGTGTCCCTGCCCAAGTAGCTGACGCACACATACATACTTTGAGATAAGAGTTTATACAACCACAAAGAAACTCCTGGGGAAGGCTGGCACAGGTTCTCCAGCTGTACCCCTGTTTCCCAGACTATACAGTAGAAATCACTGCCACCACCCAGATAATATTTATCAGCTATGCACAGGCCCTTAAAAGGGTGTCCACTTATTACTGGGCCCTGGGCTATACTACCAATTGGATAATAATGTTTTATTATCCAATTGGTAGTATAGCCCAGGGCTAAAACTATTAGAGTGGCATTTGCCACCTTCTCTGCCTCAATGGAGGATAAAGCCACTGCCTCAGGGTATTGTGTAGCATAATCCACTACCACTAGGATATACTTTTTCCCTGTGGAACTTGGGGTGATCAGAGGACCCACAATATCCATAGCTACCCTCTGAAATGGCTCCTCAATCACAGGCAAAAGCATCAGAGGAGCTCTCGCCTTGTTTCCTGCCTTGCCTACCTTTTGGCACTGCTCACAGGTCCTGCAGTCCCCTGTTACATCTCTGGAAATTCCAGGACAATAGAAGTTCTGCATAATATGCCTCTTTGTACATTTTATGCCCATATGACCTGCAAAGGGAATATCATGGGCTATGGCTAGAAGTGCCAGATGGTAGGCTCTAGGCACTACCAACTGCTGTACTCTCTCATTTTCTAGCCCTCCCTCAGGGGTCCACTCTCCATATAGTAACCATTTGTCCCAGTATACAGATTCCACCTTTCCTTGAGAATTAGGTGCATCCCTAGCTACCTGCCTCAGGCCTTGCAATGTAGGGTCGGAAAGCTGAGCCTGTTTCAACTCTCTCCTTGTAACCCTTCCCAGCTCCCCTTCCACAGGAAGTCTGGCATCCTCTGACAGTGGTGACTCACTGTCAGCCTGGGTACTACTACTCACCTCTACCTTTGCAGTGACTCTGCCCAAGGGACCGTCAGTACCCCCAAGCAGCTGTGGTTCACCTTCAGTCTCACTGCTACAGGGTAGCTCCATCCCTGAAGTAACCACCTCACTAGTCCTGGCTGCAAGTATGCAGTCTCTCTGGGTCTACCCTAGACTACCAGCCTCACATGCTTGTCTCCTAGCCTGACTGCGTGTAACTGCATAAGCACAAGATACTGCCTCATCCAAATCCTTCCCTATCAGGACATTTGCAGGATGGTAGTACTGTACCCCTGTTGCCTCAAGACAACCTACTATTGGCATTTTGTTTTTCCCACTTATTGGCTTCATCACCTTTTGTTCCCTACCTTGCCTCCGTGGACACCTGTATGCCACTTGGCCCCACTGGTTGCATTCAAAACATTTAACCCTAGCTCCTGGACATGTACCTGGACTAAAGGCTTCCCCTGCTACTGGCAGATTTTGTTGGAGCAGTCTGTGCTGCCCACTATGGGTTCCTTTAGACCCATGAGCAGTACTGGGGGTCCCCTTCCTGTGCAGGGCTGACCTGCTTGCCAGGTATAGGTCTCCCTTCTTCCCCACCTCACCTGAAGTAACACATTGTCTATCAGCTAACCAGATCCTCACATCCTCAGGCAAAGTGCCAAGGGCTTGTTCCCTCACCAACATGTCTGCCAGCCCTTCAAAAGTGGTGACCCAACATCCACTCACACACCTATGGAAATAAGTGCTCAGTTCAGCAACATATTCACACACACTTTCATCTCCATTGTGTCTATGCTCACAAAACTTTTTTTTCTGTACATTTCAGGTGTTACCTTAAACAATTATAACAAGTGATTTCTAACAGCAGTATAATCAAAACATGCATCATTAGACATATTTGACAAAACAGTTCCAGCTTTACCATGGAGTAAGGGGGTCAGGAACTGTACCCAGAGCCTTTGGTCAACACTATACTGTTTGCATACCCTTTCAAACATATGAATGAAACTATCAAAATTACCCCCTCTTTAAACTGCAGAAGAAATTTACTGACCTTCTGTGCTTCTGTGGTCCAGTTACTCCCTTCCCCATTACCTCCATGACTCTAGCAAAGAGTCAGCATTTCTCTCTCATGCCTCTTCTGCCACTCCTTTTCCTTGGCTTCTATCTCCAAGTGCCTGGCCTCCAACTCAAGACTCTTTAGCTCCAGATGGATTTTTAAGTCCTCTGCAGAGAGGTTAATCTGTCCATTCTCCGTGGGTATTATATCTCCACTGCCAATCTGATTGTCCTCCCGGTTGCTGTTTTCTGATGCAGCTGTAACCAAGGCTACAATCAGGTCTGCCTTAGTCAGGTTTCCATGCACCAGTCTCCTAGCCTGGCATATCTCCACCAGCCAGCTCCTTGTCAACTTTCCATACTCCTCTGCTGACATGCTGCCTGCTCACCCTGACTAACTAAGCTAACAAAAGAAATAAAACAATTGTGATCTGAACTCTTAGTATTTACTGCATGGCTGATTTAGAGTACAAAACACCTTTCAAAGCTCACTGTACACAAGCTACAGGAATTCACTCTACCCACACCACTACAAGCCAATTAGTATTTGCCAACCAATTAATATGCGGTGTGGATATTCCACCACTGCCATACAATTAATATGTGATGCCAGTGCCCTGGCCCAGCAATCAAGGAGCCTCAATTTCCACCACTAACACCAGTGAGGGGCATCTCATATAGGAGGAAAGGATAACAAATACACACAGTAAAGTGCAATTTCCCTTAATAGCACACAGAGATCACAGTCAATCTGGGGCTGGTCACTCCCGTGCTCTTCAGGTCCCCAATAAGACTCCCCACTGGCACAGCTATAGGGTCCAGATCTCAGCCAGCTGGGCAAGCTAAAACCTTCAGCACCCTCTCTGTCCAAACAGTGCTTTGTGTCCCTGCCCAAGTAGCTGACACACACACACTTTGAGATAAGAATTTATACAACCACACAGACACTCCTGGGGAAGGCTGGTACAGTTTCTCCAACTGTGCCCCTTTTACCCAGTCTATACGGTAGAAATCACTGCCATCACCTAGCTAATATTTATCAGCTACTCACAGGCCCTTAAAAGGCTGTCCAATTATTACTGTGCAATATTATTATCCAATTGGTAGCATAGCCTAGAGCTAAAGCTATTAGAGTTACTTTGTACAATTTTGCCAAAGGCATGCAAGTACTCTTAAGAGCTTAAATTATCTCTACACAAAACAGCCACAGTTGAAAGGTTTAAAAATATTTAATAATAAATAATAAAAACACAAGACAATACTTCTTACTACACAGTGCTAGTCAAGAGTTTAGAGATCTCCGAGAAATACTTAAAATAATTCAGTAGTCCCCCCAAAGGAGCAAATGCCTATCCCAACTGAATGTAACCTCCCTGACATCACAGATGCACAGGTGAAAGCTGCCCTCTCTAAAGCACAAAACACAGCATCTATGGGACCGGACGGTGTCCCAGGCTGTGTCTTACATGAGCTCCAAGAAGAACTGAACCCTCACATTAAGTCACTGTTCAAACTTAGCCTTACTACAGGATATGTACCCAAAGAATGGCGTACAGCTACAGTGGTCCCACTCCACAAAAGTGGTGCCACAACGGACCCTGGAAACTATCGCCCCATAAGCCTGACTAGTCTGGTCTGTAAAGCTATGGAGTGTATTATCATGGAACTCATAAACAAAGACATTGGGAGCCTCCAGAGACTGGACCCTACCCAATTTGGCTTTGTTAAGGGCAGATCTTGCCTCTTAAACCTAGTTGATTTCTTTGAAACAGTTACCAAAGCCATAGATGAGGGCAAGGTAGTCCACACAGCCTACCTGGACCTCACAAAAGCCTTCGACACAATACCCCACTCGGGCATCATAAATAAGCTTACCAGCTTAAATATCAACCCCTATATCACAAGATGGGTTGCAAACTGGCTCAGAGATAGAACCCACATGGTCAGAATCGCAGGTGCCATGTCCGAATCTAAACCAGTTACAAGTGGTGTCCCACAGGGCTCAGTTCTGGGACCTCTCTTGTTCAGTATATACTTCTCTGAGGTTCAGGCTAACACGGGGGAATTATGGCTGGCAAAGTTCACAGATGACTACAAACTGGGGGCCATAATCAAATCTCCAGCTGACACAAGCATCTTCCAAAAGGGTCTCACAGAGATGGATGCTTGGTGCCAGAGCCACGGCCTCAAGCTAAATGCTAAAAAGTGCATAGTCACCCCCTTTGGGAAAAACAAGGTGCCCACAAATTACCACATAGGTGGTAATCCATTAAGTATGGAAGAAATAATTACAGATTTGGGGACCAACATAGATAGTAATCTCTCCTTTGATAATCATGTTGCCAAAGTAGTTAGAAAGACCTTCTATATAGCCCACCTTATCACAAAAGGGTTTGCATCTAGATCAAGAGAAGTCATTGTGCCCATCTACTCGTCACTCATCAGGCCCATAATTGAATACAATGCCCCTTTTGGGATTTACCTTACCCGACACCTGCAGCAACTGGAGAGACCCCAAAGGTACCTCACCAAAGAGGATCATGGGCTACAAACAGATGTCCTATGCAGCTCGACTAAAGAAACTCCAGCTCTACTCAGTTGCTTACCACCTACTCAGAGGCGATCTATGCCTGATGTACAAAACCATGTCAAACCCAGAATTAATGGACATGCTCCACCTCAAGAAATTCAGGTCCCTTAGAGCTACACACTCCAGGAACCTAAACCTCAGCACAAAAATAAATAGGACATGCTGGAGGGATAGAGTCATTTCCCAGAGGCTCCCATCACTCTGGAATAGAATCCCAATTCATGTTAGACATAGCCCCTCACTGACCCTCTTCAAGTGAAATTTGGACGAGTGGATGGGAAATCACAAATTCACCCCTGGGATCTCTACTGTGTCCCTGCTAGACAGAGGCACAGTAAACTAATCTTAAAAGGGTACCTTCTGTGACCTACTTTACAGAGGCACAGTAGGCTAATCTAATAGGGAGGCGGAAGCCAAATACACTCTGGCTAGGCTTATAAATGCCCTAGGGCAGATAGCCTAGTATCTACCTATGAACCTATGAACCTAAGTAGTACAGTTCTGACATCACAGAAAAACACTTTGTCTAATCGTTCTAGTCTCTAACTATTTCTAAGAGAAAACACAAGTCTAAGATAAACTTACATCTAGAATACAGGCAAAGTGCTGATGAGTTGGATGGTCAAGACAAAAATGCTTAATGCTCTCTGATTCTCTCTGTTTTTAAAATCACATTTCTGGTTCACATTACATCATTCTTCACACTTCCCTGGGTTCCCAGGCTAACAGAAACTACATTTACATTCTTTAGTAAGCTCACACATGGTCAGGAAGCAAAGCCATAAAGGACATTTATGCATGCAAATTCTGGCCATTAACTCTGACCTTAAAACAATAGCAAGAATTCCTTCACCTAAACAGGCCAGAGCCGACTTTAGATCAAAGGGTCACAACATGTTTTACTTGGTCAGCAGAGTGCACTGTTGTTACATTTTTGTAACAGCATTTGTTTCATTTAAGACAACAAGCCAGAGGCTTACATTGTTCTTCTTTCCGCTTTTCCCAGTTAGGGGTCGCCACAGCAGAACTCTGGTCTGCTAATGATTGTCAGTAGATTTTTACGGTGCCAAGAAGCCAGCTCGACACCCAAACTTCAACGAAGGCATGAAGCCGGTGGCTTACATTAATATTTACAGTTGACAGAATTATCTATAAAATTCTATCTGGATTGGCTGGCAGCCTTCACCTATCATCACCCAATCTTCACAGTGGCCATATCATTTTTTCTGTCAGAGATCCACAGCAGCTTGATATGCTGCCTTGAAGCAGCAGGCTCATTTTTCAGTGGACATTATTTCTACATTAATACTCAGCTGGAGAACGCTCATGTTAATATAATGTTTGCCCATTCTCTAAAGCCAAGTAAAGACATCTGATCCATCTCAGCATTTCCCCATCACCCATCTGAACATTGACTATAAACTTTACATGGTGAGTACATGGCATATAATTTAAAGAGCATCTAATCTAGCAACTAATTTAAAACAGTTCATTGCAATGCAGTATACTATATATATATATATATATATATATATATATATATATATATATATATATATATATATATATATATATATATATATATATATATATATATATATATATATAAAATTTTGAAATCCCAAAATCTCGAGTTTCAGAATATCGAGCTCAGAATCTTGAGCTTTTGGAATCTCAAAATTGTGAAACCCCCATAACACCACCCAACACACTAAAACATGTGTATGCAGGGGGGCAAGCCTTCCTGCACCCCCCACACCCCCTGCAACTTAAATATACCAACTCCAAGATCACACTACAGCAAGGACAAGAGAAATCTCCCGGTCCGCGCTATATGTCAATCTCCATTCAGGATTTCGAAGTTTTGAAACTTCGAACATATGATCTTTGATCATATGAAATTTGAAGTTTTGAATTTCAAAATTCTGAACGGAACCTTATATATATATATATATATATATATATATATATATATATATATATATATATATATATATAAAATGTATAATATATTAGATGTCTATGGTTGAGACCATAAGATCAAACCTGTGAATGTTTGAAATTTAAATAAAAAAATAAAAAAATAAAAATATTTTTCTGTTTTTGCAGAGGGTAAGCCCCACCTGCAACCTCCACACCCCCTGCTAATTAAATATACCAACTCTGAGATTGCACTGGTGAATATACATGATTCTCAGAATGGTTTACGTTGGAACAAAATAGTTATGTATACTTAAGTCATTCTGTATAAAACTAATTATTGGTTGATGTTTGCTGCTCATTACAGTAAAGTATTTTGTTATATCCTGACCATATTGGTGTTAATGGTTTTACTGTATTTCATGAGGTGTTTGTTCCATCTATACATTCTCATATGACTGATATTTTAGATTTTTTTTGATCACCATTTCAACTAATGAAGCATTATACTAATTTTACTTAGATGCGTTTTTGCTTTTATTAACTGCTTATATTTGCTTGAAAGGCTCACCCAGACTCTGCTACAGTTTGCTGTGAGGGAAAGGTTAGTTTGCTTTTTATTTGTTGTATTTTGTATTACTTTATTGCCTTTTTCTATTCTGTATACTCTGATTTGTTTTCTTTACACTGTGTTTTACTTGTATTCTGCTTTTAATTGCATATTAAAACTTGAAGAGACCACAGCTCTGTCTCTTGTAAGTCAAACAGAACACACTGTCTTTCTAGTTGCTTGCCCCTTATGTTAATTTGACCATAAATCGCATTTCCTCTCTGCTTTTACTGGCTGGTGTGAGTTAGCACAAAATTAACATTTTGTAAAATAAGTCCCCTACAACTATTTAAATTTATTGGCCATCCTACTGTATTCTATCGTACCAGAAAAAAAGTGACCACTTCATTTCAATCTATCTTGCTGTTTTAAAAATAGTGAGTTTCGACTAAAACTTAACTTTTTAGACAGGAAAAACTTAAGTTATCTGCTTTCACATCTAACTCCTCTAGTGCACACTGCAGTGTTTAGGATAAACCTTTTTTTTTCATTTTACCTTTAAGCATCTATTGCAATGCCACCAGTTATTGGAGAACCCACATTCTGCCTCTCAGTAGTCATCTTGGGATTAGTGTTTTTGTTTTCCCCTGGTGAGAGAAAGAGTACATTTATATTATTTCCTGGAGATTTCTGATCTCCAGAAAGCTTAATAACTGCTTTATATGTGACAGCTTGGAATCTGTGCTTATATTCTGATCCTGGTGAGAGTAGGAGCAGAGTGCATTGACAACTGACTCTTTCTGGTTGGAGAATGAGCGTCTGTGCTTAATGTACCTGACTGGTCTGGTTGCTATTTGAGGCATCTACCAGACAAAGCCTACAAGCCTGCAGACCCTTGCATCATCTGGGAGAAGACTGTGGATCACCAAACAGGCAGTGGCCTGCTTCTCTTCTTGGGATTGGTGCAAACATTTTGCTTCTGATGAGAGAAGAAGCAAAGGAGTATTGTATCCCAAAACAGTGAAGCTGTGCTGAGACCAGCATTAGTAGTAGCCAGGCAGTAGCCATTCATGTGACTCTCCTCTTTTCATCATTCTTGACAAGTTAATTCTTTATTTTTCAGTAAGTACTGCTTGATTTCTTTCTAACGTCAGAATATCTGCCTAAAAACTTCATCTTTAAATTTTCAGAATCTACGTATTAATTTCCCCTCATGTGTTTAGCAGTACTCTGTACAGACTCAGACACCTTGAGTGACATTTTTCCTGTAAAAGGAATATACAAGGAAACAGCTTCTGTACTTAGTAAAAGGTCAGTTCCCTGTGCTTTCTCCTATTAACCTGGTGAACTTGGGCATTCTGAGACAGTGTAGCAACTGCGTCATGTACACAAACAACCCTTTCCTCTTACCTCTCAACACTCAGACTTGTGAGAGATGCACTTATATATCCAAATCGGAAGCCATGCACTCTCAAGCCCAGACTGGAATAGCTGGTCAAGAGGAGAAGGTCAACACGTGCACCACACCACATGTAACACATAGCCCTCCAGAACACCCATCACAGCTCTTACATAAAAACACAAACCACACACCCACCTTCGTGGAGGCTCTCAATATAAATCTAACCAAACAGCAGAGACCTCCAAGGCAGAAACCCACTCGACCACCACAACACAGCACAAACCACAAGACACATAGCTCACCTACACAGTGTGCCCCTCAACCTAAGCCCCTAAGGCAAAACAGGTTGCCCAATGCACTAATCATAGGTGACTCAATAGTGAGGCACACTGATGTCCCACTCACTAAGCTGAATAAGGAGAAGGTAACAGTCAGCTGTCTATCAGGTGCCAGAATCCGCCACATAGCACATGCACTCAGATCACTCCACAACAAGTACAAGTAATATTCTGTCTCTGTTCTTGTAGGTGTGAATGACCTGAGACACACCTCCCTGGACTACATGAAAAGAGACATGGAGGAGCTCTCGGATTATGTGGCCTAGGCAGGTATGACCCTTGACCTGAGCAGCATCCTACCATCACCTAGAAGGATACCACAGTACAAGCAGAAAATGATTGACTTCAACAATTGGCTAAGTTTCTGGTGTTATTCTAAGCGGCTCCAGTATCTATCTGCTTGGGGATGACATGATTGACAGACCTCAATGCTTTGCTTGAGATGGCCTGGATCTGTCACCACTGGTTTTCTGGATACTGGCTAAGGCTCTCGCCACCTTTATAGTGTCTTTTTAGGTGATGTTAAAAAGACCAAATTACCACCATAACAGCTATAAATAAATGCAATCTGAGGGTCATGCTGCTCAGTGCTAGAAGTCTAAATCTCAAGATGTACTTGCTCGAAGCACTCCTCAAAATGGAGAACATCGACATTTGTGCTCTAAAGGTGACCTGGTTTAAAGCAGCAGAAAGCACCCCTGCCCTACCAGGCTATAACTCATTCCACACCTTTCGGCCCCAAAATATGGACTGAAGCTCCAAATATGGTGGTGTCTCCATATTCATAAAGGATATGCACACCTCCAGACTAGTAGGCCAGCATAACACATCTGAGATACTTCAGGTAAAACTAACGTTAGGTAAGATGGTGATTCAGGTCGTAGCCTGCTATAGGTCCCCAACCATGACCCAAGACTCTCACTGCATGTTCCTAAATACCATGGAAACTATTAGGTTCCAACCAAACACTCATATACTACGTGACTTCAACTACCCCTCCATCAACTTACCCTCACTAGAGGAACCAACGTCCTTGACCTGGTTATTACTAACATGGACAACCATTGCTCTACACCAATATTCAATTCCTCCCTGGTTAGATTGACCACAAACTAATCACCATGGAAATCCACATCTTACCCACACCCCCTGCAAAGGTAACCACCATGAAAATCTTCTCCAAAGCTGACTTGGGCACCTAAAAACAGGGGTGGCTAACTTCACAGCACCCATGTCAATGGAAAATAGATGCATGACTGCCAGACTATATACCAATGCACTGTATGAACACATGCATAAATGCATGGAACTAGCCATATCAAAGAGAACCAAGATGCTCGCCTCCAAAAAAAGGAGGCCAGTCTGGTGGTCCCCTGCCATTAAAAAAACTCTACAACAGAAGGAAGAAAGTGTTGCAGAAAAAGGTGAAGTACCAAGACTGGAAAAACTCCCTTATTAGCCTCAACAAAAAGTTGAGATCCCTCATCAAAACCTCTAAAGCCAGCTATGAAGACAGAATTGTGGCAGACACTAAAAACAACCACAAAGCCTTTTATAGTCATATCAAGAATTATTGCCAACATTAGGGCCAACAGATTCAGTGCCAACTTTACCCCTCTTTCCCCCCTTAAAGGACCAATCACAATACTGGAGGAATGTCAGGCACACAGCATTACTGCAGCATAGGTTAAAGCTGCATTGTCCAAGGCCAAGAATACAGCTTCCATGGGACCTGACAATATCCCTGGATATATTCTACATGAACTACAAAGTGAACTGGCACCACATCTGTGTGTCCTGTTCAATCACAGCCTCACGTCAGACTTTATCCCTACCAAATGGCGGACTGCTACAGTCATCCCTCTCCATAAAGGGGAGTGGCTACAGACCCTGGCAATTATCACCCCATTAGCGTGATGAGTCTGATATGTAAGGCTATGAAGTGCATCATCATGGACTTAATTAACAAGGATATAGGGAATCTCCAAACTCTAGATCCCATGCAATTTGGTTTTGTGAAAGGTAGATCATGCCTTCTAAACCTGGTTTACTTCTTTGAGTCAGTCACCAGAGCTGTAGATGAGGGCAAAGCAGTTCATACATACAGCCTACCATAATCTGGTCAAGGAGTTTGATACCATTCTCCATTCAGGAATTATTGATAGACTCACCAAAGTAGGCATCAATCCCTATATCACTAGGTGGGTTGCAAATTGGCTCACAGATGGAACCCACTGTGTGAAAGTAGTGAACTCCAAGTCAGACTGCTGACCAGACATAAGTGGAGTCCCACAGGGATCAGTCCTGGGTCCTCCCTTGTTTAGCATCTACTTCTCAGAAGTCCAGGCCAACGCGGTGGGACTCTAGCTGACCAAGTTCACATATGACGGCAAGCTGGGAGCTATTATTATCTCCCCAAGTGATGTAGACATCTTACAGAAAGGCCTCACTGAGACCAATGACTGGTGTTGAAACCACGGCCTTAAGCTTAATGCCAAAAAATGTATTGTCATCCTCTTTGGGAAAAACTCAGTTCCCACTAATTACCACATTGATAGGAGCCCACTGAACGCTGAAGGCATTATAAGAGATCTGGGGACACAGATTGACAGCAATCTCTCTTTTGACCACTACATTGCCACTGAGGTCAGAAAGTCCTTCTATGTGGCATATCTCATTACCAAGGGTTTTGCATATAGGAGGAAAGAGGTCATCATCTCTCTCTACTCTTCCCTCATTAGGCCAGTCATAGAGTATAATGCCCCATTTGGCATGTACCTCACTAGCCACATGCAACAGCTGGAAAGGCCACAAAAGTACCTCACAAAGAGTATCCTAGGCCTTGAACACATGTCCTACACAGATAGACTCAAACAACTCCAGCTATTCTCTGTCTCATATTGTCTACTAAGAGGTGATCTCTGCTTGACTTACAAAGCCTTTTCTGACCCAGCTCTGTTAGAAATGCTACATCTAAAGAAATCCCAATCCCTCCACACCGCACACTCCAGTGATCTCAACCTCAATACCACAATCAACAGAACATGCTGGAGGGACAGGTTCATAACCCAGAAACTGCCCATGCTCTGGAATAGACTTCCTATACATGTTGAGCAGAGCACCTTACTGGCCTTCTTCAAGAGAAATTTTGATGAGCGGATGGGAAACAGAAAGTTCACCCTGGGGATCACGCAAGTGGCTCTACTTGATAGAGGCACTGGGAACTAACCAGGTGGCACAGTGCCAGGGCACTTCTATGGGCTAGGCTTGTAAAGGCTCCAGGGTCATTAGCCTAGCACACACCTATGAACCTATGAAGTTTTTGATGATTGTAGTGGCTTGAAGTTTTCATTATGAGATGGGTGGTCGTATCTTAGAGCTTTGTATATATTCATCAATATGTTTTGATTCGTAATAGTATACTTCTTATATGTCATACAGATTATTTTTTATTGTTTTTCTATGTTTTGTTCTGTTGGCCCTTTGGCTATTCTTTGACCAATGGTGTATTATGTATATGTATGGGAAGTGGGCTTGTTTTGTTTAGGGATTCCTGTTTTTTGAATGGCTAAGCTGCATCCAATGAATATGTAGTGCAAGGTCACAACATAGGTGCACTTGATTTTAGAATGGTTTTGTGCTTCTATGTAGCACCAATGATCTGGTAGTGTATTCATGCTTCTCTCTGGTCACTTAATATCCTCTTTTGACCAGTGAAGATAGATTAATTTGTTAGTATGCGATTGTTGTGATTGGATGCAGTTTTCTAGTTCAACAAATGATGCTTCAGTAAATGTTATGATTTATTTACATCTTCTGTCTGATTGGTCAAAAGACAGTTTTTAAGAGAACATGAATTCTCACAGTTTTAGACTTGAAGAAGGGTTCTACCTGATAGTGCTCATCTTTATATCCATATTATATTATTTTATTAATGTGTTTTGTTTATGCTTACCGCTGCGGTAGTTTTGGTACTCTGCTTTCACTTTTGTTTTTATATACAAGTTCCAGTACCTATCTCTAGTGGCTGGGATCTTCATTTGTTTTGTTTCTATTTTATATATATTTATGATTCAACTAACACATTTAATCAAATCCTAGTTCGGGGAAGATTTGGACGTATCATCCTCCAAGACCCATGTTAGCATTTGAAAAACGTATTGTGCTTGATGTAGTGCAACTCATCCAACTGCTATTTGTTGAAAAGAAACAGAAAGTACAAACATATATGTGTGTGTGTGTGTGTGTGTGTGTGTGTGTGTGTGTGTGTGTGTGTGTGTGTGTGTGTTTGCATACATGCACACACACACTGTGAAGCTATACAGTTTTGAAGAAAAACAGAAACAGTTAAATAACAAGAAAACAAGTCACTAACATTTTTTCTCTTCTCTGAGTTGCATGACCTCACAACAAAACAAACTGCAGTACTGTCATCAAAGCCAGGACCGACATACTAAGGCACTGACAAACTGTAATGCAGTTCTACAGAAGCAGTGTGTTGTAATCTGTCCAGCAAACTAAAACATTGACAAGATGTAACTCCAGTTGTACAGATGCAGTGTTTTGTGATTTGTCCAATATATTGAAGCACTGACAAACTATAACTACTGTTGAACAAATGTAGAGTTTTGTGATTTGTGCGTCATATTATGACATTATCAAAATGTAACTGCAGTAATACAAATACAGTGTTTTCTGATTTGTCCAACATACAAAGGCACTAACAAACTGTAATAGCAGTTATTCAGATGCAATGTATTGTGATTTGCCCGACATACTAAGGTACTGACAAAAGCTGCAGTTGTACAGATACAGCATTTTGTGATTTGTGCAACATACTAAGGCAGTGACAAACTATAACTCCAGATGTACAGATACAGTGTTTTGTGATTTACCCAGCATACTAAGGCATTGACAAAATGTAACTGCAGTTGTACAAATACAATGTTTTGTACCAGATCTACTAATAACAACACAGATATAAATCAAAAATAGCCATCATGACCTTTTATTGCACAGAAACAGCAACTGTAAACATATAGAATGACAACCTCCTTCAGCTGAGCATACATAAAACAGTCATGCAGCTCCTTACCTTCACTCTTGGATCCTCTTACCCTTGGATCCCTCTGCAATCTTGCACAGAATCAACAACTATAAGCATATCAACAAAACGTTATGCAATGACATAATAACCATCTTCAGGCTAACATCAAACTTCATGCAATGACATTTTTGTGTTTGTTCTGTAGCAGATTTGCATGTTTTCTTCCTTTTCTGTACCCAACACATTTATGAAATTCTAAACTAAATAACTGTCACAGTGACTTTAAAACCAACCCTTAATAATGAATAGGAACTTAACAATAATTCCTGAATTGCAAGAGATAAATTTTAATGAAATAAGTCAACACCAATATCAGACAAATTAACATGGTCTAAGCGAAATCAAACAGGAGCTCAGTCCTAAAAATCTCACTGTTCAATTATTTTAAAATACTTTACAATACAATGCTGGAGGTACTCTGCAGATCCTTTGGTTGAAAAATATCTATGTCATCTCAGCTTCAATAATGGATTGCATGTTTCTCCAGTAAAATCTAGGGATTAGTGCTGACTAGCATACAATAGCACTAGAACAAATGTCCTGAACTGAAAACAAAATTTTAAATACTGTAAAAAGAAACTGCCTTTTAGGCAAAAGGCCAATATCAATGCTGCCCAAATGTAATATTATTAATTGAGAAATGGCAATTTGATGAATTACTGAATGAAAAAAAACATAGTGGAAACTGTCAACAAAGTGAGCCGGGAAGCCTTTTCCATACCACATCTATATAATAAAGGTCAAGGCCCAGATTAAGGTCATTGGCTCTTACTGCCACCCCTCTGGCTACTACGGATGACTAATGATGACCGTTCGAGCTGAGCCTGCAAGGTAAAATGAAATTACTGTAATAGTAACAAAATTACTTTATATATTTCCAGAAGCCAGAGGAAGACCAGAGCTCCACCCCTTTAAACAACATTGCCAGATTGCTCTACACTGGCTAAATGTGAAGCTCTTCTAATAGGAAATGAATGGAGGGTAATACCCTGGGTTGGCATATTTTGCATTGTCAGAGTTCTATGAAGCAGATCCTGAAAATCTCTAGGAGTAATAAGCTTGCTGTGTGGCTCCTTAAAAACTAATTCCATAAAGGATTTGAAAGTGCAAAGCCTGCATAAAGTTTTCACCTAGTGAACAGGACATAATCACAGAGTATCATTGTAATTTAACTAACCCATCTATTGACATTTGATTGATTTTTGAATGGCAAAGCCAAAAAGATAGAGAGTGGTCATATACAAAAACTTCTTCCCAAGTAAGCTCTTACAATAGCCTCCACCCATACATCCAGGTAACAAGAGTCACGTACGTATCATAAGAGTGGTAGTCTGGCATTAATCTGTAAATGCCTTCCAAGAGACAAGCAGATGCCTATAATCAGTGATCCACCCTACAACTCTAGACCAACCTTACACAAGGTTTAGTATAATCTGGTAACCCTGAGAACCTAGACTAACAACTAAAGGCTGACAAATGAATATGAAGAGCCTTATCAGCATCTCTGTGAGAATACCTTTGCGAATGCATTAGTCAAGGGTGGGAGATGACATAATGGTTAAGGTGTTTACCGTAAAGACACAAGGTGCAGGGTTTGATTCTCACATGGGGTAACTGGCTAGGCTTCAAATGGCCCAAAAGTGCAGTTAGCCTAGTACTGATCTATGAACCTATGAATACCTTGTAATAAAAACTGGCATATAAGTAGAGGGAACCACCTTTTCTTAACTGGCCAAACTCCACCAGTAAATTGGGAAGAAAGCCTAAACTGAAGATCCGTAAGACTTTGTGGTGCTGAGGGAACAGAACTGTGATATCAAGGCACCTATACTTCAACAATCAACCCTAAGAACTTTGGAATGGTTGTGGGGAAGGCTTGAACTTATAGCACCGAGGTTCTGAATCTGTTGATCTGTAAAAGAGAAAGGCAATCAGCTAATATGCTGGGTCTTCCTGGGATGTGCAATGCTGTAAATGATAAATTTATGCAGAGACTATGTATGGCGAGCTGGTGTAGTAAAGAATGCACCAAACTGGACTTTCAAGTTCTTTTGGAGGGTACCTGAACTATTGCTAGAATATCCAAGTGAAGTACTATTCTACATACCCGAAGTTGTTACTGCTACACAACTGTAGCTACCCAAATGGGCATAAGTTCAAGAAATGTGATATCTTTCAGAACACTGGGGCACTAAGAAGTAGGCCTAGGGGAGGAAAAACAGTAACTTTGAAAACAGACTGTCATCCTATGCCCACCCCCCCCCCTTGTCCCCAGCTGCATCTGTGAAAAAATGTAGCTCTGAAAAATAGACCCAGTCCTTCTGCTGATAGACAATCTCATTGTGGTTTGTGAGACAAAAAGTGCCAGATACACAGGTCTTCTTTTACTCGATGTGTGACTTGCACCCACAGTTGCATACATTTTTCCACTATTGAGGAGGTTTGCCATCAAGTGAGTAAAAGTTCTACCTGGAGTCACTGCATGCGAAATTAAGTAAATAATTGCATGAGTTATAGAACTCTAACCTTTCTTGCCCTCAAAAATTGTGCTATGTGTTCCCTTAACTTGTCCAGTTTTAGAAAGGCTACATGAAAGTAGCAGTGGCAACATGTACCTCCTGTCAAAGAAAAAAACAATGATTTGGCTGGACCTTCTTTTTTGTTCTTTGATAAAAAATCAAGACAGTGGACTGCTAAGTGTGCTTGTTCCTGCCAAGCCCATTGAAGGGCTGAACTAAACTACTCAAAAGTGGACCAAGCTGCAGGACACCCCATGGGCATTGCTGTGTCATAATAAAATGCACCATTGATGCACACTCCTAGCAAGGGCCAGACCTGCTATCTGATGGCCAAATGGAGGATAACCCTGAACTGTTTATTTCCTTATTAATATGTTCCTTGAGCACCTCCAGTTTGCTTGAAACTGAATGTAGGTTGGAACAATGCAGAAATTTAGGGATGAAGCTAGCCTTGAGTAGAAAACCTAAATAAAAAAACTTTACTTGGCTCAAGCCAAACCTGAATGTTTGGGTAGTTTGCTAAGATAGCTCTAATAAACTCTTCCTACATTGGGAAAGCCTGAGTCTTAGCTACGATAAGTGGCCCAAATGAAGTTCCTCCCTATTGGCCATGAAAGGAAGCACCTTGACCTAATCCCATGTCAAATTTAACTCCAGAGAGTTAACACAATTTCAGAGTGAGGTAAGGTCTTATCTGAAGAAGTCACTTTCTTATTCCAATACCTAGAGTACTGTTGTCCTTTTCGCAAAAAGAGCACACCTGCATAAAGTAGCAAGAGGACCAGCAACATGCCTATTATTATAAGCTCAACATGGTCTAAAGTTATTCCAAGCCTCTTCACCCATAGTTGAACTCAAAGGGCCAGAGTTTATCCACCATACCTCCCAACCACTTATCAATGTTCCTGACTTCCTATCTGAGAGAAGTGTCAATTGCTTCTAACTTTCTAAACTTTTGAATGTACCACAACCAGAATAAGCCACAACTAAACCTTTGAGCTTATTGGAGAGTACTACAATATGCTAACAGGGTCAGTGCCTGTCCCATTTACTTCTCTAGCGTTGTTGTTGTTGTGTCTTTCGGCTTTTCCCAGTTAGGGGTCGCCACAGTGGAACTCCGGTCCACTAATGATTGGCAGTTGATTTTTATGTGCTGAGTTGCCAGCCCTAATGCACAACCTTCAAAGAAGGTACACCCATTCACGCATGTCTCCACGCAGAAGACACTCTAGCTGAGAGTCAAATAGACATAAAACAAATGAGTCTAGAAACCCAGTTAGTCTAATCATACCCAAATGCTTCTTTCCCAAGATCACCAGAGCTGCAGTAAGATCCCTAATGCCTGCTGCTTGCTAATCTATGAATCAATGCACTCCCCCATCTGCTAAGTCAAAAATGTCAACATATTCACCCTTTAAAACCTTATCCTTTATGGAGGATGGAATACGACAAATGATAGCCTCACCAGGAGTTAATGAGCTTGAGTCTAATCCTAATTTTGTTACTATATTGATGTCTTGACTGTTTAAGGGCAAGGGAGAAAAAAACTTGTTATGCCTGAAGCGGTGGTGCACAGACCTCAGACACCTCTCCTGTAAGCTTAGTTGGAGCTGTCTGAAACACTTTTTTGATAAATAATTCAAATAACAAAGCCCTACCCACTTCAAAAGGGCCTCTAAAAAAATTGAAATATTCCTCTATTGCTTGCCCTGAGTCTTCCCTTTTAGGGTGTGATTCAATAACATTATCTGTTGGAGCTGGTGGTTTGACTGCTCTGTTCGATGTCTCCTCAACTTCCTCACTAATAGGCTTGGTAGGTTTTGCATGACCCTTACATTTTGAATGCTTCTGAGCTGAAGGCATTAATAACGACTCATCACTGACTTGACTGACATGAATTCTCTTGCCACAGTATACAGTTGAAATGTTACTGGGTTGTTGGTCAGATGCTGCAAAATCTTTAAATAATGCCTTGACTTGGGAAGTTACAGCCTTCCATCTAGTCTGAAAATCTTCCATCATGGATCATCAGCTTCCATAATATGGGAAAGTGTCTGAATCCTAGGAGCACTGAAATGCAAGGTTACCCTGCAACAAAAGAAAATGGCTTAGTCCATCACCAGAACAAATGTTAACTAATATACCTATAAAGTGATAAACTAATTTAATGTCCTATGCCGTATGGCTCAGAATAATTAACCACCAGACATGGGGCTAAATTAAAACTTAACCCAAATGTGTGGGGGGAGGGAAGAAAAGTGTTTTAGCCACTAACACAAGCCTTTCCACATATTTAATTAAACCCCTAGTACTATACATACTAATTGAAAATTAACCAGCACTACCTGCCTCCCACACCACCTTTTATTAAAGCTTCTGCATAAGGAAAATGAAATCTTTAACCCTTCCAAATTACAAATTTCACTTTAATAGCTGAATACCTGCATTCTCACAAATCCATTTCAGATAAGAAGTACTGTAACTTCACGAGTTACAAAACAGACTTGTAAAGTAAACCATGATCTAAACAAATGGTCACAAATTAATGTCATTGAGGAGCAATGACCCCAAACTAAATCTGCCTCACTTGCTACAGCTGCACAAAACTGACCATTTTTTCAATAAATTGTTTTAATTTACCATACTGCCATACTTTGTCAGTTAAACAAAATGACATCCAGCTTAACGATGCCTTAAGCAATATCTTGGCATTTAAGAACCAAAGTGCCATACTCTGCATACTGGGTTGGATAATTCCTGATTGTGACAAATAAAACACTTTTTTTCTCTCTCTTTTTTTTTAATATATTCCCTGCTAACTGTTGGGGAGACAGGTGATAATTACTTGTAATAAAATAATAAAACTACATATGACATTATTTAACACTTACTTATTAATCCTTATTACCTTGACTAAAATAACTAAAATACATGCGTGGGTAAATGGGCATGCCTTAGTTGAAGGTTGGACGTCGAGCTGGCACCTCGGCGTTTCGTAAAAATCTACTGCCAATCATAAGTGGACCGGAGTTCCGCTGTGGCGACCGCTTACCGGGAAAAAGCCGAAAGACAAACAACAACAACAACATTATAATGCTGCTTTTACTTGGCATGCTCACTCCTGTGCTACAAAACAGGCCATGATAGGGGCTACCTAAAATAAAATTAAGCAACCTAACTATTAAAATAATTGTCAACAAGAGAAAACATCTAAAGTCCTGATAAATTGCTTGGCATAACATCATATTCAACAATTAATGCCAACTCACTACTCCTTATTACAGTTTAACTAAGCTAACTAAATGCCTCATCTAATAAACCTAAATATATTAAATTAAATCTTTTGTATAAAATTAAAATATCAGTCTTCTAAGTTATTATATTGAAGTCTATTCATAACTGATAAACAGTCATTTCAAACTCCCCACATAAAACAAATGAATGCTTCATTAAATAGATAATCCACTGGAAAAACTGGAAGGAAAAGCCTCAGTTTTGACTGAAGCAGCACAGCACAAAACCATCATTCATTTGCCCACTTAGGCAAGCTCAGCTATTATTTTATTTTATTTTCTTATTTTACTTAAAGCCGCAATGGTGTAGTGGTAGCGTTGTTGCCTCACAGAAAGTGGTTCTCCCATTCGATTCTCGGCTGGAGTGCGGGGAGTGCCTTCTGTGTGGAGTCTGCATGTCCTCCCTGCAGTTGGGTGAGTGTTTGAATGACATGCATAATGGGCATGCCTTTGTTGAAGTTTGAAGGTTGAACGTCGAGCTGGTACCTCGGCATTTGTGAAAATCTACTGCCAGTCATTAGTGGACCAGAGTTCCGCTGTGGCAACACCTAACTGGGAAAAAGACCAACAACAACTCGCTTTTTTTAAACATCTTAACCCCAAAGAAAACACAGTTTAAAGACTCGGAGTTAAAGGACCCTGACAAAATGCATGACAGTAAAACCAATCAAACCAACAGACTTTGCATCTGTTAGCCCTTGTATATATCCATACAGCCAAACAAATTGTTTTTACATTAAAGAACAAAAACAGCTCTATGATCTTACTGCCAAACACAGTCATTGAAATACCAGTCACCTTTTTCTTTTTTATAATTTTGTATGACTTGGACAGGTTATGAAGGATGAGCAGCCACAGACTCTAACAATGTTCACTGTAACCGCTCAGCCAAGAAAGAAAACGTCTCTCGGCTGAGCATGGGTAAAACAGTGATGCAGCCCACCCCCTTCACTCGTGGATCATCTTACAAGACACTGCACAATTGAAGGCAATTTCTGATTTAGCCAACTTACTAAGGTATTGACAAGCTGTAACTGACTTACTAAGGCACTCACAAGCTGTAACTGCAGTTGTACAGACGCAGTGTGTCATGATTTGTCTGACTTACTAAGGCACTCACAAGCTGTAACTGCAGTTGTACAGACGCAGTGTGTCATGATTTGTCTGACTTACTAAGGCACTCACAAGCTGTAACTGCAGCTGTACAGACGCAGTGTGTCGTGATTTGTCTGACTTACTAAGGCACTCACAAGCTGTAACTGCAGCTGTACAGATGCAGTGTGTCGTGATTTGTCTGACTTACTAAGGCACTCACAAGCTGTAACTGGAGCTGTAAAGCCAGTGTTTAGTGTGTTATCAGTGCAGCACATGGTTAGCAGTGATGCTGCCATTCTTATCATTTGTTTGGATGCTGCATAGCTCCAGCTGTAGTAAGGATGATGCAAGAATAGCCTAAAACTGACTCCTCTGTGATAGCCAGTTTATTAAAGACTAGCAAATTGTGAAATTTACAGATGCTCAGTCACACTTGAATTCAAAATCAAATGAGTGATTGGCATACAGAGGTGTCGCCCCTATGTTTTGAATATAATGGCATAAAACTAAAGGAAGCAGTATGAAAGATCGCCTCTGGATTTCTCCACATACAGATTTATGGGGTTCTGCGCTTACAGAAGTGTATCTGAACACCATTCTGATCCCTTGCATTTTTGCTTCTTTATGAGTTGTTAACCATATGATCCCAGATAAGTTTTGGCAAAAAAAGTTCTAGAACACAGGACAATACTCATGCTGTGTTTGCCTGAGCTTTTCTTTTGTTGGCACCAGTCAAGACTACTGCCTCTTCCATCGTGTACTTGCCTGCATAACATACTATGCATTTTCCATTTGCCATAATCATTGTCCCTGTAGAATGAAGTCAAGAAAGCCTGTAGGTCAGTGAAGGATAGCACAATTGTCCTTTCTATCTGTATTAAAATATTTGGTATCCTCTAACCAGGTATAGTCCTTTTCTTTCAGTCTAGCCTATTTTCCTGGTTCCTAATAATAGTGAAAACATATAACACTAAATTATGAAAATATGTAGATCAAATTAGCATAACCATCTTATTTCTATATTTTATTATTTTGAAACTTCCATTCTTTAGATGGGAAGATATTCTTCAGCTTTTACTAGATTTGTCAAATTTACTTGTAAAATAAGAAAAATAAAGATTAGTTCCATGTAATACGTCATGTCCCCAATATGATTTTACAGGATATATATTCAATGAGTTAAGAAAGTATTTAATATCATTTAAAAAATGTATGCATTTTGAATAAGATATGCACATCCATTTCAAATGTTTTGTATACTGTTGGTGAAGGAATGCCAGGCAGGGCTCCCTTTCTCTGCCACATTCAACCTTTTCATTTTCCGCAAAGAAAAAAAAAAAAAGAAAGTAAAAAAACAGGCCTGCACATAATCCTTGTCACACATAGAAGACAAACCCACAGACAAAATGGACATTGTTCATTAGAGCAATTTCCAGAAAATAATATTTAGCAGATTTTCTATCATCCTGAATTCTGTCTAAAAAGGACAACACTTGGGTATGACCACAGCATATGAATGGTATCTACAGAATCTTCTCCTCATTTCTTGCAGCTGGATTGAAACCTTGTTGATATGGTCAAATCTAAAACTACTTAATACATAACGTATCAGATATCCCAACTATCGTAGATAACAAGCAAGTTATCAGTCTATAGACTATTATAGTCCTAACTAATTACCAGAAGTCAGAATCAAACCTTGTATTGTGTATCTGTGAGATAAAGACCTTAACCATTATGCCAACCCCATCTGTGTTGCAATTTGCTGTTCCAAATATCTGAGGTTATTTTTTTCACGGATAGGTCTATCAAAGATTCAGTCACCTAACTTGCATGCTTTCTATCACAATTAATAACAATTTATAGCACTTTAAAATAAAAAAAACGTAAGCACCACTGGGTCGCTACAATAATAACCTAAATGAAAAATGCACCATGGACTTGCAGTAATTACAGAACACGGCTTTATTGATACAAAAATATATATATGACACTAACAAATGGCATTAAAAAGTAATATTTAAAAAATGTAACATTAAAGCAATACATTTATATAACGTTATGCCCCATGTTAATCTCTTAACAATTCTTATTATTTTAATTATTATAATTACAAAAACAGGGTGTTAGACCTGCATTGCCTTTAACCTTAATGCACTTACAATAGAACAGCAATTATTTATTCCAGGGTACTCCATGGCATTGTCTAAGTTACCATGTTGTCTCCTTCACTTCTAATAATGTCTTAAAATCTTCCCCTCTCTCATTTTCACACACCCTGTTTATAACGAAAAATAAAAACTTCTTGAAATTGTTACATTTCAAGCTGTGCAAATAAAGTGTGTTGGTAGTTTTTTTGTTCCTGATTTCCTTAATATGTTCTGAAATTCTGTCTTTTAGCTTACATGTAGGTTTGTCCACATAAAATGCAGGACATCCCATACAAGTTGCAACATAAACAACCATTCTGGTACTACAATTGCAATGACCTGGGCATCGAATAGACCTGTTGTAACCATGTACGGAAACATATGGACCATCATTAATAAATTTATGACTTTTGCACATACCACATTTGAACATTTTAGATCTATAACTAATCTGTTGTTTTGTCTTTCAAGTAAACTTTTCTAATTGCTGCCCCTACTATATATAACTTGTGGCTTCGTTCCTAATATTTCTTTCATATCCCCAGAAAAAAACAAATCCCAACTTGTTTCTACAATAGCTTTCAAAAAGGGTACATCTTGGTTATATTGAACCACCACTGCACCACTTTTGATATGGTTCTGTGTGATATTAGTTGCTAAATCAACAACTCAGAGTCATATTTTTTATATTTTGCAATGCTAGTTTTAAATTTCTAATCAAATTTATAATGATATTTGTACATTTGTTTTACATTTAGGAGTAGGCAAGTTTATACTATATGTTACTTTGATGAGTCAACTTATGGGATGGAATTTAACTGTTTTTATTTTAATTTCTTAAGCAATCAATTAACTACGTTGGCACGTGATGCTCACTTAGTATTTAAGATGTTTTTTCCATAGGGTTAGTACTCTGATGATACCCTACATGTAGTGAAGGGCGAAAGCGCTTAGTTGTCTATTGATTTTTTTGTTTGGTGGATCAATAAAGTCGTGTTCCATAATTACCGCAAGCCCATGGTGAGTTTATAGCACTTTGCCAGGCAGAATGATGCAAATATAGAAAAATGATAATTTGGTGAAGCTAGTCCACCAACAAGGTAGAGCTTACAGGGCTAGTAATTCTTATTATCAAATGTCACTCCAATTAATATGCTGCCGTCAAACATAAAGTTCTTTACTATCCTTGTATAATTATTAATATCAGACCAAATTCAGAGGAGAACACAATCCTCGCATTGTCTGTAGGGGGAGCAAGTTGTGTTTTTTTTTTCCTGTCTCACACTTTCAAGTCTGTAAATAAAGGAAATGCCATCCAGCATAGAGATAAATGATTGGTCTGCACATACAGTAGTACAAGAACAGAGATCTCTAGCTGCCTGCACTCAGCTTCTAATCTCAGTGGGCCATGATTAAAAGCTAGTATAAATAATAAAAACTTTACAAGACATGTTGTGACATAACTCAGATAAAATACATATAGTTATGGTAATCTTATTATCTTGTGACCCTTTGGCCAGGCTAGGTCCCTCAAGAATATATTGAGTCCTATCTTCTTGCCATACAAAACTGAAAATGTTTTTACAGTTGGAATGAATCAAGCTCTACACAGGACTATTAGACATAAATGAAGATAGTACACTTAACTGTGCATAACAGTAAATTTTACTGCATTAGTCTTGTCAACTACCAAAAGAGGTAAGGATGTAAATTGGCTGACATCACAGGTAACCTTATGTTTGATAGCATCCAGGTTATAGCAGTGAGTAAGACAAAACTGGGATGTCTCAAAATGCCAGTTACATTTATAAAAGCCTAATAATGTCTGTGCTTAAAATGTTTAGTTTTTATTGCTCAATGTAAATATGCTTTTTATGAGGAGCTTTTCTCCATGAGCCTCCAATGAAAATGGAACCTGCGCCCAGCTGGACTGTCCTGTTAAACAAAGGACAATAAATAAATAAGATGAACAGATGAACTGTCCACCTTCCCCAGGCCATGCCTTAACGTCTGACTCATGACCTTTGCATTCTCAGCAAATAATAACCTCTCCCCTCATGCTCACTATGGCAAGTAACAGTCAGAGCTCCTTATCCTTGAGAAATGACTGCTCTGAACACAGGTCCATACAGTCTCCTCACTAGCCATAGCATACACTGTCATATGTGTGTGTGTCGGGGGGGGGTAGATTACTGCAAGTTTTAACCCCAAAAACAGATGAATGCTGCTAAGGAAATGAGTAATATTAGCACCGCTAACAAAACCAACAGAAATACTTATGGAATCAGCAGTGATGATAATAATGTAACATAAAGACCCACATATCTCAGTACTACACATGCACACTGCCCAGGTAAACCACTCCCATAACCTTATAAGCAATGTCTACAGTGCTGGCTGTAAACACTCTGCAGGATAGCTAGCAACCATGTAAAATAATAAAAGAAGAAATCAGTGAAGTGATGGGATCACCCCAGAACACCAAGTCACAGACAGGAATCAGCAGACTTACAGGTCACATACGTTGCTCATAGCCACCACGTATTTCATGTCAGCAACAACATTAACACTAATAGCAGGACCAATGTCAGTGAGGTAACCCATACTTCGCACTGAAGGGGATCATGAATTAATGTCCTGGCAATAAGGTAATCACTCTGCTATAGAGGACCAGCTCCACTGTTACACTCAAAAACAAAAAAATAGCTAAAAAATTATATGGGACATATCCACATGCATGTACTTTTACAAGACTCTTAGATATTCTCTCTCCTAAGGAATTTCTACCCTTGACCTTTCCATGTTTACATCTTGTACTGGATCAGACCATGCATTCTGAATATGGCTCCCTTGTTCATGGTCGCTTTCTTAGAACTGTTTGTGTGTGTTTTGTGTGTTTTGGCTAGCAACAATTTTTTTATTTTGACATATAAATCCCCCTCACATCCTCATTTTGTTAAATAGGTCTCGTGTTCATTCATATTTTCCTCAGTTTGCCTGTCTACATCATCCCCAGCCACAAATTTTCTTTCCATATTCCAATCACTGTATGACCTTTAGAGTAACACCTCACCAAAGCTTTCTCCACACAAACTAGGAAATTCATCTTGTCTCCTTGCTATTTCCTTCAGTCTATGTAAATACAGACCATTCAAGCTAGTGATAAAATTTAGAATAAAAAAAGATTCATTATACAAAACAGTATATAGGCATTCTCATGCATTTAATGTAATTCCAGTCAGCTGCATGTGCTAACAAAAATAAGGCTGTTTAAGCCTTTATGTCCAACACTCAGTTATGTCATAGTGTTATATCATAACTACATGCAAGACAAATATTAATAGTCTGCATATTGCTGTAATAAACCTAGTATCAATAAAATTAATAAATGTGACATCAAGGTGTCAGCATTTAACTTCAGCAAGGGTTAGATTAATAATGTAGTGAAGGTTGCTATCATACACGTATAAGGAAAAAGGTTCACCAAGAGTTGAGAACTTACTTATAAATAATGGCCATAAATGTATGGTCCATTTTTTCTCCTCTCATTAAGGCTTCCTGTACATATTGTAAATGTGCATACTAGATTCATATACACTATTATCTCCAAGATCAGGAACCAAAAACTGTGGTACTTTCTCAGTTCTATGTTCAACCTGCTTGTATGACTGAACCAACATCTTTAGTACTTTAACTTTCTGTAAAACCTTCAGTTGTACAAAATGTTCCACTTGTATTATCAGCTTTATGTTAAGAACTATTAGTATAGCTGAACTATACGTTAAAAATTTGCCGTGTGTATAAATCTTCCATTATGAAGAGCTCTTGTCATTTAACTCCACTGGGCTGAACCTGAAATATGTCAATATAGCTCTGTGCGCTAAATAAATAAAGTTCTGTTCTGTATGCATTGCCTTTTACTACCATAATAACAACAGAGGAACATGTTGTGAACAACACTAAATTATGATTGCAATCCCTGAGGGCTGTTTATCTGCAGCTGTCATGCACTAAGATTTGTACACACTGCTCCATTATCCTTTCCACTGAGTTAGTGCTCCTCTCTGCAGTGAATAAATGGGTATGAGCGTTAGTTTTCATCTGTAGCACTTCCTGACCACAAACTCTGATATCTCAAGTAAGCTGTTTTCCACCAATGCTATACTAATGGATTTTTCTTTCATGTCTTTTACAACTCAGTATAATCTACGGATTCATGTAACAGTCAAAATGCTGTTCATTGTTAATTGATTTAATAACATTAACAAAATTAAATACATAATCATATTCATTAACTTTTATCTTGTGGATAATTCTTTCCCATGAAGTGCAAGTATTTAGCAACTACAAGTAATCCTGACCTTGGCACGTAAGCAGATATCATTAAAATGTAGTGCAATGCATCATAAAGCCATACAAATATTTTTTTTCTTTATGATGTTGTTTTTATATTTTCAGTAATATAGAAAACTTACCAGCAACAATAGTGTCATAATGGTCATTCAAAGCCAAAGTATTAAATGCTCATTAGTTTAATGAAAATCAAATTATCAGTGCATAAACTAAGAATGTAATACAATGCAAATTTTAGAAACAATTGGAAGAGTAACATAATTTTCTTTTAAACAATGACATTAATAAAAGACATAGTTATAATTAAGGTGGATAACAATCTAGTTCAACCACAAATATTAGTCAGTGATGCCGTATTTCTTTCTAAATAAGACCTAACCAGAGAGTAAGGCCTAGCATGGTTTTTCTACGGTGTTCATGATATAAGCCCTACCTCAAAAATAAGCCCCAGTTAATATCATCAGCAACACACAGCGGACCTGCTGAATTATAAAATAATATTATTGACACCTGTTGGCTGAGGTTATTGTGCTCTGTTCACCTTTTTCAGACCATTCAGATACCCAACTTCTCTTTGCAGAAAGTCGTAAGACTCTTTCACTGGGAGTCCTCCACAATTCTTACTGTAACCCTAATCATCACTCACACTTGATGGTTGAGATCCTTGGCCCATAAACCCATGCTGGTGTACTTTGATCGGTCAAAGTACAGACAATGTGCAGGAAGCGTGCGCTCATGGTAATGAGCAGCTGTGGTAGTGTCTTCTCTTCATAACCGGTGCCATTTTGGGTTGCCACTCCAGTCACTTAAGTCTTCAGTTAACCCCCCCCACCAGACAAGATGAGTGCAAAAAGAAAGAGCTATTCTGTCGAGTACAAGAAAGGAATCATGGAGGACTCCCAGGGAAAGAACCTGATGGTTTTCTGTAAAGAAAAGAAGTTAGATCTCCGAATGGTCCGAAAATGGTGAGCAGCATATGTTAACCTCCATCAACAAGCTGATAAGGGAAAAGCTATGAAGTGTAAGTGTGGATCAGGTCAGCAACCATTATTTCCTGAGCTTGAAGACATCATATGTGAGTGGATTGCTAACAGGAGAGCAAAGGCTTTGGTTGTGCGCAGGGCTGATATTCAATCATTTGCCCTTGCAATAACACCACAGTTAGAAATATCCCCAGAGGAATTCAAAGTATCACAACATTGGCTGGATGGCTTCTTTTAGTGATATGAACTGTTTCTAAGAAGATCAACAACACTATTCAAGCTGGAAGATATTGAAGTTATTAAACGTGCACTTGCATTCAAGTCCTTTGTTGATGGCATTGAATTTTCTAAATACCAACTCTCCAACATGAATGCTATGGATAAAACTACAGTGTTTATAGGCCAAGGATCTCAAACAACAATTGATCAGAGGGGTGCCTCTTCAATCTACATTCCCTCCACTGGTTACGAGAGTGTACTTGTTACCTGTATTTTGGCAATTCATCTAGATGGAAAGAAAACCCCACCTCTAATCATTAGTAAGGGCAAGAAAGATTACATTCATGAAACTGAAAAAGCCTGGTGCACACAAGCAGTTATAAGGAAGTGGGTCAATGTAATGCTGCCACTTGTTTTGCGAGGTGGCAAAAGAGGTCTGCTAGTCTGGGATTCAGCCAGCACTCACCACGCTAAAGAAACAAAGAAATTCCTAGCATGTGGGAGAATAGATCAAATAATGATTACTGCAGGAATGAATGCCTGTCTCCAGACTCTTGATATTGCAATAAACAAGCCATTCAAGGACCATTTGCACATGGAACTCAATGACCACATTGAAAATAGAATGGAGAGAAATCAGCATGGAAACTTTGTGAAGCCTAGCCTGCAAGAGTTTGTGACTTTGGTGAAAATTCATGGGATAAAATCACTGACAGCTGTGTTGCCAATGCTCTACGAGCAGGCTACTTGGACAAGCAGTGGTCATTTAAGGAGAGCTCTATTGTTAGGCATGACAGACTGGGGCCAATGGTGCTACAGGAAATGAAGTCGCAAGAAATTCAGGCCAAAATTTGGGGGTTGGACACTTATGACAATGTTCCAGAAGAAGATGACATGATTAGATTTGAATAACTCTGAAAGCCAAGGTGCAGATATTCTGGAGTTGAAATGTTTGTTGCACTGTTTATGTAGAATTCTCACACAACTGTCAACCCGTTAATAGAACTGTTGTCCAATAATAGAAAAGTACAAAATAAATGTCAATTTGTGTACACGAATAAATGTCGATTTTTGTACATGAAGAAATGTCAATTTGTGTTCATTAATAAATGACAATTTTTGTACATGAATAACTGAATAAAGGTAGATTGCTGTGCAGTGTGGGTAAATAAGGCATCCCCTGATAATAACCCCTAATGCGTATTTCGCCGGGAGAAAGAATATAAGTCCCAATCTTATTTTCGGGGAAATACAGTATATGCAGGAGGCTTATTCGAAACACAAACCCCCGGATTCACAAATCCTCCATGTAAGACTAAATAAGTCTTACTCGGAGACTGCAGTTGAATGGTATGACATCAGTGTTCCATGAATATTCATGAGGGCATGCTGACTCCACTCCAAGTCTAACATGGACCATGCAGGAAAGCAGGGGGCGTGTCTGACTGCCGAGCAGTCCAAAGGTCCATGCCCCTGCAAGTGTCTGAACTGTAAAATGTCAACACACAAGAGCGAGTCCGCTCAAATGTCCACGTACCCAACACCACACTCCCTGACATTGTAAACCCCCAGCACAGTTATAAAAAGTAAAACTTACTTTTTTTTTTTTGTAATTCCCGATATAGCTGCCCGTATTTGCGCGTGTGTGCGCGGGTGTGCCCATTGCTTAGCTGCAGTTAGCAATCTCGACATGGAAGAGCATAATAAGGAATGTTTATGCAAATTACGCCAAATAGCAATAGCGTAGTGGAAGAGCCTTCGCACAAAGAGGAGGCTCACGGTTTGAGTCCCACCACTCCCCTTCCTATCTTATGTTTGAAATTAGTATATGAAAAATACCCGACATATGTGATTAAAATTTTACTAAACAGCATTGAAATGGCCTATGTATCAGTGAACAAAATGTATATTTATAAAGGATTCTGACATATAATTGCCTGCAGTTAAGCAACGCTTTACCCAGCGCAATATAGGTGCTCGTAGTTAAGCAGCGCTTTAGCCAGTGCAATAGAGGTGGCCGTAGTTAAGCAGCGCTTTACCCAGCACAATAGAGGCGCCCATAGCTAAATAGCACTTTACCCGGCGCAATCGGTTTGTGCGGAGGTGCACACTGCACCAACCAGCGCAGTGTAGGGAAACGTGGAGCAATGTAGAGCAAAGTTGCCTAAACACAGCCACACCCCCTAGCTTGTCTGGAAAGTAGTAAAATAAAAAAGCAATGATGAGGTTCGAACCCAGGAAACTTTGCACTATAATCAAAGTACTGAACCACTAAGCCATGACAGCTTAAGATAAACAGCCACTGTTAACATACATATACTTATAAATGGTAGATTAACCATTGCTAAGCAGGTCTGCAGTCAGCCGAGAATTTTCAAAAACAGACAATCACAAAAAAGTGTGGGAAATGCGGCATATTTAAGACCCATAGGTGGGAATACTCGCCATAACTGATTGTAGCTCCCATCTGCAGTTAGAATGGCTGGTGCTGGAGAGGGTACATGCTTTAGAGTGCAACACTGGGGCATCGAAGAGTCAAAATACATGGTTTGGCTCCTTGTCCACCGTCATGAGTCAAGACTCCTGCAGGGCCAGTTCCAAGGGACGGAGTACAAAGCAGAGGCTTGGAACCGGTTAGCTCATGACCTCACCAGTGTCACAGGCGTTCCTCAGACTGGTGAGCAGGTCCATCACCACCATGCAGACCTGAAGAGATGGAAGCAGGACCTACTGAACGAATGGATACAGAAGGCCCGTGGGATGCAAGATGCCCCACTACTGAGTAGGTAGTCATGGACTGCAGTATGTAAGACATGCTAATTTATTCTGTATAACGGATAGGTATGTCTCAATATCCCTTCATTTACTTCACAACTGCAGGTGTCCGTGCTGCGAATCAGCAAGCCTATGCAGATAGGCTGCTAAGGCTATGCCACCAGACAGGTTAGTAATTATTCTGCATGTATTGTTATATAAAATAGGTGAGAGAGCCTGAAAGAAAGTGTTGTAGCCCAATAATACAGCCACAAAATGCCCTGAATAATTCCTCTGCATGTACTGTTATATAAAATAAGTCAGAGAGCCAGAAAAAGAGTGTAGTAATCCATTAAGAAAGGTAAAATATGTCCGGAATAATATCTCTGCATGTACTGTCATATAAAATAAGTGAGTGAGCCTGAAAAAGAGTGTTCTAACCTATTAATAAAGGTATAATATGTCTTGAATATGTCTGTCATATGCACTGTAATATCAAATAAAGGAGAGAGCCTGTGGAAAAGTGTGTAATGTAATTAATAAAAGTATAAAACCTGGAGTGTGTCTGTGTCACTTACTTTGAAATGTTATTGTACCCTTGCATTATACAAATATGCTGGCAACCCAGAGTTGTGCAGTCCCATCTAAAGTGGGTGATGGAAGTGCCAGTAGCTGTGAAGCATACATACAGTCCTCAACAGTCAGTTACTGGCTGGCATGCATAAGTAAATCTGGCATGAGTAGTTTGTTAATTAGATCCCCAGAAATGTGAGTGTGCTACACGAAATGTAGGGTTCTGTACAAATTTAACTGAAAATGTCATGTGAACACATCCAGATATGCAGATAAAGAAATATAAATAAAATCAATAAATATGTAGCAGTAACATCTGCATCTTGGACAGTTAGTATGTCAGATATAGGTCAGGTATATAATGAACTAGCCAAACCCGTTGCACAACCTAATGCATGTTGCCAAGTGTAATAATACATGTAGGGGATATACACCTGCAGTCAATAGGAACGTAGTGTAGACTAAAAGTACTTATAAGATGTTAATTGAGGTTTCTTTCTACACCCTACTGTATGTGCATAAACAATGCAATTCCACACCTCAATGGGTATGTGTAATCTCAAAACATTTGTTGGGACATATGTCCTATTGTTCTATAAATATCTGCATTCACTTTGATGCATATGCCCTGTTCAAACACCACAATCATGGTGGCCTGTTGCCACCAATCATTCCTGCATGCTGTTGGAATGTCCGCTGTTGTTCAATATATGCATGTGTTATGCTTGCTGTTCAACCGTTGGAACCTTAGTGTTTTGGGTTAATGGGAATATTACTGCATGCTGTTACAACTAACTTGGTATGCTATTGTTTATGCTGTAATTAAACACACCTAATCACAGAATGTATGGGAAGGCCGGTCCCAGCGGACCCACCTGTCCCTCCTCAGCTGGCGAGTGCACCTGGCACCAGCAGGTCCGGTGCCGAGCCCAGGCTCCCCTCCTCCATTGGTCCTGTGCCACCTTTGGATGGAAGCGCTGCAGGGGATGGGGCTCATCCCCCCCCATGCAAGCATGGGCGGAGAAGGGCCACCTGTCACCCTTCGATGGGTCCGGGCTGTGGTGCGTAGGGAGATCCAGCGTTCAGTTGCTGATCCCCTATGCCAGCTCGAGGCGAGAATGGTGCATCTCACGGGTGTGCTTGCCTGTCCTACGCAGCCCCCAGCACAGCCACTCTTGGAGCTGTGAAGGTGCAGTGGTGACTGCCCATTGGTGGGGATCTCAGTTCCACTGTTACCATCTGTGGGCTCATGGGTTTGCGATTTCCAAACATCTGTCCCCGTCAATTGTGTTCACCCACCCCATGTGTCATACACCACCCCTGTATGCATCTTGTTTGTCTTGTCTGTTTACTTCCCCAACCTACCTCCCCAAATATACTTACTTCCTCTACCTCACTTTCCACTCTCACCTGAAAAAAAAAAAAAAAAAAAAAAAAGGCAATCTGTACCCACAAAAAAATTACGCCCCATTTCACACACATCTCCACTGGACATGTAAACTGCTAATTATAATTGGCAGTACAACATACTTTGTTGTCCTCACCCCTCTCCCAGGGGTGGAAGGTTTCAAATTTCACTCCAAATTTATTGCATATGCACAGCTGTTGCTGGTAAAGAAATGGGCAGCTATGGATGTTCCCTACACCCGTCCTGCACATCCCGAGCTGGTTTCCCTACTGACTTTCCCTCTTTGTGCCCCCTTTTTCACCACTTTCCTATCTCCCCATTTTCTTTTCTTTCAAAGAAATTAGCACAGGGGTTAGCAGGAGTAAGCACTTTTAAGCAGTAGTAAGTGGGTTTAAGCGAGTGTGCGCTTGTGTGCGCTTAGCTAAGCACCACAAAGTGTCAAGCAAACTCGCGCAAACCCGCTTACAACTGCTTAAAAGTGCCTTAGTCACTCTGCATGGCAGGGCCCCTGTTCTGCTGAGCAGCAAAATAAAACACCTTTGTCAGTCTTGAACCCCAGATCTTGGGCACACTAGACTGCATGAAGTACCACTAAGCTACAGCAAATATATAACAACTTGGTGCTGAAATAAATATATCATGCATTACAATGAATGAATGTAAAGGAAAAATAGGAATGCCATAACACAAAGCTTGTTCTGTGGATCTTTACCAGCAATTGTTATAGAATTGCATTACATGAGTGTGATATGAGAAGCAGCTATTCTAGCAGCAAATAATGTTATAGAGGCACTTTACAACCCACACACAGTATCATAGCAGGACAAACACTGACATATCTGATTAGGGCAGAGGCCATACTTCCTAACTGTGACTACATTTCAGGGATGTCCCTGATTGTGAAACATATTTTAGCTGTGTCCCTCTGAATCCCTCTGAAAAGTACTGATGTCAGTCAGAAAGATGGGGTATTACACAATGAATACTGACAATAATAACAGTAGACATCGCTTGTACTTCATAAAAGGTATACTAATCCATATGCACTGCTCCACTCAAGTCTACACTTACTGTCTCTATAATGTGTAAGGTGTACCATACTTTTAACTACCTATCCCTGACTCCATGCAAAGATGTATCTGAGTGTTTCATAGGCCTGGCAGAGGCACAAACACACAGGCATATCAGCTATTCTGTTGTTACACACTCTGCAAATAGCTATGGTAGGACTTCCACAAGCATACCCTTATGTAGGAGTACAACACAGAATTCCCAAAGGATGTTGCCATGTACTGGTAGCAACTGACTGTAACAACGCCATTGTACTAGTGCTGAAAACACATGTGGGTTGCACAGACAAAGAATAACAGTGTAACATCTGGCTACCATCTGGATATGTTCACAGTTGGGAACTATGCAGACAGACCACCTGCCTTGATAAACTAACAGGTACACACCAATCCTTTAAGTCCAGTAAGATAACATTCACACAATAATACATAATGCCTCTGTATGTCAGCATCCCCCCCACAATTAAAATATACTTGTATGTTTAGGGTCTACAAAGGATGTAGGTAGGCATACTCAGTACTGGAATTGTCCAGTTGTCCTGAGAACCCTGTGCTAATGTCAACAATAAAAAACACAAACCCTGCAGACGTGAGTACATTAATATTCACAGTATAGCAGTTCACAAACAGTTCATGTGCCAAAAGAATACTTCTCAATAACTACTTTTGTATGGCGGTTACTTATATGAGTAAAAAAGAAACTACATAGTCAAATATGTCTTGTGTAAGTATTTGTAGGGGTGAGTTAAACTCTACACTGATAGCTCTGTACTGGAAGTGGCAACAGTCAGGTCTGAGTACAACATGTACATCACTGTCTACACCTCTAGCTTCAGATATAAGAAGTATACCAACCTTCTGACTTACACAACAGTGTCCACAGAAAACAAGCATGGGCCCCACTCTGGAAATCTGAAAGGGCTATGTCTACATACCTTAGCAATTTATAGCATTGGGTTGCTATGACAGTGAGTACTGCAATTACCACACAGCAGGCTGTATGCATTTACCAAATGCTGGGCACCAATTGGTGCAAAGGGCATCACATGTACATGTGCAGATACCTATAAAAGCAGACTATACTTGCTATCCCCAAATGCAATCATTACATTGCACGTGTCAGAGACTATATAACTCCTGGACAGTAGTGAGAAAAAATTATTACTTAATAAAAAAATATTTAATTAAGTAAAAAAATATATACTTAATTGCTAATTATAAATATTAATTAAGAAAAAAAATAATTAATAACCAAAAATAAAACTTAAATAAAAAAACTTTACTTAATAAATAAAAAAAATAAATAAATAAGTTGTCAAAGCATACACAGGCGGACCTGAAAGTGACAAACAGGTATGTAACAGATATGTAGTTACCAGCAAGTAGTAGACGTTTATGAATAGTACTGTACATACTCTGAAACATGCATATGTGGCAGCAGTAGGTATGTATGCACTGATGCCATACATAACTACTGCCATGGACAAATTAGTGTGTAGCTGTGTGCAGTGGGACATAACTGTGACATATGTAGCTCAGCATTATATGTCAAATATCTGATCATTTTATCTATGTTCTGTACAGTACTGTGTATAATGGCAGTTTGGGGGAGTAGTGCAAACACCTATATAAACTTGAATGTGACAGAGTAAGACATGCATGATAGTCATATAATGTGTAGCTTAGCATTGGCAACTGCTGTACCAGGCTAGTATAGTAATGTAACATTTGCAGCTATATATAGTTCCTGTACTATTACTGTATGCACACATGTGACAACTGTCCATGTTGTAGCAAGGCCCAACAGGTCATCTGTGAGGTGTACGGACTTACAACAGTGTGGACCTTGTGTGTGTATGGCACACACATATGGAGAGATATTTATGTGTGTTATAATGATATATTAGCATCTTAACATGTGCATAGAGCAAGGGACATACTGCAACTGTTTGTGAAGGGTGGACATTTATATGTTGGTGCAGGTTGTTATGTGCATATTTATATGTAGGTTGTAGTGTGTGGCAAACAAGGCAGCATACAGTGCTGGCATATGACATGTGGTGTTTAAACGCTGCAGGTATGATCTGTCAGGTTTTTAGTCTTCCAGACATGGGGTCCTGCTAAAGATACATGGGTTGAGAATATGTTCCATGCATTCTGCACAAGACTGTGCAATATTATTACATAACTGTATCCCTCTCAACCTTTGCATAATTGATATTCCCACCATGGAAGGTGGACTGTATATGTGCCTATATGTATATCTACATGCACATCAATGGATGTTCATATGTATGCTCAAGCTCAATGTTATAAATGTATTGCTATCCCTTTTGTTAAAAACCCTGTACCCATGAACTACCACATAGGTGGTAGTCTACTCAGCATCAAAAGTGTGATAAGAGACTATGGGACGCAGGTGGACAGTAGTGTCCCTTTTGATAATCACAGTGCCACACTAGTCATGTAAACTGTGTACGGTCCACATGTCATCAGAAAAGGTATATTATCCATGGAAAAAGAGGTCAGTGTTCCACTCTACTCATCAGTCATAACACCCATCATAAAGTACAATGGCCCTGTTGGTATGTACCTCAGAAGACATCTAGAGCAACTGTAGATGCCAGACACATATCTCACAAAGAGTATTACCAGACAAACAGATGCCCTATGCAGACTGTCTTACAAAACCACAGCTACACTGTGTCGCATACCGCCTACCCAGAGGCAACCTCTGCCTAACATACAAAGCTATGCCAAACCCACAGGTGTTGGACATGCTCCATATAAACAGATTAAAATCCATACAAGATACACACTGTACTGATCTAAACCTTGTAATGTCAAAAAGCAGGACATGCTGGAGTGGTACATTATCATCTCAGACACATACCATACTCTGGAACTAACTGCCTATCAATAGCAAATAAAGGTCCTCATTAGCAGTTGTCATGAATAATCATGATGATTGGATGTGAGATAGGAAATACAACCCAGGAATCACCTCTGTGGCTCTGCATGACAGGGGCACATGAACCTAAATTACATGGGTGTTGAAGGGCAGGGTACCATATGGCTAGGCTTCCATAGGCCCTACGGCTAATAGCCTATTAGCTACCTAGGACCCGATACACACAAGCATGTACTTGTTGCATTACTTGCTATGTGAGGTTGACTGAGTGTGATGGTGAATGTGCAGTGAATGTGTCAAAGTTGTGTATATGTGTGATAGCCTAGTGGGAAACTGTTTATATCATGGTATGTAGTGCTGTAGCTTTGATCCCAGCAAAAGATATGTATGCTATTGCTAGGCAGGAAAAGCAGTATGGCATACGGTGTGACGTAGTCCCATGGTGTTGACTGGAGTGTGCCATTGTAGGCTAAAGCAGTACATGTATGCTTATTGATTGTTAACACTAGTGAATACACATCCTGTATGAACTGTAGTACTACCTGAAGCTGTAGGCCTAAACAACACAGTATGGTGTATATCCACATTGCTTGGAAACACTGTTTTGTTTGTTACCTGTAGTCCTCACACATTACATACCTCAGGCATGAGGTTTTGTAAGTGCTGACGCAAAATACTGTATGGTACACAGGTAAAACTCATCTGGGTTGCCATACCTTTGTGTCTTGTAGGTATGTCTGATGTGTGTGTGGGTATGCCTGTAACATGGCCTCGGTGGTATGTGTCACAGGATATAAGGGCATATCTAGCACCATGTATAGTGTAGTACAGCAGTATGCCACCTATATTGATGAATGTGCACATGAGTTACTGAGGGGTGTGCTATCAACAAGTAGCGTGGTGTACTGGTAGTACTGTAACTGTACTTTACATTCATTTCAATGGATGGCAAATGTTTGTATGCATTAGCTTCATATATACCTCTTGTGGCTAGGTGGTGCATTGTGTCACATACAGTGTGCCATGTACTGTTGTATAGTCTTACATACTGGTTTCACTTTGTTGCTGTGCAGAACATGGTTTGGTATATAGTATGTGCCAGGCACTGTCATGCAGTTGTGGGCTGAGCAGTGATATGTGGTATTAAAAGTGTGTATCTACTGACAGCCAATAGGTTGCTATATATGGCATTTCATTGATGTCTGTACTTTAGAATGTTAAGTGTGCCACATGACTTGCTCACAATTATTGTTTTATTGTCTTCCAGGGACATGTCTCACAATCGAAAACCCGTATTTCCCCTGAAGAGGAGGAAGTCATCCTAGATGCCCTAATACAACATCACAACCTGCTGTTCTCCAGAACCAGCCAGGACCAGCATCGGCGCACTGCACTGTGGCAGGATGTTGTCCGTCAGGTGAATGATGTAGGCACGCATAACCAGACTTATGAGCAGGTACGCCATCACTGCAGTGATTTAATCAGACATGTCCGGCAGCATGCCTCCGATGTCCACAGACAACAGCTTGCCACAGGTGGTGGTGCAGCAACACATCCACCCCTCAGCAGAGTGGAAGAGCTGCTCCTCAGCGTGGTGGCTCCTGGCCAACCATTACAACAAACATGCGTCATCATGGAGGCCGGAGCCACCCAGCACGTTGACTCAGAGCGTACAGGTAACATGGCATATCTGTAGACTACTGTTAGCTCGATTGTTAGAACATGCATTTATCAAATGTGTACTGTGTATTCAGGAGATGTGGAGCCTGGTGTCATGCAATACTGATAATTTGGAACATAATCTGTATGCCTGTGACTGTCACCTGTTGTACTACTGTAAAATTGCAAACTCACATCAGCAATGCCATAGTTGTTGACACTGACAAACTGTCTCATATCCTTGTTGGTCCCTCTGGTGTGATAGCAAGGCAGCAGACCCATGCTGGTGAGTGTTCTACATTTAATATAGCATATAACATGTGCATGTCATAGGAGAGTTGTAGGCCATATACACATGTAAAACACCTACACATAATGCATGCTCTGCATGTTCTCTGTGGGACTATGCACATCCCAGTAATATGAGTAGCTGCCTCAAACACATGCAATACACAGAGCATCCCAACCAATTGTGATACACTGTAGTGGACATTGTATAGGCAGAGTCAATACACATGCACACAACATACACCACTTTGTCATATGCAGTAAGTGTTAATATGATACACATGGTATATGTAGACACCTGCTGTAAGGTCAAACTCCAGTATCCCAAATGTCATCAACACAGCACACATACTATACCCGAGGGATAGAGGCCTATCATGGGGTGGTGCGACACGCTTCAACACACAACACATTCATGTTAGGCAATGCTCCCTATTGAACACCTTACATACCCATGTAACAACTGGCTGTGAAATGGTTAATGTAGTCAAAGTGGTGCAGGTCAGGTACAGCAAGATAGTTGCCAGTGTGGCATACGTTAGTGGCCTTGAGTGACCACATGATGCTGCCTGATAATGGCTCATGGTACTACACTATATCCAGTTACAGTAACTACAGTACTACACATAGCATTCATTTCTATACACCTGACAGTTGTGTGCATCTGGCCATGGTATGTATACCTATGAGTGATGGTGCACAGGACATTGGAAAGTGCTTTATACTTGCACAGCAATGTTGTGTCCATGTACACATTGTGTTTCAGGGTGAGGCCAATCATTGAACAACACACATGCATCAAAGACATGTATACTGTTATCAACAAGGACTCTCTACACTTGCACTGCATGCTGTTGAACAACACATGTCTTGCATGCTGACACGTGTGATAGGACTCTTTGGCTTGTGATACTGTACTCCACCATCAACCACTAATGAGTAGGTTCTGAATTGCTGTTGGTGTGTGTGTGTGTGTGTGTGTGTGTGTGTGTGTGTGTGTGTGTGTCAACTTGACTGAGTAGTGTATTTGTGTGCATGTGTGCATGTGTTCATGTGTGCATGTGTGTATGCGTTCATGTGTTCATGTGTGCATGTGTGCTAACATCCTGTACAAATTGCAAAGTGTGTTTCCTGTCTTCCTCCCACAGGTGCTGAGGTTTTGCTGGATGAGTGCAACATGGAACCTGAAGTCACTGCCACAAATAGTGGGCATGATGATACATGTGTTGTGGCACAGGCAGGTTTGACAGGGTCTGTCGTTGGTCCGCCAATCGACAGTACACAGCTTTCCACCACATCTATGCATACATTCATACTGCCAATACATCCCTCAACACCAATGGCCTTAGCTGAGGAACAGCATACAGTAGGCATTGACCAGGATAGTGTGGTATCTATGGCACATGCAACCCCACACAGCAGCCATACCCAGACACCTGGAACGGTTCCACATAGGCATATGTCCAGGGATCTCGTGGGAGCACTGCTGATCATAATGCCCCTGGCAGATGTGCCCCCACAGGTCTCACAACCTCGGGTATGTTCTGGGCTGTAATGCAGGCACAGACACGTATGGAACAGTACACCAGGCAGCGACTAAGGGTGCAGAGGGCTATCACAACACCACTAATGACAGTATCCGTGACCTTGCCGGTGCCATCCGTAATTACACCGAGTTCATTGATAGATGTTGGGGGAGACACTAGATGTGCCCGGACAGTGCAGGATGGCTGAGACGTGGACGTATGCCAGCAACATCATCAGCTGGCAGTCGTTGTGGATGACACACAAGTCACAGCCTCTCCTGTAGTGGCAGTACCAGCCCCAACAATGTTGGGGCTGGGCTGTCAATAGACCATCCTAGATGACAATGTGCATGTGGCTCTGGCCAGTCCCAGCAGGGACATGGGTCCAGTCAACATTCCTTTGCCTCTGACGATAGTACCCAGTCTGGCTTAGTACCAGATACTGTCTGTGGCACCCCTACCAGGCACAGATACTGTGTTCATGGCCCAAGACAGTGATCTGTACAGCCTGGCAGATACAGTCTGTGGCTGCCTCACAACCTCCCATATTTGGCAGCCACAAGGTGGAACTGTGTGCATGCAGACACACACACATAAACCAAACACCTAAGGCTAACATATACACACACACATTACATCAACATTGACCCATGCTGTACTGTTGTCCCTCACACACACACACACACACACACACACACACACACACACACACACACACACACACACACACACACACATACATACATGTCGATTGGATGGGTCATTGTCGGGCTCTGGCAAACCAGCAACACACCCTGTGCATATGATGAAACTGTGCCACCTCCTGTCATCTGTGACATTGATGCAGGAACAGGCTAACATGGTGCTGATGCACAGGGTGACCTAATAGCAGTGTAGCAATGTTAGCATGTTGTCAACAGCAAAGTGTAATGATATCCTTGTAGGTATATCTGAGCAGGCATGATGCATTAAAGCTATGATTATCAATATAGTATTGTTTACACCAGTGTTAATTCCAAAAATGTATTGTCCGCCCATGTGCCACTTGGCTGATGTGTGTGGTACTGGCAGCATGTGTTGGTGAGTGGACGGTATGGTGTGTGACGTGTGCAGTACAGATTTGCAGGTATACATTTGTGAACATGGTGGAGGTGCACTGTCTGCATGTACATGCATAGTGGACACATGGGAAGGGTGACATGCCCTGTATTACACAGTGTTAACACTTCATATTTCCTATTGGTGGCCAGTATGCATTTTACTACACATATGTTACAACGTGGGTACACATGTGTGTATGACATGGTTTGACACTATGTTGTGGGTGATACTGTTAATATCGGTCATTGGTTTGCATTCTGGTACTATACATAACCTCAACAGCCTGACTTTAACCAATCGTTAGATGATGTCTTTACAACTGACATACAGATGTAGGATACACAGTAGCATTTGAATCCTTCTGGTACTATACTATACCAGTAACCAGTGGTATTGACCGCCACCCATTCCTGGGACCACTCCTGTTTGGCATGTAGCCATCCTAGGTACAAGCAAACACACTAGGGATATGTCTGTCCACATCTGGTAATGCATACAGTGGCCTACAATGCATTCTCCGGATGAGACACTTATCCTCCACAAGGGTATCATACAGACAGATACCTGTTGACCAACCCATGCTGTAAAGCTATAAGCCAACTATAGCATAGTCATCCACATTTACTATACATAGTATCCTGACAGTACCACATTGGTAGTAGCCCACAACATGTAGCAGGGGTACCGATGTGTACATACAGCCACATGTTATGTCATCTGTCCTTTGGCATTCACATTTCCAAAGGTATGCTGATGTCCCTCAGTGTATCACATAAGCAATAAGGGGTCTGTATGCATATCCACGGAGTTGTTGTACACCTATAATGAATGCCCATTATTGACAGACTGTGTTGTGTTTGAACATGTCTGAAATATACCCCAAGCATGAACCTCACTCACACTATTCTATAGAAACTATCATGGGTGTGTGTGACACAGATGACCTAGGCCACAGATCACTACAGTGGCTGGCTTTGTCACATACATACATATGTGACCTAAGGTCTGAGAAGCAGCAGCACAAACTGTCAATGGTAACAGATGTATTAGTGTAGAAAGCAGGCTTCACACCTATGAACTAATTGAGGTCACATGTACATATATGTATTTGCCACACAGATACCAATTGAGGTCACATGTACATATATATATTTGCCACATAGATACCTGAAGTGTGCAATGCACATACTATTGTTTTACTGATATGTCATACAGTAGTAAAAGCAAAACCCACAACACATTGATCAACAGTGTCATAACACACTCAGCAATTGCAGGATGCAAACCCCTACCTAACTATGCTATGATACTGGAGAAATATGCATTAACACGACATGCTATATGCTTTACTTGGAATTTTTATTTCCACTGCTGTATTTGTGGGATACTGACATCATCAGACTTGCCAAAGAGGAATTTACCTCTTTTAATGTGTTTTCCTAGTCTCCAAAAAGGGCACTGCTCTCAAAGGAAATCACACACAAACACACACACACACACACAACAATTGTAGGATTCAAATTCCTACCTATGTTATTATTTTAGAGAGGTACGCATTAACACAACCCGCTATATGTTTGACTGCATGATTTCATTTCCACTGCTGTATTTGTGGGATACTGACATCATCAGACTTGCCAAAGAGGAATTTATCTCTTTTATTGTGTTTTCCTGGTCTCCAAAAAGGGAACTCCTCTCAAAAGCAATCACACACATACACCCCCCACACACACACTCAGCAATTGCAGGATTCAAACCCCTACTTAACTATGTTACAATTCTAGAAAGGTACACATTAACACAACGCGCTATATGCTTTGCTGGGTGGCTTCATTTCCACTGCTGCATTTGTGGGATACTGACATCATCAGACTTGCCAAAGAGGAATTTACCTCTTAATGTGTTTGCCCAGTCTCCAAAAAGGGCACTCCTCTCAAAAGAAATCACACACACTCAGCAATTGCAGGATTCAAACCCCTATGTAACGATTCTAGAAAGGTGCACATTCACACAATGCGCTATATGCTTTGCTGGGTGGCTTCATTTCCACTGCTGTATTTGTGGGATACTGACATAATCAAACTTGCCAAAGAGGAATCTACCTCTTTTAATGTGTTTTCCTAGTCTTCAAAAAGGGCACTCCTCTCAAAGGAAATCATACACATAAGCACTCAGCAATTGCAGGATTCAAAGCCCTACCTAACTATGTTATGACACTAGAGAGATATGCAATAACATGACACGTTATATGCTGTACTGGGTGTTTTTATTTTTTTACTGCTATATTTGTAGGATGCTGACATCATCAGACTGGACACGGTAATGTGTGTGCACTTTGTTTTATGCAATCCCAGGAATGAACCATGTGGTCAGCAGGTGTTAACAGCTTGAACAGGACTCCAAAATTCTTAGCTTGTGTGATCTATCTGTGGACAAATTGCCATTCCTTCATATGACAATACATATTTATGCACAGATTGTTGATTTTGTGGATACAACATGTGTCTGGGATGTTGATAAAGGGCTATTCAAAGTCTATGTGGGACGTGTGTAGCTCCTTTCAGTGATGTATGTCCTGGGTGGCTGCCTTGCAAACAGTCTAGCAGGTTTGGGAACCATGAGCTGCCCAAGAACATACCACAGTTGGTAGGGTTGTGTGTTTGTTGGCTTCCAATAGCTCTGTTTATAACTTCAATCATGATGGACTCCATGGCCTTGCAGAACAGACTTCATAGGCTTATAGGACTATAGTTCCCATAGTCTGTTGTGCACCAACACTTGTGGAGTGTGCCATATGTTGCTGTAACCCATTCAACAGTTTCAGATCCTGTAGAGAGGGTGAGGCTCAACAGACTGTTCAGGTGCAGGGTCTGTTTGTTCTGCAGTTCACTTATGACACATATAGGGAAACAATGTAATGCAATTGATGCCATGTTTTCGGCTTTGGAAGGAGCTGTTTACCCATTCTACATGTGATATCTCCTGGTATAATGATAGGGCCTTTTGTCAGTGGGAGGTGGGTATGTCTGTATGGGCCTGTCTGACAGGATGTCGGCATTGTCAGTCAGGTACAGTTGGCCCTAACTCAGGACATATATGAGTGTACATTGCTATTTATGACATAGCTGAAGGAAGTGTCATGGTTCTGTCTGTACTCCTTCACAGATAATCTTTCCAAAACACTGACAAACCTGAGCACTAAACCCCTGTTATACACTTTTACACACTTAACACCCTACTGATCCTTTTTGATCAGTCAACAGAGTATTTCATCATAATATCCTGACATGTCCAAAGGTCGGTTTCATGTGTACTCTCCAGTCCAGCTGGTGAATATGGGACTTTCGAGGCAATGTTACAACTGCCTTATGTACACAGACAACCCTCTCCTCCTCCCAACAAACTCAGATATATGTGAGAGATGCAACTATATAGACAAACAGGAGGCTGATCTCTCTTGACCCATGACTGGCACAGTCTATCAGGTGGTGAAGGTAACCACACACACCACAAATCCAGTCTCACATAGACCTATAGCGACAGCAAACAAAATACATTAACAGACAAAAACATACTCAGAGGCTCTAAATAAAATATGCCTAAGCAGCAGAGACCTCCAAAGCAGACACCCAAACAATGGCTACCCCACAACAATACCCACATATCACATAGTTCACAAAGTCAGTGTGCCACACAGTCACTGCCCTTAGGGCTAAACAACACACCTAATACACTTGTAATAGGTGACTCTATTGTCAGCCACACTGACATCCCACTCACCAGGCTGAACAAGGAGAAGGTCACTTTGAGCTGTCTGTCGGGTGCCAGGATCCGCCACATAACACATGCACTCAGGTCACTCCAAAGCAAGTACAAATATGGCTCCATCATTGTCCATGCTGGTGTGAATGTCCTCAGATGTTCCTCCCTGGACTACATGACAAGAGACATAGAGGAGCTCTCTGATCATGTAGCCCAGGCCAGTATGACCCTGACCTTGTGTAGCATCTTACCCTCACCAAGAATGATGGCACAGTATACAGACAAACTGATCAATTTTAACAGTTGGCTAATGTATTGGTGTCATTCAAAGGGGATCCAGTGTCTGTCAGCCTGGGATGACATGCTTGACATGCCACGTAGCTTCGCTAGGGACGGCTTGCACCTGTCACCTCTGGACTTTCGAATACTGGCTAAGGCTCTTGCCACCCCCATAGTGCCTTTTTTAGGCAAGGCTCAAAAGATAAACCCACCTCCATAGGCAATACAAGGTAAAAGAAACTAAGGGTAATGCTGCTCAACACCAGATATCTAAACCTCAAAATGCATGCACTCAAGACTCTCCTCAGTATGGAGAATGTCGATATCTGTGCAGTAACAGACACCTGGTTCAGTCTCCCGAAAGCACCCCAACACTACCAGGTTATACTTCATACCATGCTTTTCGGCCACAAGACTCAAACCAACCAACAAAAATAGGGGGAGTATCCATATACATCACAGATACACACACCTCCAGGTTAGTAGCACTGCATGAAGCATTGGAGACCATACATGTGCAACTAACAGTGGGCAAAATTGCCTTTCAGTTTGTAGTCTGCTACAGACCACCCTCCCAAACTCAGGAGCCACACTCAGCTTTCCTGGGAACACTGGAGTATATGAAGGTCTCTCCAAACACCATTAAATTGGGTGACTTCAACTACACAAACATTGACTGGGAATACTACTCAAGCCCCAACACCCTCGCCCAACGGTTGGTCGAATTGATAAACTCAAATGCTATGGCACAACTGGTCACCACACCCACAAGAGGGGTATACATATTGGACCAGATCATCACCAACATGGGGACTCTATGTTCCACACCAGAGGTATACCCCTCATTGGTAAGGTCAGACCATACATTTATCTCACTGGACATCCATATCACGTCCCCACCCCCATCCTAGGTAATCTCGGTGAAGAACTTCTCAAAAGCAAATGTCACACTTTTCAAAACTGAGGTGGTATCCTTCAAAGACCCTGGGACAGTGGTAAATACAGCTCAGATCGCTGAATCCTTTACAAACACATTCTATGGACACCTACTGGAATGTATGGATTGTGCTATCCCAAATAAAAACAAGACTCACTCCTCCAAAGGCAGGGGACCTGTCTGGTGGACCCCAGCCATAAATAAGCTATACAATGAAAGGAGGGGGCTACTACATGATAGAGCACAATACCAAAAAGGGAAGGCATCTCTGATCAGTACTCGCAAGAAGCTATGATCACTCATGAATTCATCTAAGGCCCACTTCGAAAGGAATATTGCACCAAATACTAAGGACAATCATAAGGCCTTCTTTAGTTATGTCAGGAACCTGGGTGGCAACTCCCAAATATGCTGTGAGTTACTACAAAATGACAAAACATACACTGAACCCACAGACATTGCCAACATCCTGGCAAACAGGTTCAGTGCAAATGTCTCCCCCCATCCCCCCTAAAGAGCAAATGTCCATCCCAACAGTGTAGTCTCCCTGACATCACAGATGAACAGGTGAGAGCTGCCCTCTCCAAAGCAGACAACACAGCATCAATGGGACCAGACGGTGTCCCGGTCTCTGTCTTACACAAGCTTCATGAAGAACGTAACCCTCACATTAAGTCACTGTTCAATATCAGACTTACTACAGGATATGTACCCAAGGAATGGCGTACAGCAACAGTGGTCCTGCTCCATAAAGGTGGTGCCACAACAGACCCCAGACACTATCACCCTATAAGCCTAACTAGCCTGGTCTGCAAAGCTATGGAGTGTATCATCATGGAACTCATACATAAAGACATTGGGAACCTACAGATACTGGATCCTACCCAATTCGGCTTTGTTGAGGGCAGATCTTGCCTCTTGAACCTGGTCGACTTCTTTAAACAGTTACCAGGTCCATAGACGTAGGGAAGGTAGTCCACACAGCCTACCTGGACCTCGCAAAACCCTTCAACACAATACCCCACTCAGGCATCATACATAAGCTCACCAGCTTAGATATCAACTCATATGTCACAAGATGGATTGCTAACTGGATCAGGGATAGCACCCACATGGTCAGTATTGCAGGTACCGTGTCTGACTCTACACCAGTTACACATGGCGTCCCACAAGGCTCAGTCCTGGGACCTCTCTTTTTCAGTATATATTTCTCTGATGTACAGGCTAACACAGGAGGAATATGGCTGACCAAGTTCACAGATGACTGCAAACTGGGTGCCATAATCGACTCTCCCTCTGGCACAAGCATCCTCCAAAAGGGTCTCACAGAGATGGATAACTGGTGCCAGAGCCATGGCCTACGGCTAAATGCCATTAATGCATAGTCATCCCCTTTGGGAATAACAAAGTGCCCACACATTACCACATAGGTGGTAATCCATTAAGTACGGTAGACGTTATTAGGGATTTGGGGACCCGAGTAGATAGTAATCTCGCCTTTGATAATCCCATTGCCAAAGTGGTTAGACAGACCTTCTATATAGCCCACCTTATCCCAAAAGGTTTCACATCTAGATCAAGTGAGGTCATTGTGCCCCTATACTCATCAGGCCCATGATTGGATACAATGCCCCATTTGGGATGTACCTTACCCGACACCTGCAGCAGCTGTAATGGCCACAAAAGTACCAAACCAAGTGGATCTAGGGACTCACACAGATGCCCTGCGCAGTTCAGCTAAAGTAACTCCAGCTCTACTCAGTCGCTTACCGCCTACTCGGATGTGATCTGTGCCTGTTGTTTAAAGCCATGTCCAACCCAGAATGAATGGACATGCTCCACCTCAGGATATCCGAATCCCTTAGAGCTACACACTCCAGGGACTTAAACCTCAGCACAGATATTAATAGGACATGCTGGAGGGACAGATTCATATCCCAGAGGCTCCCCTCACACTGGAATGAGATCCCAGTCCCGCATAGGCAGAGCCCCTCACTGACCCTCTACAGGACAAATCTTGATGAGTGAATGGGTGATCGTATGTTTACCCCTGGGATCTCTTCTGGGTACCTGTTAGACAGAGGCACAATAAACTAAATGTAAAAGGGCTATCTTGTGTGACCTACTATTCACAGGTACAGTCTACTAATCTAACACGGTTGCGAAAGCCAAACACACTCTGGCTAGGCTTATAAATGCCCTAGGGCAGATAGCCTAGTATCAACCTATGAACCTATGATAATGTTCAGAGTGCACATTGTTTATTGATGATACCGATTGCAGGTTTTTTATCTTCTTTGCTTTCCCACTTTCTATGAACAACCCAAGTATCTGCAGAACATATTTGATTATGACAGGGTTCCAATATATTATATATGTGTCTGTTGTCATATAACTGTGTGCACAAGGCAGATTGGTGAATAGTGAGAGGTTCCTGGGTTAACACATGCAACTGCCAGATATGTGTGGCCCACTGCTGTACTCAGACATGGCCTAAGTGTGTGAGCATGCCCAGTTTGGCCTTTCCGTGTTTTGTTGCCTGACATTTGTCTCATTTATTCAAGTGTGTGAGCATGCCCAGTGTGACCTTCCAGTATGTTGCTGTTTGAAGTCCACTACATTTGTTAATGTGTGTGAACATGACCAATATTAACATTTATACTATATGTGTGTTGAAAATCAGGTTCAATTTTTACTGCAGGGCTCACCTTTGTGTCATAACTCGACAGGGATTATGCTGTGCCTGCAGTGTTTCCATGAGATACTTTGCATAGACTTATCAGCATTTCTTCATACAGGCTGACTAGCGAATTACTGTTATGGTTTAGTGGTTCAATACTATGACTATAGTGCACAGTATTCTGGGTTCAAGGCCTCTCACTGCTTTATATTTTCATACTGAGCAGACCAGACTGCTTAAGGGCCAGTAGAGCAAATATGAGCATGTTGGCTTTTGTTCAGCTATGCCCAACTTTGACCAAGCTTGTCCAACATTGCTCAACATTAACCAACACTGCTGAACGTTGCCCAATATTGCTCAACATTGACCACAGTTGTGCTAGTTAGTGTGTGTAATTTTGTTTACATATACTAAATGGTGGTAAAAGCTGTTTAGCTCTACTTTATATTGCTTAACACATGGCAATCATGCCTCAGGTGGTGTTGCAGGGCTGCCTATGTCGGATGCACATACTACACTCCCTATACATGTTTGAAAACAGGTAGTGTCAACTTAGGCATCCCTTTTACTATATGTGCAAGTCAGAGAGGTATCATTTCCAGGGTTCCTACTGAGCCAGTGTATGTGCTATGCGTTGCCTCTTTGCCAAAGCCAAAGCATACTGGGCACGCCTCCTTCTGCCTACTGGGGCAGGCTCAGGTTATTCCTCCTCCGAGTCATGCTCTGCCTGTGATGGCCTTGGCAATGGTGGGGGGCTGTTGTTCCCAGCCCTATGCTGCTCCTGCTGCAGCTGTTTTCACAGGATCATATTATGTTGCATAGCACATACCATGACAATTTGGGTACATGTAGTTGGTGAGTACTGCAAGGCTCCACCAGATGTGTCCAGGCACCGGAACCATGACTTGAGCAGCCCAAACACATGCTCGATTACATTTCGTGTTTGTGCGTGTGCCTCATTATGGCGTTCCTGTTCAGGTGTGTGTGCGTTTCTGATGGGTGTCATCAGCCATGGCTCCAGTGCATAGCCAGCATCCCCCACTAGGTGACCATGAGGGATGTCCCCATTAACAAATGTCCCATTGGCAAATGTCTAGTACAGCTGTGTCAGATGGCAGATATGGGAATCATGATAGCTTCCAGGGCAGCCAGCACACACATTCAGTATTATGCTCTGGGCATCACACACAACCTGGCAGTTGATGGAGGGGAAGCCGTTGCGGTTAAAGTAGACCCTACCCCGCTCACCGGCTGGTGCTTTGATGCGTATGTGCGTGCAGTCTATTGCACCCACTACCTCAGGGTATTCCGCTATTTGCTGAAAGAGATGCATATTGCTGGCTAATACCTCACGGGAATTGGGGAAATATACATGATCACCATGTGCTGACATGGCATCCAGGAACTGGTGCAGTACCCTGGATGCTGATGCCTGTGATATCCCCATCATATCACCAGTTGGTCTCTGGAAGGTACCTGTTGCTAATATTCTTAGGCCAACACATACCTTGGTTTCCACTGGGATGGGTTCCCCTCTGTTGGGTCTGTGTGTGAGGCATGGCCTGCACAGCGCAACAATTTGCTGCATGAGGTCTCTGTCCACTCTATAGCGCTCCACTATCTCCAGCTCATGTAGCCCCTGATAGGTTACCCTGGGCCTGTACACTCTTCTCCGTCTCCTCACTGTTGTTTGTCCAGCAGCATTCGCATTGTCACCACCCTCAGCATGTTGCATATGTCGCCTTATAACAGCAATGGCAGCCCCTAACATTTCTTTGTCTCAGTAAAGCTTTTTCAGTTTTCACTTCTATTAGCTTACTGCAGTGTTGCAGTGTCTCTGAGAGAAACATAGTGGAAAGTTGTTTGCAGAGTTTTAAGTGCTGGGCTGGGCTGGGCTAGTGTACTGCCTGTGTAATTGCCTGATTCTGATTGTTTTCACCTGCTAGCTCTGCTAGTACTCCCTGGTTAACTTCCTACTATTTTTTGTGCTTCCTTTTCCCTTTCTGTTTCCTCAGGGGGGCTGTGCCACGCACACAAGTGCAAACATGCTCAGACCAGCTCACACGTACTCACACATGCTTACACGGACTAAAACCTGATTATTCTTGCTAAAACGCGTGCACACAGGTGCATACGTGCTTACACAAATTTCAACAACCTTAGACATGCTTACTCCAGCTTAAACGCATGCACACAGGTGCACACGCGCGCACACAATCTTACTCAGAAATCCAGGCGTGCACCCGCGCACAAACACTTTGCAAGCACTTCAACAAGAAACTTTAGTGTTATCCACGGCATACATCTTCAATTTCTTGCCTTTAGCTAGGGTACCTGTTGACACACCTCTTGCAGTGATGAGTAACTGTCAGCAAATACATGCCACTCTGCTCAAATGAGCTTCACTTCTTTCATACATACCTCCCTCGTGATGTCACCTATCTTCTACTCTGATACTCCCCTTATCCTACTCCTACACTCCACTGACTGTGCTCATTTGCTATGTAAACTTGGGATTCACTATCCTTATCCTCATTTGCATAGGATTGCCTACTAATGCTTGGTTACATCTCTTAGACTGAGCTTCCCCCCTTAGCAACCTCTACTCGGTAGCCATGTTGTCCTGCCATTACCTTGCATTGTAAATTAAGAATTACGATAAAATCCATATTTGTGGATTTTAATTATTGGTTTTCTGGCTTTTAGACCTTCATCACGTTTGCGCTGTGCTTAAACTTCGGAGATCGGGATAAAAAAAAATTATTTTATTTTTATTTTGCATCGGTGAACATTGCCAATGGCCATATTTTTGGCCATTGGCATGCTTCCTCAACTGGATGCATCCTTTTTTTTGGAGCTGTCACGGCTCCGTTTTGCTATTTGCAGAATGGTAGTTGTCAACGGAGTACATTTCTGTAAATAACACTACTCTTACTCGGACAGGTTCTGGTTTCCTGGATCGCATAGTTACCTCATTTGCATACCTTTCACCTGCAATTGAGGTAATTTGCATATCCTAGCCCTGTCCGTGTAAGAGTCATATTAGGAGCTCTCTTGCACTCCCCTACCGGCTGTTCCTGGATCACTCGGCGGACATGTTGGCTGCATGGAGTCTTACTCTACTCTTAGACTCCGTGCAAGCCTTCGTAAATCCGGCCCAATCTATTCCTTAAAATATGATACATTTATCAATAGTTTTCTCCAGTTTACAAGGTGGCATCAGCTTTAATAAACAATGTTACTTCACAACATAGTATATTTATATATAGCTTAGAATTTAAGTTAAAAAAAACTTTTGACATCTTAAGAATTTGCAGGAAGAATATGATTAAAATGAAAAACAGTGATGTAATATTGCTATGAGTCTTGTAAGTAATGTGAAAATAAATAGTGACTAAAATGTTTAAATTTTTATGTTCAGCTGTATATAGTCTTGTCATTTTAAAAATGTTAAATTTCATAATGAGAATATAAAGGAAAGATGGATTTGCATTTGTAGTTATTTTGACGGCAGGGACATTGCTGGTTTAGGATTGCTAGATGATGAAGGCGTAGTTTGTTTGACTCCAGCATCTTCCTCAACACCAGTCATGGTAGATTCAGTTGACTCTGTTTCAGTTATTGATGAAGTAGCAAGACACCTCACCGCTGTAAATGGATTAATGAAAACTTTTGTTCTCTACGGATGCGTTACCTTCAGGAGCACAGGATAAATTATCTTCCGTTTATATCTCTGTTGTCAGCATTACCTGATTGCTGGAGCAAAGGCACTTTTTCTAGTTATCACAGAGTAGGCATTATAAATGTAGACTCAATTATTTGCCATTGTTAGCTGATTTTCCTTTTGCCACAGTTTAGAAATAAGAAGTACTTTCTTAGATTTTATACTTGAAGATCTCAATATGTATGCACTGTGTAGTTTTATGCAAATTTCATAATGGCAGGCTTCAGTCCAGGCAGCAAAAAATGTTTATTAATAGGGAAGGTTTTTAAATGAATTCACATCTATTCATCCTGAGACTTTTAAGCATCTTGGATCAATTATACCTGGACATGGTAATCCATTAGCAAGGCTTTGTAGTTCCATCATTGTGTTTTCATTCTTAAGCCATATACCCTTATTGTCAATATTCTGACCCCCATATTAAGCCATATACCCTTAATGTCAATATTCTGACCCCCCCCCATATTATTCAAGCCATCTCTTGACCCAGTATATATAACTTCTACTAATGTTGATAGGAAGAAGGAAGCAGAACCATCCCAGACTCACACTATCATATAACTATGTATAAAAATGCTTTTGGTATGATTCCTTAAGTAATGTCATCCCAGAACTACAACTGTTCAAACATAACCAGCTGACACTTCATATGGTCAGGAATAGGAAAGCATCTGGATTGCACCCCATGAAGGGGACTGTATCACCCTCACCATCTCACTTAGCTCTATCTGTCTATCTAGTAATTCCATGAATACACAACCATAATGGAAAGAAAACAAGAAAAAGACGCAGTGAATCACTGCACTTGAAAAAAAATGCAAACAATATATATATATATATTTTGTAAAAGCACTAACTGACAGATTGCAATGCATCCAGATCTGTGAGCTACAATCTCATCTATTTTAATTAGTGGGAAAGCCATATGAGCACCCCCATAGACTATTCTCCATAATGATATATCCTTAAAAAGGGGGTAAACAAAGATAAAAAAGAAGTATGCATATCTTGCCTGACCAGAAATATGAGTCAGAGATACTTAGGGTGACAAAGGTGAAAAAAACCCCAGTAACAAACAAGACAAACACACAAGTTGCATGCCTCCCACACAGTACCTTAGCCATGGAACAACCATCAGGCACATGGCCCTTGAGGATCAGCAAATATAGGAAACTGTCCCTCCATGCCCACTTTGATGGCTAACTTAAAACAATCATAGTGCGTTATCACTGAGGAATAAGTGCTCTGAATACTTATCCAGACAAACCCTTCACTATAATGGCAATAACATGAACTAGCAGTCAGATACAATTAGGCAGTAGGTTGCCATAAGTTTAAGTCCAGAAACCAAATTAATGCAGATAATGAAACCATTAACACTAATGTAACTATCAAAAATAGCAACACTTAATGAAATATGTGAGGAAGATAGACAGTCAGTCTTCTTTCAGCTTTTCCCGGTTATGGGTCGCCACAACAGAACTCCGGTCCACTAATGATTGGCAGTAGAATTTTACGTGCTGGCTTGCCGGGCCTAACGCTCAACCTTCAACGAAGGAATGCCTATTCACGCATGTCGACACACAGAAGACAGACAGTGATATCAAAATGAGACACACCACTCAGTACTACATCAAACAGAAATTCCTCAGTTACCTCATGCACACTCACCCACTAAGTGATCCATGCCCCTTTTATATAATTCTACAAGCAGTCTCTGCACTGCAACTACTCTAAGGTGGACAGCAACCATGTGATGTAATAGAAGCAGAAATCAGCAAAGTGATGACTCCCACCCTCAGAATATCCTAGTCAAATTCACAAATAGGCAAATTTACAGGCCACACACTCTGCTCATAGCCACCAGTCATTTCATGCCAGCAACAACATTAACAGTTAATACTGATAGCAAGAACAAATGCCAGCCACATAACTCAGGCTCTCACTTGATGGGATCATGAATTAATGCAATGGGAATAAGGTAGCCTCTCCCTGTACTCCAGGATCAGTTCCATTTTTGTATTAGAAAAATAATTTTCATTTAAAGTCTTAACCCATTTTAAGAACAATAGCAGAGTTAAAAATCTAAAAAAGAGCATTGTTAGGCACTTTAATGTATAGTCTCATCTTATTACACCATGAAAGTATATCTGTAGGAAGCAGTATCGCTGCAGGGGTCTCAGTTTAGCATACCAGTTAGTTCTCCAGCAACCCACATCTGGAAATGCCAATAAAATATCATTGCTGTATGGTGCATGTACCTGACATCTATTATTGACCAAGGGCCATGAGGAATGTGTCACAATATAAGCACTGTAATCATTCTCGTGAAGAATACAAAATCAAAAAAACAGCAGCCCATACATCTGAACCACTAAAACGAATTTCATAGTGGGAAGGTAGCAGTGTTACTGTCATTGCTCTAAGTGTAGAGAAATGTGTATGAAAAAGTAAAAACATGCAACTAACTTTACAGGTGCATGGCTACCTCTTTCATTTGGTAACATGACCTGCTATTTCCCCATGGATGAACCATATATCAGCACAGCCACCAGGCACTCATATATGGATTTTCAGAAATACACAATCAGTTCTTCAAAAAAGTCCAAGCAACCAACACTTATTATTTTTATTTATTTATTTACATTTGTTGACCGGGAGTGTCCGACTGGACGTAGGTCCATTTTCAGTGGAGGCCTGGGGAGAAAAGCTCCACAGTTAAAATATGCAGACAGTAGTTACATTGGATTTACATAGTGATTAACAATTTGATTAACATAGCAATTCATTACAAACATAGTTACTGATGAAGAACATAGTACATCAGTAGACAACTAGAATCTTTATCTGTGAAGTACATAACAGACATTAACAAATGTTACAATAAGAAGTTCCTGCTGTATAATAAGTAGTAGGCTTATGAGCATCCAAGCTTGTTATAATCATGGTAGTTAGTGGGGTGGAAAGAAAGGTAGTGGTTGGATGGGGTGGGTGATATTAGAGTGGTAGTTGCAAGGGCATAGCCAACATGTTTTTAGGTGCGCTTTTAGTAAAGATTTGAAGTGGGTGCATGATGGTAAGGAAGTAATTGTGGGTGGGAGGGAGTTCCATAATTTGGCTATGGTGCAAGAGAATAGTACTTCACCAGCAGAGTTATTGGCTTTAGTCATCTGCAAGTGATTTTTGTTGCTGGATCTTAGTGGTCTGGAGGTACGATAAGGTTGGAGTAGATTCTGGAGCAATGGGACATTTAGTCGATGGTTTACTAGTTTGTGGGTGAGTGAAAGTTGATACCATTAAAGGAGGTGAGGGTGTTCAAGCCAGCCCAGTTCAGCAAGTGAGAGACAATGGTGACTACGGTAGGATGCCCCTGTGGCGAATTTGGTGATTTTGTTGTACTAGGTCTCTAGCTTGTTTAGATCGCATTGCCTTAGGTTGGCATATATTGGAGAGGCATAAAGTAGGGTGGAGATAAGGTAGGAATTTGCTACTGAAATCTTTGCTGCTTTAGTGAGAAGTTGTTTATTTTGGTATAACGCTCCTAGTTTTTTGTGGACTTTTTTTATGGTCATCGATATGTGAATGTCAAATTTTAGTTTATTGTCTATTTCCACTCCTTGCAATTTGGTGCGTTCTGTTGGGTGTATAGTGGTGTTGTCTTTTGCTGTGATGTTAAAGTGAGAGTTGTTTTGAGTATGTTTGGTGGGTTGGAAGATGAGTAGTTTAGTTTTGTTTGGGTTGAGTATTAATTGGGCATCGGATAACCAAGTTTCAACAGAGGAAAAGGCTTCCTGTGTGACTTTTTGCAGTCTGGGTAGGGACTGGGCTGAGCAGATGGTGGTTGAGTCATTTGCGTATTGTATGAGTGTGCCATGTTTGGGGGCAGAGGCTAGATTATTGGTGAAAATAGAGAAGAGTAGGGGTCCAAGAATGGATCCTTGGGGAAACCCTATAGAGACAGGTAGTTGGGGAATATGTCATTCTGCCATACAACAGATTGTGAGCGGTCAGACAGGTAACTCTGAAACCAGATGGCGACTGATTGAGAGAAGAATAGGTTATTGAGGACAGAGATGAGTTGTTTGTGTGGGACCATGTCAAATGCTTTAGATAGGTCTAGGAAAGTAGCAGAGGAGAGATAGCCATTATTTTTATGCTGAAGGATAGTGTTAGTAAAGGAGAGTAAGGCAGTGGTGGCACTATGGTTTGGTCAGAAACCATGCTGAGTATTGGAAAGGAGGTTGTTAGTAAGGAGGTAGTCTGAGACCTGAGAGTGAATGCATCTCTCTAGTATTTCGGAGAGTGGAGAGAGAATAGCTATGGGGCGGTAATTAGTTAGTTCTGTGGAGGGGCCGCCTTCGTGGAGGAGAATTATATGTGATACTTTCCATAGTGTGGGAACATAACTTTCTGACAGAGAGTGGTTAATCAAGATGTATACTGCATAGGACAGAGCATCAGCTGCGATTTGTAGGTATTCACTTGAGAGGTTGTCTGCTGCTAATTTGGTGGGCTTAAGTTTAGTTAAGAGTGTTTTTATGTTGAAGGTAGGTACAGGAGAAAAAGAGAAGGCAGTGGAGAGATTACTAGTTGAAGGTGTGGGTTGGAGGGAAGTGGGGTTGTGTTGTTTAGCTAGTGATAGTATGGTTTGTGTGAAGTGTGTGTTGAATTAGGTAGCAATATTTTCAGAGGAGTGAGGGATGTTAGGAGGAAGGGTACTGACTTTACCTTGGTGGAGGATGGAGTATGTGGAGGACCAGAATTGTCTGGGGCTGTGTTGTGAGGAGTCTAGGGCAAACTGGTAGTATTGGAATTTGTCCTGTTTAATTAGCTTTTTTACTCTGTTGCATAGTTCTAGGAACTTCTGTCTAGTTGAGGGGGTTTTGGTTTAGCACCAGTGCTCCCAGGCTTTATCCCTGTTTTTCATTTCTGACTTAGTAGTTTTCTGTAGCCATGGGGAGGGTTGTGCTTTGGTTCTGGAAAGTCTTACGGGGGCATGGTAATTAAGGATGCTCAGGAAGATAGTATTAAAAAATTCAACTGTGTCATCAAGACCGAGGTACTTTAGAGGATGCCAGTGATATTCTTTGAGGGATGAGATGAATGTGAGTGGATTAAAGTTTATTTTTTTACGTATTTGATGGTAGATAACAGGTTTAGCTTGGTATAGGTATTTTTTGAGTAGGAATGTTAGGGAGTGATCACTGAGGCTATCTGATAAGCAGCCTGTTATATATGACTGGGGGCTCTTACTGACTAGTATCCAATCCAGGGTAGTGTGCTTGCTGGAGTTTTTATTTATCCTGGTTGGCGACTGTACTAGTTGGGTGAAGCCATGAAAGTTTACATGATGGGTTGGATGGTTGCCAGAACAGGACTGCCAGTCAATATTGAAATCACCTACAATTATAGTTTCTTGGGGGGATATGGTGGGTAGTCCAGTTGAGGAGGTTTTCTAGCAGAGGGATGTTTTGGCCAGGTGGGAAGTAGCATCCAATTATGCTGATGGTTTTGTTTTGGTTTATTTTGAGGTTGGTATATATTATTTCTTCATTGCCTATTTGTGGAGCTGATGATTTTAAGATCTGGATGTTTAGATGTTGTTTAAATATTATAACTACACCGCCTCCTTTCTTATTTAGCCGGTCTACTCTTAGTATGCTGTAACTGGTAGGGAGGATTTGCTCACTGGTAATGTGAGGTTTTAGCCAGGTTTCTGTCAGGATGACTATATCTGGGTAGTACAAGTCTATGGTGGCATGGAGTTCATGGACTTTGTTGGATACACTTCTAATATTTAGGTTTAGTAGAAGGAAGTCACTTGGCTTTCTATTGGCTGTGATATGGGAGAAGTTGTGGTTTCTAGTCTGATTATGAGGATTGGGGATGGAGATAGTATGGCCAGGGTTGGGGTGGATGTCTCCACTTAGGGCTAGTTTTGATATGCATGACGTTATTAGTTTTCTCAGTTTTTGAATGTGTTTGTTTATTAGGGAAACTTTATGATTGTGCTCTGTGGGTAATAGGTATGGTGGGAGGGTTACTATGTTAACTTGTAGGGATGCTTTATGTTTGAGTAATATAGTTGGTAGAATATGCGGTGGGTGCATAAGGAGGGTTCTTGAGTTGGTGGGAGGGGAGCTGAGTGAGGGTGAGACATGAGTGGTGGTGTGAGTAGTAGTACAGTGGTAGTGGTTGAGTGGGGGAATGATGGAGTTTTGGAGGATGTAAGATATGCAAGGAGAGTGCATGCAGTGAGCATAGGTAAGGTATGCTTGTACATTTTAGCTGAGGAGGAGTGATAGTAGTGGGAAGATGGAGGAGGTAGTGTTGGATTTAGCGCCGTGGTTGGCTTTTGGAAAGATGGGAGGGGTTTAGCACCATGGTTGGCTATTGGAAAGATGGGAGGGGTTTGTGAGTGTAATAAAGGTAGGACCACTGGGGGCAGGAGGTAATAGGGGGCAGGGTGGGGAGCGAAGTGGGTAGAGACCCTGCTAGTTACTCTTATGAGGGGGCTGGAAACAATCAGGTGGCAGAGTAAACTGATAAATGAACATATGATAGTGAATGTGGAAACTCAGTTAGGTACCCTGTATTTCCCCAAACTATCAGTTAGCTGTGCCCCAGTTCAGGCAGTTTTAATAAGTTCTATGGCAGAGCCGAGCATGAGGTGCTCAAAGGGTGGTTGTAGTTTTAAAAATGGTGCCTGCCACAGGTAATATTTATTAACTTTGGAATTGGCTTAAGGTAATAAACAGGGAAGGGGAGGGGGAGAACAAGGGTGTGAGCAGGCAGTTCTTTTGTACTGCTGCTAATGAGCCAAAGCAAAGACAAGTTTGTGTTTAAGAAACAATCAGAATTGACCAAGGACTGCCCTGAAACTGTAAGTCATTTCTTAACCATTTCAACACTAGCTAAAGAAAAGTAAAAAAAAACACAATTTAAAGAGGTTAAGAAGTTCTCAGTGATGATTTTTATTTGCTTCTTCAACACGGATACAAGACAACCATCTGGAAGGTGGCTGGCTATTTAATGTAAGATTTTATCGGAGCAGATACTAGTTTAAAGAAAACTTTCTGATACACTGTTATTTTCCTTCACATTCCAGTTCTGAATCTTCCAAATGATATGCTGTAATTTTTTCAGTACATCACATTTTTCCATGATGTATAAAAACACATTATCAAAACTGTGGAAAGATTGACAGTAATGGCTTAGACTTTAATAATCTGTATCCACATTTGATAAAATTGGAATGGTCTTGTTTAGATGATCCATGAATGTTCCTTAAATGTTTCTGCACAAAAGTGATCAGTACCTGTTTTTTTTATCTTTAAACAGAATAAAAATAATAAGGCTCTTGTGACAAAAACACACTTCTAATACCTTGAGCTGTGCTTTTGTGTTGTATCTATTTATTTTCATTGGCTTTATTGATTTCTCCAGATGTTTTGGGTTTCTAATACTGTGACTGTAATGGGCCTGATTCTTGAGTCAGGGTATGATTCTAGGATAAATGCCATTGGTTTCTTCAGCTTGTGTATCATCAAACAGCTTCTGTTCATTCTGAATCTTATACCCCACAATCAGTCTTCACCTACACCTGAATTGTTTTATTAGCATCACCTGCTATATACTTTATTTTGTGACACTGGTCACCCCACCGTCATACTTCTAATATAAACTTTATGATAGCCTTATATATAACTTTCCCTGAATCTGCTTTACATCCCACCTTTTAACTACAATATTAAACATTTTCTGTTCTACATGGTTCCATTCATTACCTCTATTTCTTTGAATTTCTAAGCACTAATTAAATAATCTGTTATCTATCTGACAAACCCACTGATACATCTCATCAAATGCTCAGTGTTTAGCATCTATTAATGCTGTACTAAGTAGCTTTTATACTATAGTAGTTGCCTCTACTTTTACATAAATGTAATCTAATTAGCAAATGTATGAGCAATTGTTAATGCATATGATTTATTGTCTGTTCATGTATATTATTGAATGTGTGTTTAAAAATGTTTTTAATATGTTGGGGCTTTTCTACTCAAGCCTCTACTGAAAATGTTTTTGTGACTGGACCTAGTTAGGCAAACCTGGTAAACAAAAGCAAACTAAAATAAAAAAAAAATAATAAATAAAACAAACTTCCATGAAATTACTATTGCTTCATTCTTTGATGTTTGCCAAGAGTGCTCTTCTCATCACCTGTACTGAACCAAGAATTGCTTCCTTCTACAATTCATATCGGTTTATAAGTATTGTTAACATTTAACCCATTTTGATGTGCAGAAGGGGTTATATGTGTTGGTAACATATTTAAGTACACCTGAAAATTATTTTTATTAGTCTTGTTTCTCCTAATATTATTGGAACTGTTGGGGTCTATTTCTTCCACATTGCTCTAGCTTCCCCTTACAAATCCTGTCAGTTTATAACATATTCTTTCAGTATACAAAATATTATAATCACTGGGTACAGTTATTTTAATGATCAAGCGGTACTTTGTAGGGAAAATTCAGTAAAGCTTACTTGATTTTGCAACACATTCAAGAGCACGAACAATTTTACATTCAGTAAACCCCACTTAGAGGCACACAAGCACACACAAACAGGGAAACTTCCATGCAATGCAAATTTAGGCTTAAGCCGGTGAGTTTCATTCAAATTAGCCAGGTGGAGTGATCCAACAAGCCGGAAAACACCTGTGTAGACTCCATGGTCATGTTAGTAATGTATGAGGAAATTTTCCGAGTACAGGAGTCTACACGGAAAAAAGGGGATGTAAAAGTCCAGAAATATGGACATAACTCCCCAGAAAAGGTTAGATCACAGAATTAAATGTGCAAAATCTACATTGTGGATGTCTTAAAAAGGCAGGGAATAAGTGAAATTAATATTTTTTTAATTAATTTCTACATGTTTTCCCTATGCATTGCAGTAAGCAAACATGCTTAATAGAAAAATAAAAAAAAATGTAAAATAACACTTATATTGTACCTAACACAAATGTACTGTAGTGTCTTGCATGTACAATAGTACATTCATGCTGTTACCCAGCTTACATGGATATGAACCATGTAGTTTCAAGGTTGTCAGCACAAATATTTATGCAAAGTTGGGGTGAATGGGGTGCTTTTGTTGAACTGCTAAATGGAGCAACCATGTATGCATATCCACATTGTGTAGGCTCCTACATGACGTCTACACTTCCACTGAATTTTTCATGCTCAGTGTGCATGCTTGCAGTTTACCACTTGCTGCAAACAGTTTAGGCATAGCTTAGTTGTTCACACGACCAGGCCACCCACGTGACACTTATGACTTGGCCTTCTATGAATGAAAACCAGATATATTCAATTAATATTCATTGTATTGTATAAGCTATGCTGCATGATACTGTGCATAATGCTGTGAAGTGCAATAATTTAGGGCCTTTAAATCATGTCAATTATATCTTAAGCAGGTAAACTGCATCATAATTAGCCAATCCAACATGGTGGACCTACACCACCACTGTATAAAGTATGTATACACACTATACTCTGATTTTCTCTCAATACTCTGAAACCATGGAGAAGAGAATTAGAAGTTTTAGCTGAGATAATGCTAGGGGCTGCTGCAGCTATTCTACATCTGTATGTGCTAGATGCTGAAGTCAGTGCTGCTGGTGCTGGTGACAATAGGCCTAGGCCAAGAAGGAGAAGAGTTTTCAGGCCCAGGGTAACCTACCAGGAGCAACATGAGCTGGAGATTGCAGAGCACTACAGCATGGACAGGGACATATTACAAGAGATCAGTGAGCTCTGCTGCCTCCAACTCAGAGCCAGAACTAATAGAGGGGAACCCATCCCAGAGGAAACTAAGGTATGTGTAGCCCTTAGGATACTAGCTACAGGTACTTTTCAAAGGCCTGCTGGGGACATGATGAGGGTGTCACAAGCATCTGCAGTCAGGATATTCTACCAATCTCTGGATGCTATGGTCCCCCATGCCAGTGAGCTCATTATCTTTTCCCAGATGTTTGCGGGGGAACATCCCACAGGGCCATTTAGTGTGGGATGCTGGCTATGCCCTGGAACCATGGATGATGACACCAATCAGAAATGCACATACACTCATGGAAGAATTCTATAATGAGGCACACGCACATCTAGGAACATCATAGAGTGTGTGCTTGGGCCTCTGAAGTCACAGTTCCGGTGCCTCGATACATCTGGTGGAGACTTGCAGTATACTCCAGCCACATGTGCACAGATATTCACAGTATGTGCTACACTACACAATCTGATACTGCCGAAACAGCTGCAAAAGGACCAGCAAATGGAAAGGATACACCCCCCCCCCACCAGTGCCTAGGCCACCACAGCCACAATCGTAGGCAGACATAGGCAAGCTCAGTACAGTAAGAGACAATGTATAGCACATTCCCTGACAACCTAGGGACTAACACCTTACTCATACTCACATACATATATTAAATTTGATGCCAGCCAAATCACACATCCTGTACCTATCCATGTATTAGCTGTGTACTGCTTGCATCAGACAGAGTCAGCCCTGAACTACAGTTGTGTCAACTGCTGCATTTGCAAGGTAAGTCCATAGCCTACAGAGTACTATAGTGGATTGTTATGTTGTGTTATTGTACCTATGGACCGAGTACATTATGCAGGTAACTATACTGGGATATTTGGATAGAAATTACATCCACGTGAGACTACAGACACCCATTCCACTGACATGTCACCATTTGTAATCAGTAGGCCTCATGCATGGAATATTAATGCTGCATCATTCAATGGACATGTTAGAAAGTGAGGTTAAATGGTAGTCAGACTATTGTGTGTCCCAGCAGAACATGGACTTTTGTTCCCCCACCCCTCAAGACAGCAATGCCCCTTTGTAACTGTCATAACACTAAATTATCTATGCTGTATGAGCATTTCACACAGTTAGTATGCCACACAGTATCAGGAGAGCAATGTACAATTTGAACTTACATTTTATATATTAGTTAAGTGAGAATAGCAAAGTACATATTTATGCAGGTGATGGTGTGATGAATAATCCCATGTCTGTCAAGCAGCTTTTGTGGTTCAAAGGACTAAGGGAGGTGTCTTGTATGATGGTGTTCAGGGTTCTAATGCTGAGATATCCAGATATTTTGAATGTGAAGTAGTAATAAGTATTTTTTACAGACTGTGACTCTGTGTGTGCTATACTAGTATTAACCTATTTCACATAATTACAAATTTGCATCTGTGCCACATATCTAAGACCTATTTAAAAAGTCTTAGCCAATTTTCAGAAAGTGCAGCAGTGCAGAAACAGGCTCTGAGGTGACACCATGTAGCACACATAATCCCAGCCTGGAGTACAGCTAGGTGTGGGCTGGAGTAATTTTATGGAACAATGAGTCTCTGATGTAAGCAATGCGCCTCCCATTTGCATGCTGCTTAGCAACACGCAAACAATCCAAACATGCCACTGTACATGCCAATACACTTAATTAAGCAGAGCAAAAATCTGTTGCTCTTCACACAATTCTTTTAATATATATATATATATATATATATATATATATATATATATATATATATATATTATATTTATATACATGTATATTATATATTTATATGTGTGTGTGTGTGTGTGTGTGTGTGTGTGTATGTCTGCATTGCTCTACATACATAGATCATGAAAAGTAAAGCTGCACTACAACACTTATAATGTTGGACAAAGGACCAAATGGAAGGGCTCAACATTAGATAATGCATTTACAATAACGTGGAAGTAAATAGAATAACATATATTGTAATTGGAGAACTATTGGGACATCTGAAGTTCAGAGTTCTGGTAGTCTTCTCGCACGTTATGTTTAAATGATACCACATTTGACAGAAAACAACAATTTAGTGTGAAACACACATAACTATGAGTCAAACCTGTGTACTTGTTGCAAACATCTGCACAGTGATGAGTTATACCATGTCTCCCTAAGAAAGCATGTGGAAACCTTGAAAATGTATAGCATAATATGTGAATACATACATATTTTGTGAATCCATATGTTTTATTTATGGCAGCAACAACACCTACATTCACTACAGCCCCCCCCGTGTCTGCTGTATTTTACCACACTTACATCAACAACTGAAGAAGCTGTGTGATGTATTATGTTGTGTGCACACTCATTGACAGGACTAATTTAGTTTTGCCACAGGCTTGCCCATCCAAATGCAAATAGACACATATTCCCAACACAGGTACTGGTGTCACATTGCTAGGCTAAAAAACAGTTTTCTGACTCTTAGGCTACTACCTGCAAATAACAGTAGGAAGCAATGTGACTCTGCAGGCCTCTCATGTGGTTCAACACAGAGCTTGTTTATGTTCTCTAGGATTACTTCACCTGCAGTCATTTATAAAGCAGACTTGAGCTTTGGTGTGTGTGTTAAGTACTGTGATCTGTAATGTATAAAACTAGATAGCTAGGGGGTTGAGTCTCATGCCAGGCCACTTGGTGTGTATCTATCCCACCAAGGAGCAAGTGTGAATTCCAAACTGGCATTGTTTTGCACTTTTTGCCCCTTGCAGTTGAGGCAGGCCTCCAAATTCTTGTCCTCCACAAGGCCTACTGATGTAATCTACCATAAGGTTACCTAAAGTCATCAATACAAAAAAGCACCACAACCACTTGAACTGTAGAAAACACAAGGAGGAAGTCAGAGATCCACACAAAAATCCTTAACTGAGCGCTTTCGTCTCTCATTAGAAACTTCATCAGAATAATCCTTTACAGGCAACCCCACCCATATATACACAATTCAATTACTATAAAAATTACATCATTTGTTTTTTAAAAAAGAAAAAGAAGACCATTAAAATGTATATATATATATATATATATATATATATATATATATATATATATATATATACATATACATACATACATATGTGAACCATTTTATAATGTAATGTAAAACTTTGTACAATCCATGACACTATCTAGAACCATGAAATATATAAAATATATGTAAATATATATCCATATAAATCTCATAAAATATATATATAAATATGTGCATTTCTTTTAAGGTTACTATAAGTAAAATTCTGCATTAAGCCTTAAAATTGAGCTAATTGAAATAGCACTATTGAGTCCAGGATACTCTGAAGCATTGGCTCTCATCTGCCATCTCAATTCCTTCAGCTCCAGATAATAATTTAAAGACCCCCCTTTCTCCCCTAGATTTGCTTGATCTATGACAGTAAACATAAATTTGTGACCATCATGTACAGCAACATGCACTGCCAGGGCATTTTTCATGTCCTTCTTACCTATATCATAATTATGCTGGTAAATATTAGTCCAAAGGGTATTGATAGTCTTCCCTATGTAAAAACAAGGGCATAGGGAACATAGTGCCAAATATACCACAGCCTTACTGCTATATGAATACTTCTTTTTAGGGAATATTTCCCATAATAAGGTATGCACACTTCTTTAACTTCCTGAATACTCTTACAATGTAAGAGTATTCAGGAAGGTAAAGAAGTGTGCATACCTTATTTCCCATAATAAGGTATGCACACTTATTTACCTTCCTGAATACTCTTACATTGTAAACAAAAAACACATTTAGCCATACCTCCCCCTCCTCCATTCTCATTCTTGTTCATTTCAATAATATTCTTAAGAATTGAATCTTTCTTATATATTATTATGGATGGTGTACCCACTAATTCCAGATGGATTTGGTTAGCCCTAAATCTATTCCAGTTATGTGTTAAAATCTTTTTAATATCATAGAATATATTATTAAACTTGAAAATGGCTGACTTCCCAAAATTATTCCGATCCTTTTGTCTGCTTGTATCTTCCATTACTTGATCTCTTCCTAATAGGGGCACAAAATATCCAGTTTCCATTTTTTCTTTTACTTCAACCAAGATATCTACAAATGCTACAGGGTATTCTCTCCTAACCAACATACTCTTAAGTACATTCAGTTGTCGTATAAACTCCCCATTCTCTGATACCATTCTAGCTATCCATACCTCCTGTCCTTTAACTAAGGACTTCTTTAGATACATAGGGTGGCAGCTATTAAAATGCTGGAGGGTATTGGAATATGTTGTTTTTTCAAAATATGTTGGACATAAATTGTTTAGTGTCTCTATTTTTCTGAATACTGATATCTAAATAATTAACTTCTTCTTTACTTACATTGCTAGTAAATTCTAAAAAATCAGTACTTTTACTGATAAATTCCAAATAATTATTCAATTTATATCCAGTATTTCTCCACAAAACAATAATGTTGTCCAAAATATGACTGTAAAATGTCACTAAAAGTACTTTTAAAGACAATTTCTTTCTCCTAAAAAGCCAATACTATCTTGGCAAAAATGGAGGAGTATGCCACCCCCATTGCTACCCCCTTACATTGTCTGAAAAGTTGTTCTTCAAAGGTAATTATATTAGTTTCCAGAACCAATTCCATTAAAGCTTTTATAGTTAAAACACATTTGTGCCTGAGGTTAGAATATTGGCATAGGAAGGAATAAAACCACTCAATACCTATGTCATGGAAAATAAATATTTTATATCAATGGTGACGAACATAAGTTCGTCATGATATTTGTCAATTGTGATCTTCCTTAAACAATCCCATGAATCTTTAAGTATCCAGGGGGAGTCTTTTAACACATTCTTTAGTTGGCTATCAATAAATCTAGCTATAGGGCAGGTCTTGTAGGCTCTTGCATCTACTATAGGTCTAAGAGGGGGGGTCCAGAAGACTTTTATGTATCTTCTGGACCTCAAATATTATTGGTATTTTAGGATGTTTTACACACATGAATAAAAACTCATCTTCTATTATTTTGTGATTTAGTACCAATTCTTCCATTATGATGTCCACCTTCCTATATGCTATGTTTTTCTCACTAATACTGATTTCGCTATAAGTATCAGTATACAAAATAGCCAACATGTTATTCACATGTATGTTATTATTCATTATGACTAAATCCCCCTTATCAGGTTTGTTACCCTGATGTCAACATTGTTGCAAATATCATTTAAAATCCCCATTTTAACTCTAGTAATGTTATTATTAAATGCAGTCATTTTCTTTTTATTGTGCAACATAACCCTGATGTCTTTTTCACACATGTTTTCATATATTTGTACAGTAGGGTGTAGAGGGGGATTGAATACACTGGCCTTTCTACATAAACAATCTCTCTCTTGTATCCTTTCTGTGCCCTTAAAATAAAAATCAAAGTTGAGATTTCTGGTATATAATTTCAGGTTTATCAATGCTTTATCTATGGTAGTAACTTTACTTGGTAAAAAGACAAGCCTTGTTCAAATAAATCTGCTGCTCCTTCACAAATCACTATACTACTGTAATTATAAATTTTAAAATCCCCATGTTTATTGTTAATAATATTGTAGGATGGTATTTCATTTGTTAAAATCCTGCACAAATTCATTAAAGAAAAGAAAAATTGGGGAGATAGGACAGTGGTGAAATGGGGTGCAACCAGGGTGAAAGCATAGTGAAAGGTAGGTAGGTATGTGCAGGAAGGGTGTAGGAAAGAACCATAGAGATCCATTTCTTCAACAGCAGCAACTGCGCACTTTAAGAATTTTTGGATTATCACCTTCAGAGAGAGGGGTAACAATAACATACGTGCATTGTCAAGCCAATGGACCAAATTAAGTGTGTCCAATGGACATGTGTGCAAAATGGAGGGCTCTATATAGACGATATGTTTTTTTTTTGTTTTTTTTCAAGGAGAGAGTGGAATGTTGGGGTAGGGACATAGGTATGTGTGGGGAAGGTAATTGGAAAGGTGAGGAAGCATTTGCAGACAGAAAAGACAGCAGATAGGGTTGGTGATGGACACAAGAGATGAATAAACACCTTGATTGGGGAGGGTGTAGTGTAATTAATAACATAAGAGAAAACAATAATGAGTAATGGAAACAAATAGAAAATAATATAATGAGGAACACAACAATAAATAATGTAAATGAAAGTTTTTTAACAGCGAAGCAATATTAAATTATACATAAGGCCAACATAAGAGGTAATAAATAATATGATAATATCAAATGATAATAATAAATATATTTAATAAATAAAAGAAGAGAAGGGGTGGGGTGAGAAAAAAAAGAACATTAGTAACTTCACAGATAACTACACAGACTACAACTACATACTTCTAGATATGTTAGATTTCACTTGTGAGACCACTGACTGTTTTTACTGTATTGATCATGTTTCACGTACATACCTCTCAACCTCTCAGTATGGGACATTATGGGCCATGCCATGCATAATGGTGGTAAAAAGGCAAAATGACAGGGAACATTCTTACATAGTGTGCTCATACAATAGTAGTAAGATATTCTGATAACAGATTTGTGATTAAATTGCATTTTGAGTGATGTCATATATCTGCAAATCAAGGGACCAGACATTTGGCGCAATATTCAGTACATTCTGCAAAAATCATGGCAGTTGAGAGTTATGTTCGTGTACACTGATTACACTTGACAGCAGGACATTTCTTAGTTGGCTGGTGTGGGATTACAACCCACAAGCAGTGACTACAGGAATACTGAATATTTTATTTTAAAAAAAAATTATCGACCACCATCTCCTTTTACACTTTATTTATTCACATTGTGTCAAATCTTGCATTTACACACATGCATAGCTGTGTAGGAGTTCTGTCACCTTACACATTTATCCTATTCATTTATTGACTGGAACCTACAGCATATATCAGACAAAATGAGCAGATCACAACATTGACTCTTAATGTGTGTATTACACAGCATTTATTTATGAAATGGTGAAACATTGTTGACTACTGTACATTTATCAGTTGCCTGGTGTTGGATTAGAAACCACGAGCAGAGACTACAGGAATACTGAATGTTTTATTTGAAAAAAATTAATTATCAGAGCACCATCTTCTTTTATACTTTATTGATTCATGTTACTTCAAATCTAGCATTTACACACATGGATAGCTGTCATGGACTTCGGTTAATTTACACGTTTACCCTATTCATTTATTGAGCACAATCTACAGCATATTTCAGACACTAAGCAGACAACAACATTGACTCTTAATCTGGGTAGACCACGCCATTAACTGATGGTTGGAAGCTATGCTACAAACCAAAAGAACCAAACCAAAAGAAACGGCTCCAGGCAGAAGCAGAATCCAAGGGGTAAAAATATTTTATCCAAATGTAAAATTCCCAAGAAGTACAAACAGGACAAAACAATTAAATTGAGTGCGCTTTCACTCTACTATTGCAGAGCTTCCTCAGAACAATTAAAACCACATTTGTATCCTTTATATAATGAAATGAAGACTTAATTAATTGATTGAACTGATTTCCTTAAAGGAATAAACTGTATATTTACAAAATTGCATGTGTTAATCAAATATAATCCTGCCAAAATACATGAACCCTATATAAAAAATGTACAAAATTCTTAACCAATTGTTATTGAAACCACCATATACAAGGAAGTGTTGTATCAAAAATGCATATATACATAAAAATACACATAAACTACCAATCATAAGGTTAAAAAATTAACTCAATAATTATAACCAAACATGAGGTGTCCATAAGGACCAATTCAACCCTGAGTTTAAAAATCGTATATAAATTCCTAAAAACATACTGTAAAAAAAGAAGAAAAAACCCAAAATAAACAAATAAAATTCACAACTTTGCTCGTGTCAATTTCAACACACTAGCAATACTAATACAGTCATTCAAACCTGGTGGTCTCCCTGCATCTGTTTTAAGCTGCCAAATCAATTCTCTAAATTCAACTCTAGCTTCCCAGTTACCACCTCTAGGATCGCTAGCCACTTGTTCCAGTACTGCAAATTTAATACTCATACTGTGACATAATAAGGAGTGTTTATAAAAGGCATTGGATTCCTTCTTTTTAGAAATCTCATACAAGTGTTCGTAAATCCTTTTCCTAAGTGTACGTATAGTCTCACCAATGTAAAAACTATTGCAACCATCACAAATACCAATGTACACTACACCCCTAGTGCCACAGTTGTAATGTTTAAGGAACCGAAACCTGATGCCCCTAGATGGAATACTCACTTCCTTCTGCTGCAAAATATACTTGCACTGACTACACATACCACATTTGAACATGCGCTTCTCAATTTTGTTTGCCCCTACTTGATGATCTCCTTTCATCTCAAAAAAATCTTTGAAATTCATCCCTCTTTTCCAATAAAAGAGGTTTGCAGAGGAATATATTTTCATATTTCCTCATTTACCCTTAATGATGGCCAGTATTTTTTAATAATTTGTTCCACCAAATGCGATGTGGCCGAAAAAGTGTGAATAAATGAATAATTATAAGAAATCTCATTTTTGCCTTTGCTTTTTGGCACAACCTCCAACTGACCCTTACCAAGTAGTGGAAAAAATTTTTCTTCCCTATTATCAAGCACTTCTGCAACTAAATTAGTTAAAGGGGTTTCTGGGTACTTTCTTTCCTTGAAAAGAGAACAAATTAAGTCAAATTCTTGAAGAAGCACAGAGTAATCACTTGTCATTCTAGATGACCTTATCAGTTGGCCTTTAGCAATCCCCTTTTTTTGATGATATGGGTGCTCACTGTCAAAGTGCAAATAAGTATTAGAGAAAGTGGGTTTTCTATAAAGTTTTGACTGAAAACACTGATTTATAACATCTTTATAAATGGTAACATCTAAATAATTGATGGCAAACTCATCTATCATGTATGTAAATGTTAAAAAATGAGGTACTGTTATTCAAGTAAACCATAAATTCCTCGAATAACTCTTTGGTGCCTCTCCAAAATAAACAGATGTCATCCAAGTATCGGGTATAGAAAGTAATGTATTGATGCCATACAGTGTTGAAAACAAACTTCCATTCCCAGAAATACAATACGCAGTTTGCATATAAGGGGGCACATGGAGCCCCCATTGCTACCCCTTTCCTTTGCTGATATAAATCCCAATTAAAGTATATAAAATTGTTTCTAAGGATAATATCAATAAACTCTAAAATCAAATTTGTCATCTTACCTCTCAAACCACCTTCGGAGCTCAAAATTTCACAGAACCAGTCCAACCCAATATTATGGGGAATACTGGAAAAAATTCCACTACATCAATAGCAGCAAACCACTTGGAGGAATCAAATTTGTCATCAGTGATACTTCTCAGAAAATCCCAAGAGTCTTTAGTAATATGGGGTATATTATTAATGAAATTCTTTAACGGAGAATCGACGAACATAGCCAAGGGCTCGGTAATACTTCCTGCCCCCGCTACAATCGGTCTAAATTTAAGTGCATTTATTCCTTTGTGGACCTTGGGAATTCCAAATATGACAGGAATTTTAGGGTTGTCTACATGCAAAAAATTGAACAATTTTTCATTAATAGCACCCTGGAACAAATGGTCAGTTAAAAAATATTTAATCTTAGAATAGGCAATGTTAATTTCATTGCGTGACACTGCGGTATAACATTCCATGTCCTGCAAAATATCATGAATATACATTTCATATTCATCATTGTACATTAAAACAAGCCCACCCCCTTTGTCTGGTTTCATAATTCTGATCTTTTCCTTTTTTAATAATATCAGTAAATCTTCCTCTTCCTTAGGCAAGTTATTCTATGTCTAGTGTATGTCTAATGCTTAAGTACGCCATGATATGCATAGTTAAATAATGTGGTGCATAGCTCAAACAAGCATATACAGTTAAAAAAAATTTAAATTGAGCACATCCGGTTTCTATTTTTAGATGTCTAGTGGATGTCTGATGTATGTGTGTGCAAAGCTAAACATAGCTAAACTATGCGTCACACTCCACAAACAAGCACATAAATGTAAAAATAAATAAATCCAATTTAATGAAATAATATGTCTTGTATACCATTTGGTCAAGGTTAACAGGCTGAAGGGTATGTGTCCATGCCATCAGTCTTACACAGATTTACTATCCATGTTGCTATGACCTCCCTTGGGTGCACACCATAATTAATACGCATAGCACACTGCTGAGGGGGAACCATGGCCGTGTACATGGATACATTCCATGTAGGCTCTACACAAAGCCTACATGGACTTTATTGAATCCTGGCTTTTTTCCTGGACTGTAATATCTGCTTTTCTTGTTTTTTTTTCTTTTTTTAACTGTTAGTATTGCATGATCCCATGTTATACAAGCTTCATCATTGTTGAGAATGCTTTGTTGTTCATGTTTCCAAAAGTTTTCAGCTGCTACTATATATAAGTGTTAGCAAAGACACCAATAAATCAGTCTTTTCACATTTTTGTCCTTTCCAGCATACAGACTCTCAGCTATGATTGTATTGCAACCAGCAAAGAGATGTGCAACTGTTACCAGTTTTGTTGTACAAAAACTGCACTTGTTTGTTTCTCCCACTTTTTCAAAAATATCTCTAAACCATTGGGTACATAACCTAATTTCTTGGGTCACCATTATCAGCCTTTTATCTTTTATTTTAAATTATCCTCTCCAAACCTAGCCCTGTGCATTGTATTGGTCAATATGTGCTTAGGAGCCTTCTAAACCTGCCACTTAATTTGTTTACTTTTCCATTTTCTTTCCTTTTCTTCTGACCCTTTGCTTTTTATATGTTTTTTTACCACTTTCATTTGCTGTCTAAGTCTTGTCTACTTCTGTGTTGATTTTCCATTCCCACTCCTTTCCAAAATGCTTCTGCTAAACTGAGCAAAAATGTCATCTTTGATTTCTTATCTAAATGCTTTAGAACTTTTTTCTAAGTTTGGATCTGATGAGGTCAGCAAATTTGGATGCAGTCCCATGATTGCAGATCTATACATGCAGTCAGTTTTGAGGAGGTCCATAGCACCTTCCTACCAAGAAATATATAATGTTGGTATATGATGTTTTTTCATATATCACTTGAAAAAATGAAGTATTTTGCTTGTTTTCTTGTCTAATTGGCCCAATGCTATTTGAGGCCCAACAATCATACCAAAGCTGAAATTTAGAACAAGAACAAAACATTGATTTATAGCTTGTGCTTTATTTCTATATAGCAAGGCAGTTTTCAGTACGTTTTAATCTTCTGAAAGATACCTTGCTAAGATTTATTCTCATTTTTCGTGTGATATTTCCAACCCTTCATCTATTCCCAACTACTTATGTCATACCTTTCAACCTAATAGTGCAAGAAACCTGGCCAAAGTCAAAATTAATGGGATGACAAAGGCCCAAAATCAGGGGCAGATTTTAAATATTGCTCTTACAACCTTAGAAAGCTAATAGACAGTTTTTATATTGCCATGCATTTCTGAAAGATATGAGGTCTGAAACTTAAATGCATGCTGTTATTTAGCTTCAATTCTCAATGATTTGACAGAAAACCACAGATTTAAGAGGAGTAAGAGGAACAGGCCAAAAATATGAGGCAAAAATCTGGACAATCTGTGGAAATCTGGACAGCGGAGAGGTATATTCATTTCCTCCTGTTCGAGTTACTTTGTGTCACATTCTTGTTCTAGTTTGATATTTTCTTGGTGTTGCAGCTTTTCTGTTATAAATTTTGCATATTTATCAAGACCAAATACCATCCGTATGTCATTTGAGAAAGTTTTAAGTCCTCTTCTGATGAATTACGCACTTTTAAATCACCCACAAAATACAAATGGGTTGTCTTTAAACAAGGTTGATTTCTGGAAGTTAAGCTGTAACCATAGTCTATTGTTTTACTAAACAGCTTACTAGGTTATGAGAAAGACAAAACAGCAGCAGTGACAAGGAATTACCATGGAATATTTCCATTAGAATTTTTTTTCCTGGAATAATAATTTGCACTTTGTCATGATTCAGCTACAAAGTGGTTTGCCACTGTGTTGTAGTCACTGCAATGCAACCAAATGTAAGCATTCTATTGCCAATGAATTTGGGATGCTGTTTTGTAGTCTATCCATGCTGTACTTGGATTATTTCCATTTTTACAGTTCTCTGTTGTGGCTTTATTTAACAATAGATGGTTCTTTGTTCTAATGGCTTTATTTTTTTTTACCTTTTTATTCTCTTGCAATGACTGAATTTTTTTCTAAATGACTATGAGCTGTGCATTAATTCTAGTATCTAATTCAAATATTGTTGGAAGCAAGTTATTGGTTCATAGTTCTTAGGATACCTTTCAAGTTCACTCTTAAGGAAAAGTATATTTTTTCTTGTTGTCACCTAGGTCAGTTTCTGTTCAGGATGTGCATACAAATATTTTTTTTTTACTTAGGGCTAAATCTTCATTTATAGATGTTAATACCTATAGCCAGATGTTAGGTAATGTATCTGGACCCAGGGTTTTCTAATTAGAAGCTTTTCTTAATTTTGTATCAATTTCTCCTGCTGTTACTTCATTCCATTCCATACCCCTGTATTAGAACTTTTTACAGTTTTTTTTAATTATTCTGTCTATTCAGTAGGTTCTTCATAAAACCCTACCCAAAGTGTGCATATTTCTTCTTTTTGGTAGTGTTTCTAGAACTTTTGCTTTGTTTTTATGTTTTCTATAAATCCTTGTGGGTCATCAATGAACTGTTTATTTTGGAGTTATCCTTTATATTTATCTGCATACATCTGTTTTTTTTCTGTTTGTGCTAATATTTTCAGTTTGTTATTAGAAATAGTATATGATAACTGCTTCCCTGGTTTGAAACTGTGTGTTAATTTTACCACATCTATCTTTCCAAAAATTTCTGATGATCTGCTCCCTTTTCTATATTCTTCTAACAGTGATACTTATTATCTTAGATGCAGCATAGGTTTCTCTTGTTAATACCTCCATGACAGTCTACTTGTTCCTTTCTATCCATTGTTACTCTACATTTTTATGGTAACACTTAATCTGTTATTAGTTTAGCTGCACAGTAATGTATCCCATTTTTTCTGTTATATCACTTCACTTTCTCTTAATAGTCCTTTATATTCTCTTGCAATGACTGAATTTTGTTTTCTAACTGACTATAAGCTGTGCATTAATTCCAGTTGTTGTTGTTGTGTCTTTCGGCTTTTCCCGGTTAGGGGTCGCCACAGCAGAACTCCGGTCTGCTAATGATTGGCAGCTGATTTTTACATGCCGAGTTGCCAGCCCTGATGCACAACCTTCAACGAAGGTACACCCATTCATGCATGTCTCCACGCAGAAGACACTCTAGCCGAGAGTCGAACCGCACAGCGTCTTACTGTGAGGCGACAATGCTACCACAGCACCATCACCGCGGATATCTAATTCAAATATTGTTGGAAGGCAAGTTACTGGTTCATAGTTCTTCGGATGGCTTTCAGGTTCACTCTTAAAGAAAAGTATTGTTTTTATTGTTGTCACCTAGGTCAGTTTCTGTTTAGGATGTGCATACAGATATGTTTTTACTTGGGGCTAAATCTTCATTTATAGATGTTAATACCTATAGCCAAAAGTAACAGTTAGCTGTTTGTTGGGTGCCAGAATCCACCATATCACCAATGCACTCAAGTCTCTCAACAGGTATTGTTATGATGCTGTCATAGTCCAATGACTTGAGATGTACCTTCATGGAATATATGAAGAGAGACATGATCAAGCTCACTGAATATGTGCCCCAGGCAGGTATGTTCCTAACCTTAAGCAGCATTCTACCATCACCCAGAATGATGCTTCAATACAAACAGAAAATGATTGACTTTAACAATTGGCTTGGTTTCTGGTGTCATTTCAAGGGGATCCAGTACCTGATAGCCTGGGAAAACATGAATGGCAAACCACGATGCTTTGCCAGAGATGACCTGCATCTGTCACCCTTGGGCTTCAAGCTCCTGGCAAAGGTTCTTGCCTCCCCTATATTGCCTTTTTTAGTCAATGCCTTGAGGTCAAAACTACCAACATGAAAATTTCATCAAAACATAAATGCTAGGAGTCTAAACATGAAACTGCACTGATTGCAAGCATTCTTAATCCTGGAAGAACTTAACATCTGTGCAGTCACAGAAACCTGGTTCAAAGCTGCAGAGAGCAGCCCAGCCATAGCAGGTTACTCATCCTATCATTCATTCAGACACCAAACTGTGGGCAGCAAAACAAAAGGAGGTGGAATTGAATTATTTATAAAAGACATACACAACTCTAGGCTGGTCAAACAGTATGACGCACAGGAAACACTCCAGGTGCAGTTAACAGTTGACAAGATCGTTATTCAAATCATAACTGCCTATAGGCCTCAAACTCTGATTCAAGATGCCCACTCCACCTATCGAGACCTTTTCAAATCTATTAAGATTTAATCCTTTACCCTGATCCTGGGTGACTTTAACTATCCAACTATAGATTGGAAGAAATACTCATTCCAAAACACAAATGCCCAAAGATTCCTTGATTTTGTCAATGCAAACGCTTGGACCAGTTGGCTGACACCCCCACAAGAGGGAAAAATATCTTCAACTTGGTATTAACCAACATGAGTAACCACTGCAGCATCCCTACAGTGTCATCATCCCTGGTAAGATCCAACCACAAAGCAGTCACTTTCGAAGTCACCATTTCCCCTGAACCCCCCTCCCAGCTAGGGTCAAACAAAAAAATGTCTCCGAAGTTGATTACAACCTCCTGAAGGAAGGTATAAACAGCTTCACAGCCCCTCCCCCTCCATAGGAACTGGCACATATGATCAAACCTACACCAAAGTACTATATGAGCGTTTATATAGCTGCATAGAATCATAAATACCAGACAGGACGAAATCATCCTCCTCAAGGAAGAGTAAACCTGTTTGGTGGACATCTACAATAAATAAACTCTATAATAAAAGGAAAAAAATGCTGTCCAGGACCAAGAAGGAGCAGGAGCCTAATTGGAAGAAATCTCTCCTTAGTCTGAACAAGCAAATAAGAACACTAGTGAAATCCTCCAAAGCAAACTTCGAGTCCAAACTGGCCACATCTACTAAAGACAATCATAAGGCATTCTTCACATATGCCCACAACCTCAAGGAAAGCACCTAGATCTGCTCAGAACTGGTGGTCCATGACACCACATACACAAACACTGTAGATATAGCCAACCTTCTGTTAGACAGGTTCATTGAAAACTTCACTCATCTGCCCCCCCCCCCCTCAGTAAAACAGGACATCCCCTGTACCTGCCTCCCTCCCCTTATCTCTAGGGAGCAAGTCATCACTCCCCTCTCAAAGGCAAAAAATATAACCTCCATGGGACCCAATAACATCCCAGGCTGCATCCTACATGAACTCAGGCAGAAATCTGCAGCACCATTAGGCACCCTATTCGACCAAAGCCTGAGTACCAGCTTCATCCCAGATGAGTGGAGGACAGCTACTGTCATCCCTTTGCAGAAACATGGAGCATCCACCGATCCAGGAAATTATAGACCCATCAGCCTAACTAGCCTGATATGCAAGGCCATGGAACAAATTATCATGGACCTCATTAACAAGGACATTGTCAACCTCCAGACACTTGATCCCACACAGTTTGGTTTTGTCAAGGGGAGGTTATGCCTGTTAAATTTGGTCGACTTCTTTGAAACAGTCACCAAGGCCATAGATGAGGGGAAGATGTTGCACATCATCTACCTTGACCTGGCCAAAGCCTTTGCTACTATTCCCCACTCAGGTATAATAGATCAACTCTCTCAACTAGGCATCAATACATATGTTACCAGATGGGTAGCAAACTGGCTCACATATAGAACCCACCTAGTCAAAATAGGGGAAGCCACCTCAAGTAGTAGACCCATAGCAAATGGTGTACCCCAGGGATTGGTCTTGGGGCCTCTTGCTGTTTGGGATATACTTCTCAGAGGTGCAGTACAAATCTAGGAGGCTATGGTTGACTTAAGTTTGCAGATGACTGCAAGTTGGGTGCTGTCATCAATTCCCCTAGTGATGTGGACATCCTCCAAGAGGGTCTCACCCAAACAAATGACTGGTGCCAGAAACATGGCCTCAAGCTGAATGCCAAAAATGGATCATCATCTCTTTTGGGGAGACTGACGTCCCCATAAATTATTACATTAATAATAAGGTACTAAGCATGCAATCAGTTGTTTGGGACTTGGGCCCCCAAGCTGATAGCAAACTGACTTTTGACAGGTCTACTTTAGGACCTCGAAAGCTTAATAGCTCGAATGCATATGGATCAAACCATATGCATCGAACTATTAAACGATCAAAGTCCAAAAAATAAATAAATACACAAAAAAAAGAATTTAAACTAGTATAGGCAGGGGGGCAAGCCTCCCTGCACCCCCTACTACTTAAATATACCAACTCCGAGATCGCACTACATTGAAGTAAACAGAAATCTCCACCTACAGAGATTTCCATTTACATTTTCGATGTTTTGCACTTTCGGTGTACTCGTGTTGAGAATATCGTATTTGATATTCTCGGACTTTGAGCACATAAAGTAGACCCACTTTTGACCACCATTTTGCCTCCACTGTACAGAAAGCTTTCTACAAGACCCACCTCATTATAAAGGATATCTCATCCAGGGACCTTATAAGACCCATTATTGAGTACAATGCCCCATCAGGCATATACCTCACAAAGCTCATCCAGCAGCTGGAGAGACCACAGACGTTCCTCACCTGGATAATCCCAGGGCCTCAGACATCTACCCTACACAGATAGGCTAAAGCCCTGTCACTCTACTCAGTCTCCTACAGACTCCTCAGAGGTGACCTTTGTCTGGCATACAAAGCAATCTCAGACCCCGCCCTGATGGGACTGTGTAAATCTATAAGTCAAGATCCACTCAAGTAACCCACACGTGCATCCTAAAGCTGGTCTGTAACATCAATAGGAATTGTTGGCGGGACAGATTTGTGCCCCAGAGACTCCTCCTTTTTTGGAATAGACTTCCTCTCCACATAAAGCAGAGTACCTCATTAAATCTTTTTAAGTGCAACCTGGATAACTGAATGGGGAACAGAAAATACACCACTAGGATTCCACCTGTGTACCTACTGGACAGCGGCATAGGGTGCTGACTTGTTGGAACATGAGCTGAATTCTTGGCTAGGCTTATAAGGGCCACGGGACCAGTAGCCTTGTAACTCCTTACGATCCTATGATCCTATGATCCTGAGTAATGTGTTCATCTTGTTTATCAGTCTTCTGGTTCTTGTTTACATTCTGTAATCTATTTTTTTTCATCTATCTTAATATGTCTATTTCTATTTGATCAAGTAAGCCTTCACTTAGATCATTTTCTTCTGGACTGGGAGCAAGTTATTTGTTTTCTGTTCCCTGCTGTTTCCCATGCTGTGCAATTCTAACAGGACTTTCATGCGAGTTTCCTCTAGAATGCTTCTGGACATCATCCTGTGGTGTATCTTCTTCATATACATCCTGTTCCATCCACTGCTCCTCCATCTGGGGAGTCATTGGTCCATCATATTGCAATACTGCCTCTGTCAGAGTTTCCACACTAAATTGTTCACTTGAAGATGATCGATCATTCCAATTTCCATTTGTTTATTTTCTATCTCATTCAACTTTTTTTTTCTTTGTTTATGCTAGTTGACATAATGGTTAAGGTCTTGCCTCCCATGCACAAGGTACAAAGTTTGATTCTGACCTCCTGACAATGCCTGTTTGGAGTTTGCATGTTCTCCCTATGTCTCTGTGGGGTTTCTCCCATCTCCAAAAAACATGCTAAGTGTTTCCACCTCAAACAAATCAATGGTGACTGATAGGGGAAGAGTTGTACGGACCAACTACTTTGGGCATCTATTGTGGCGTGCAGTATCCTCAAGATAGCAGAACATGGATCACAGATTGCGCACCATAGCAGTGCTAGCCACTGGAGGTGATTCAGTCATGTTGACTAATGTTGCCAAAATGGACATGGGTAGTTACCGGTGTTAAGTAGGTGAGCACCAAGCCTACTTCAACCTATAGCAGGGACCCATGCTAATGGTATTAGGGGTGTATGTGCCCCTATTATTAGCCAGTGTGTACCTGACATAAAGCCCAGCAGCCCTAGGTTAACAAGCTACTAGCTGGCCTGTGTCTAGTTGCCCAACTGGACATAAAACCAATCAATGTGTTAAACATGAACTGAGAATTGCTATACTTAATGTAGGTTCACTGATAGCATGCAGCTTGGAAGGGGATGAAATGATAATACAGAGGAGGCTGGACATCTTTTGTATCCAAGAGACAAGATGGAAGGTCAGTACAGTGAAGCCATTTGGCTTGGGATCCAGAGTCTACCACTCAGATCGGGTATAGGCTAAAAATGGTGTGGGAATTCTAGTGAGAGAAAGTCTTCAGAAGGCAGAGAGGGAGATCATCAGAATTAGTGACAGACCCATGACAATCAGACTCCAGTGTAATGATAGGACAGTATTCATAATCTCAGCATATATATCCCACAGCAGGGTTTTGATAGTGAGGAAACGAGTGCAATCAGACAATAGTTGCAGGACCTACTAGATAAAGCAGGACAACATGAACTTGTGTTGATAATGGGTGACTTGAATGCAAATATCAGGACAGATAGAGCATGATATGAATACTACCTGGGTCCACATGGGTAGGGCTACAGGAATGAAGAATGAGAGGCCATTCTAGACTTTCGTCTGGCAAATGGCTTGATAGTAGCCAACACATGGTTCAGAAGGAGAGGCAGTCACAAGATCACATACAAGAGTGGCCAACATGCAACTCAAGTAGACTTCCTCCTAGTAAGGAAATGCACTGTGGTAGAATCAATGATTGCAAAGTCATCCCCAGTGATACAGTTGGCCCACAGCATAAACCACTGGTTGCATGATCAGCTGCAAGCAGTGGTCAGAAAAGGCTCAAAGGTCAACAGAGACAAGGCTGAAGACCTGGAAATTGACTGGAGAGAAAGTACAATTCAAGGAATTACTCAAGGCTCTAGCACCCCAAGACGAGGAGGAAATAGTTGGAGTTGAAGACAAATGGCAGTGCCTCAAAACAGCATATGTGAGGACTGCAGAACTGATATGCGGCTGAGTCAGGTATGGAAATAAAGTACATAAGGAAAGCTGGTGATGGAATGCAAAAGTCCAGGAAGTTATCAAAAGAAAGAAGGAGTGCAGGAAAAAGTGGATAACAAAGAAGCTAAGAAAGGAGTTACAATAGCAAAGAACTCCACCAGCTTCTGGAAATTGACTCAGTAGGTGGTACAAAGAAACTATATCGAGTTGCAAGGCAAAGATGGAAAGATAAAGAAGATAGTCAGGAATCCTTCATAAAGGATGCCAGTAACAACCTGCTCACCAGTCCACAGGACATCAAAGGCAGAAGGAAGGAATATTTCCATCAGCTTTTAAATGAAGAAAACCACACAGAAGCTGTACTGACCCAGAAACAGGCTACAATGAGAGAAGAAGGGGAATCTACCCTAGAAGAAGTAAGAATAGCACTAAGTAAAATGAAGTCAGAGAAAGCAGCAGGCTCAAATGAGGTCACAGCAGGTATGATAAAGATGCTGGGTGAGATAGGGGAGAAATTGCTCCTGAGGGTATTCATAGCAGTGTAGAGAGAAAGGTGTATCCCAGATCACTGGAGAATAAGCATTCTCATGCCAGTGTACAAGAAAAAGGGGACATCCACAACTGTGGGCAGTACAGAGGCATCAAACTCCTTTCACATTGCATGAAAGTTCTGGAGAGGGTGATTGATAAATGGATACACAGAGTAGTAGAATGTAAGATGGAAGATAAGCAGTTTAGATTCAGATCAGGATGCAGCACAACTGACCCGATGTTTGCAGTGAGATGGATAATTCAGAAGAAGCTAGAGATGAGGAAAGAATTAACAGGACATTCCTAGACTTGGAGAAAGCATATGACAAGGTCCCAAGAAAGCTGTTTTGGGCAGTACTGCTGTGGTTTGAGGTCCAAGAAACATTGGTAGAATTAGTGCAGGCTATGTACAAGGACCCAGTGACTCAAGTACAAACAATGTTTGGTCTCACAGATGGGTTCCCAGAGGGAGTGGGTGTGGTCCAGGGTTCAGCTCTGAGATCACTGCTGTTCATACTAGTGATCGACTCCATTAACAAACATGTCAGAAAGGACAGATCAACAAAGTTGCTGTATGCAGATGATATGGCATTTCAGGCAGACTCTGAGCAAGAACGTCAGCAAAGGATAGGGGAATAGAATACAAAACTGAAGGCACATGGGATGAAACTAAGTTAAGATAAGACAGTGGTAATGGCAGCAAATTGGGGCAATGCTGAGAAATGAGATAGAAGGGAAGATAGTGGAATAGATTAATAGCTTCAAGTATCTGGGAGGGGTGGTCGAAGAGAAGGGAAGTCTGAATGAAGACGTCAAAGCTAGAATCAGAGGAGCTGCAGCCAAGTGGCATAGAGTCCCAGGTGTAATCTATGACAGAAGAATGCCAAGGATGTTGAAAAGTAAGGTGTACTAGACAGTGGTGTGATGAGTACTACTGTATGATACAGACACCTGGGCAGTAAAGGAAGAGCAGATGAGGAAGCTAGATATGATTGAAATGAAGTACCTGAGAAGGGTGGTAGGATGCACACTGTGGGACAGATGAAGAAATGAGGACATGAGAGCAGAAGCCAAAGTAGCTCCAATTGCAGAAAGCTCAAAGAGACCAGATTACTGTGGTTTGGAGACATGTGCAGAAAAGCAGAAGACAATCAGGTGAGGAAGATTTGGGACAGGCAGAAAGAAGGTAAAAGGAAATGAGGACACCTAGCAAAGGGTTGCATGGATTGTGCGTGAAAACATCTGCAACAGTCAAGCATGAGTGATGAAGAAGGCAGAAATATGGTATTGAATCAAAAAAGATAGCAACAGTGAACATGATACCCCAGTCTCATGTAGGAAATGGGAAATGGGAGGCTGATGATGACGATGATGATTCCACCTTTGTGACCTTATTTTTGTATTATGAAATCTACCATATATAGGTGCCTTTTTCTGCATTTCTCTTCAAATACATTTGGAACTGCATTGTTTGTATTGATTAGTTTGGCTTTCTTCTCTACATAAATATCATACCATTATGAGATCATTGTTTCTTTCCCATGTCCTTGCTTTTTTATACCTTTCAATAATCTCTGTTTTTGTTCTTTTTTTTTTCCTCTCATTTCCTCTGTTGCTTCATTTTCTAAGCCTCCAAAGTTTCTTCATCTAAATATTTTTTCCTGATCTGTTGCATTAAGGATCTTAAAGCATTATCAGTAGTGTTTAACAGTTTTTCTAGTGCAAATATTTTCTATCCTCTAATTTCTCTCTTACACTTGTTACATTTCCTTTGTGTGAAAATTCTGGATTTTTTGCTTTATAGCAGCAATACATAATTTCTTCCTTAACCTCAATAGACCACTTTAATGTCTCTATGCTTCTTGCTTGGCCAAATATTTTTTTGCGTGTGTGTAGACTATTTCACCCTCTCCATAAGCCTGACCTAGCCCTGTGGCAGGAATGTTTCCATGTTCTGAGAATTCTTCACTGCCTTTTTTTCCCACACCTGGCACCACTGCATACACAATTGGGCATGTCTTTATCCTAGGACCTGTGCATAGTCTTCTTTTTCATTTTTGGAATTACTTTTCTGCATGATACAAAAAATACAGTGAATAAGTTACCGTCACCTTGATGAGAATTTGTAAAAACAGGGTCCACTACTTGAAGATACTCACCAAAACTTAAGGATGAATCCATTTCCAGCAAAACTACTTTCCATTTCTTACAGATTCTATTGTTCCAGTCACATTCCCTGTTGGCTTCATTATGATCCACATGATTTCTAAACAGATTACCAAATCTACTCTGCCTGGAGATTGCAAACATTAGTCATTCCATGTTTTTATTTTTTTAATTCAGCAACTCCGTATTTTCTTTGAGGAAAGTGATTTTATGTAGAAATTTACTATCTGCATGACATGGGAATCATGTCAATACATCAAAGGAACTTTCAAGAAGTGCTTAAAAACAAAAATAACTCACAGAATGCCACTTTCAGTGAACCTCATACTACTTTTTTTGCAGGGGGGGGCAAGAGCCCCTGCATCCTTCATGTGGGAGGACAAACCCAACCTACTCATACTTCAATATACCTACTCTTCAGATGCAAAACGGTGAGTAATGGGCAAACTCCTTTGATGCTGAGAGTGTTATCAAACGCTGATAGGCTCCTTGGGAAGACCGCAAGTAACTACTTGCTCTAACTTTTCAAAGCTCAGGGTGTACAGAGTATAGCCTTCAGGTTGAGAGAAACCTTACTGTGCCTTATTTCTAATATCCTGTATCTCCATTTTCAGGAGCAAAGGGTTGTGAATAGTATGGCAGTGCAGGCTGTATCTCCATGGAGTTCTCATCTAGATTGTCCATTGTGGGAACATGTTACAAGAGGTAGTTTTGTACCTGGGTGAAGGACAATATGCTTCCATATGTAATTAGAAAAGAAATTTTAGAAAAAATGTATTTATGAAGTATGTCATGGTTTCAATGTGTACTGAAGAGAGGGATGTTGTCCAGAGCTTGTGAACACGTATTGAGTAATATAAACAACTGACCAGAAGTCTTGGTAAAAACGTTTAATTTAGGTTCCATTTAAAATACTGACCGCTGTTCTTTTCTCAGTACTATAACTAGGGTAGGCAAAGGGGACAACTTCCCCAGCACAAGCTATTAGGGAGTGTAGTCAGCAGGTGACAGCTGAGTGCAGGACTGGCATTCATTTGTTAACATGGAAGAATATTAGGGTTCCATAAATGAAAGCTGAGACTGCATTCACTGTTGTGGAGAAGGCTTTAAGCATGAGCAATAAAGTGTAGCAAGGTACTTACTGCATTTTGTTGCAAGCAACTGCCTGATGGAAACATAAACTTTTTTTTCTGTTCACAAATTTTAAGAAGAGTTTTTTTTTGGGGGGGGGCTAGTCAGGGGAGCTGCCTATTATGTGTCAGATGCCCCCTATATCTGTCTCCGTTTCTTCATGAGTCACTTCCCATTTATTTAATTAAAAATCATGTTCAAATATTTTGATAGTTTCATTCTCGCCAGCGGTATATAATATTTATATGTTTTAAAATTTTAGAAATGATTTATAAATTAATTATTCCATGTAATCTAGTGTGCATTAATTCTTACAAAATTCATCACAATCATTATTGGTTTAGCATTTAATGCTTATTCTGATGACATTGCCTATGTCACTGAAGTATCATAAAATATAGTGAATAAAACAGTTTCCTCTTTTCTTCCTTAAAGAAATCTAACTTAAATACCCACATCCTGGCATAATAAACTTTCTTACCTGCTCCATTTTCTTTAACTTTGGTTCACTTGACTTTTCCCTTCTTTTTACAATTACAGTCTCTGTTGCCTAGCCCCCCCCCCCCAACAGTTGGATACCCAGGATTATGCTCACCATAATCAATTTCTAGCTTCTTATTCTTTATGTTAAACTTTTTTCTGGTACAAATCTTACATTATGAAGTGTTTTTTGTCGCATAATCCCTGAGCCAAACTTAAAATATGCCCATACATCCCTGTGCTCTAAAAAAAAAAAAAACTTCTGCATGTACCTCTCACCATTATAACAACAAATTCGGAGCAAAACTAAATGTATATTTGCAGTCTCTAAGGGCAGCTTGTCTGCAGTTGTCATGCACTAAGCTTGGCACAAACTCCTCCATTGTACTTTCCATTCAGTTAGTTCTCTTCTGCACTTGAATAGATTGATGTAAGTGTTAGTTTTTATCTCTAGCACTTCTGACCTCTAACTTTGATATCTGGAGTAAGTTGTTTTACACCGTTGCCCTTCTAATGGATTTTTTTCTATGTGACTTTTCAATTCATTTTAATTTATACTTCCATGAAATAGGTGAAATATTGAACTTTATTAATTGACTTAATAATCTTATCAAAAATGATCACTTGACATATCCATTACCCTTTATGTTGTAGCTCCTACTTATGATACGTTCTCATGAGGTGTAAGCAATTAACAACTGCAATTAAGTGTATGTATGTATGTATACATATATATATATATATATATATATATATATATATATATATATATATATATATATATATATATATATATATAAAATTGTAATGCAGAAAGATGCATTCATAAAGTCATCCACATATATATTTTATTTATGATATTGCTGAAATATTTTCACTATTGTAGTAAACTTACTAGCAGTAATAGCTTCATAAATATCACTAAATTCCAGAGTCAGAGTGTTTCATTGATTTACTGAAAAACAAATTATCAGTGCATAAACTAGAACTATAATGCAAACTATATATAAGCAATTGACTCATTAACTTAATTTTCTTTTAAGCAGTGACAATAATAAAAGACATAGATCTGTAGTCAATGTATATAACAATTCCTTTCAATAGCAATTGTTAGTAAATAACATATGCATGAAGCATACTTGAAACATAAATTATTCCTTAAATTAAGCTGCCTTATTAATAATTTACTCCAAGCTGCAGGCCGATGCTCTTATTTAGTGAACTGATGCATTAGCATTAAGAAACAAATTCACTTCACAGGATGATAAATGTCATCCTTTAAATAAAAGAAACACTTTTAATATCTTCAGAATAAGTGTTTACAGGAAGAACATGATTAACATGAAAAGCAGTAATATGGCATTACTATAAGGCTTGCACGTGTCAAAACAAATAGAAATTAAAATGCTTATGTTTTTATGTACATTTCATATTCTTGTCATTTTGACAATGCTACATTTCATAATAACGTGCTTCCATTTACATAGCACTACAAACACACCTCTTTGTGTGTGTGTGTGTGTGTGTGTGTGTGTGTGTGTGTGTGTGTGTGTGTGTGTGTGTGTGTGTGTGTGTGTGTGTGTGTGTGTGTATATATACATTTATATGTCACTACATCCCTGACTCACTAAGTTGGCATACACTATGTTGACCACATCTCAATCAGTCACAAAAAAAATAAATAAACTTTGTTTTGTGCAGGATGTCTTTTCCTCTGCATCTCCACAGCCCTGCTAATCTACATACCAATTTGATGATCTCAAAACAGAGGGGAAAGGAACACTTAAACTCTGCACTGTATAGCAATCCAGTAAAGCAAATGCCAGCATCCTGTGATAACCTGATAGTTTGCCAAAACAATCCTCCTAACTAAACATTCAATGTAAAGAAAATATGATCAAACACACTGAAAGGTCATGCTTCAAGTCACAGTAAAACTTTGTAAGGGAAGTAACAGAGTATGTATAGCACTATAGGGACCTGCTAATTGGATGAATAAATGAGGGAAGGGGGGCAGTGGTCATTGCTAGAGGACTTCCACACCATGCCATGCAGATCATCGGACTGACATATGCAGTCCACAGATGTACAAGCCTTCATATGGGCCATGAGTGAGGTAAAGCCTGGGAATGTTTGCCACCCAGGAGAAAAAGATGCTAAAAGAAGCCTTAAAGACACACACACACACACACACACACACACACACACACACACACACACACACACACACACACACACACACACACACACACACTCACACAGAGGCACATAGCATCTTGAAAATATGTACCCCGGCATACCTCTGAATCATCCAGATTTTGGAGAATGTCCAGATTTTTGTCTTATATTTTTGATCTTTTCTTCATAAAACATTTGGTTGTTTGCCAGAATATTGAGGATTGAAGTCATTAAATAATAATAAATAATGACAGACATTTGAGTTTCAGACTTTAAATCCTTCAGAAAATACATAATAATGCAAAACCTTTTATTCTAGCAACTTTCTAATTTATAGGAGCAATATTTAAAATCTGTCCTTATTTTAGAGTCTCTCTGTCTCTATTATTTCTTGCTTTATCCAGATTTTTTGCACAGAGAGGTTGAGAGGTATGTATCCCAGATATACTTTACTATGGCCAGATGTGGCAGGGAGTGGTGCAGAAATTAATGTTGTGGTAGGACATAGTGGGTCTTTTGAACAGGTGCAATGAATGGTGACAGATGTTATAGTCTGTGCAAGAGACAACGTATGGGATATTGCCAAAGGAATGTCCACAACAGGAATTGGATCAACAGCAAAGAAGTAACTCATAGAGGAGGAAGATTTACTAGTATCCTCCTTTGTGGAGAGTAACCAAACCTTCAGTGTACATATTTCTCTATAAGCTATACACATATCTCATTGCCTAGCGCAACAAATGCCATAAGGATTTGAATAGGTATATGTGAGTGTCCTGCTAAAGATATCATGTGTTCATGTTTTCAGAGATTCTGCTGATGGAGGGACCAGAATAATAGGATGGCATGCAACTTATGTTGATAGGTCACTTATTGCTGCAGATGATAGCAATATTTACATGCCATAGTCTGTAAAAGTCTGTAAATGTAGTGCCACTGCCTGCTATACTACAGTGGGGGGGCTTTCACACATAGTCCATACCAGAGGCCCCCCTGCATGTACCCACATACTCCATACCAGAGGCCCCTCTGCATGTACACATATACTCCATACCAAAGGCCCCTCTGGATGTACAGGCTGATTACATAACCTTATCAGGGCATGAAGAACATTCTGTAACTGTTAGCTCCTGCCAGGCTCCCCATGAATCTACAACCCACACATCATCTGAAATTCACATTGCCACCAACGTGAACATAACCACCATAATGGCACATGTAGAACCACCATAACTCAGGGTCTGTTTCTGATCTTGTTATAATACTCAACATAAATCAGCAGATGTGTAGTCCAGACACAGACAGTTGCTACCAACAATGCTATGGAGAAATTAATATGTACCCCCCCAATATCACTTGTGAGACAAAGTTTAACTAGGATATGTATGATCTCTCTTTCCACTTGAAAGTGGTCCAGTATGTGCTGGCCTGTGAGGTGGTGATATGTAAGGCACTGATGACACCTCCTATTGTGGTGCAGATGACCACTTCTCACCATGCCATGGGCACTAGCTCCCATAGTAGCCACTTCCACATGCCCTTCTGCTATAGCTGATGCTGTTCCTAATGTCTCCATTTGCCTGTGTACCATAAATCTCTCATGTTTAGAATATGTTTGTGGCAGGACACAGTCCACCTGATTTATGCATTTATGAATTCTGCAGGTATGTTTGATATCATTTGCAGAATCTATATGCTTCATTGGCATAGAATCCTATCCTGCAGTCATTTCCATGCTCTAAGTACTGTACTATTTTTACCCTTGTCACACTACCACTATCTTTAAATTGCCTGCACCCTGTGTTTTCTCACTGTCCGCACTAATTTATACAACACAATCTGCAAAATGTCTTTCAATCTGGCAAATATCAAATTATTTCCATCAGTTAAAAGTAACATGGTCTACAGTAAATAAATATGAATGGTCTATAAATTATTTCAAGTATTAAAGAAACATAGAAACTGAACTTTCATAGAAGTATTCATAACATTTCAACAAAAGCAACACAGACATCAATAAATGTTAATCAGTTAAATTATTTAGGAATGAGCAATTAGAATTCTGAATTAGCAAAATGGTTTTCTTTCGCAAAATCAACATCTTCTTCTGTTTCATAAGGATTATACATGCTTGAATTTCAGTGTAACTTTGCACTAAAGAGCTAAAAAGAACTTAACAGTAAATTAAACATTCTGCTGTCTGTTCTTTAGTTGCCTGATTAATCAGCAATGTATGTAAGCAATATGTAATTTAAAGATATTTTTGTAGAATATCTTTCTAATTTTATCTTAAGTACATCTACATCCTGACACCTTATTCTAAATCTACATTTTATAGAAGAACTTAGGGTAAATCCTGCTATTTTTGAAATAATATGTTGCAGACTTCTTAATGGTTATGGACATCGGCTGGGAGTAAAGACCCTGCGTTTCTAAAGAATAGCTAGACATTCCACTTATGCTGTGCTGATGAGGTCATAAGAAGGCCAAAACATGCATGTCCACAGCTAATGGAGTTTGGCTTTATTAGCCTGAATGCATCCAAAAAGACATAAAAATAAAAAGTAAAACATCATGGACATTCAGAAGCCATATAGCTGAAACACGATGTCCTTAAGGGGTCATTTGCATATATCTCATGGACCTCTATTACAGGAGGTTTATGGTATCACACAGTAAAAACTCTAACTTGGCAAGGTTTTCCTTGTAGATTTTTACTAATTGCTTTGTCTGTGTGACTTTTTTACACATACAGGAGTAGAATACTGCTATTAGATGATGCTGTTATTAAAAACAGAATTCCAGACTTTTACGATCATTGTGCTTTTCCACTATCTTGTGTGATGAGAGATGACTTCTTAGTGTACTGTGCATATGTTGGATAAATACATGTTATTGGTTGTATAGTGTACTAAGTAGGAAGTCAGAAGCAGTTTGTGTTGCTTTACTTCTTTTTTGGACTAACAAGTATTCATGCATCCTACTGTTTAAATGAGAATGCTTGTACCTTCCTGAAGTCCCAGTGATTTTTTGATTTTTTGCTTCTTTATATCTTTATACACACACACACACACACACACACACACACACACACACACACACACACATACTTATATACATATACATATATATATATATATATATATATATATATATATATATATATATATATACATATATATATATATATATATACACACACATATATATAGATATATATATATATATATATATATATATATATATATATATATATATACATATATATATATATATATATATATATATATATATATATATATATATATACATATTATATATATATATATATATATATATCAAAGTGTGTCTATTAGCCTTTGGGGAGACTGTAAGTGGTTTGTCTTCCCCACACTTCTAACAATTGAATTTGATTTCTCTGCTTTGTGAAATAGAAAAAATGGTGGTTGTAGTTATTTGTTTTTGAAAGTTACAGTCCATGTGCCTTATTCTGGCTGGTAATATTGGATTTACAACTGGCACATTGACTAGCCAATCAGCATGTACAAGTCTGAATAAACTTTGTCTGACAGTCCCTACTCCAGACTAGTAACCAAGGAGGCTCAATCCTCACCACTGACAGAGGTGATGTATGGCCACTAAGAACAAAAATGGATATACACAGTATTTTCAGATATAAATTTCTTTACCAAGCACACTTTCCCTTAAGAGCACACAAGGAGCACACTCCAGAGCTGGGGCTGGACTCTCTCTCTCTCTCTCTCTCTCTCCAGGCCCCAAATAAGACTCCTCACTGACCACTTTAGAGCTCTGTCTCCCCGATCCAAGTAGCTGACACACACACTTGGATATTTGATTTTCACACACACACCCACATCTGAAAGGGCTGGAACAGATCTACCAACTGTGCCCCCTCTGCCTAGACTATAAGGTATTTACACTGCCACCAGTGAGCTACTCTAAGGGTCTTAAAATGGTACCCAAATATACTGAGTAAAATTAATACTAATACAAATGGTAGAGAGTGCCAATGCAGTAAGGCTTTCAGGAGCGGGCCACAGTGTCACTAAAATAAGCATAAGTACTCTTGAGATGTTAAAAGTATTCTCTAAAAGACCAGCCACAATGAAGGGTATAAAAATATTTAATAATAAATAATAAAATGAAAAACATGAAAATACTGGATATCTAGTTACAATAAACACCAGAGTTTCAAAGACAGAAGATATAAGAAATAACACAGTTGGAAAGATTCACACAGATGCAGAAAAATAATGCTTAGCTAATCTCACTATATTTTCCTGACTGACTAAATAATTACTGTTCCCTGGTTAACTTACTTACTATGCTATGTCCTCCACTCTGCAATGAGGAGAAAACAAATTAATTTATTAGAAGGATGGAAGACAAACTTCTACCCTACCTGAAAGCAAAGATAATAAAAGCACCAAGTCCCAAAATGTTAAAAAAGTATATAAGGTAAGCAAAGTGTTATTATTTTTATTAATTACATTGCATATTAGCAATAATCTGCTCCTATGATCATGTGAGCTCCACCCTCATAAGCAAATCAGGCCAGCCCTGAGTTAACCCAGCATTAACCACATCCAGCAATGGATTATTACTAAACCAAATAATGAGGATTGACAGGAGTAGGCAGCACATGCCAATGCAGACTTGGTGACCACATGATAGGAATACAGATACAGGCTTGGTAACTGCATGACAGAATGAGAGGCGCACAGTATGGCCAATGTGGGTGGAGTTATAAGCATCAAGAACCAAAGGCATGCAGTGAAGATACATGGGAGAGGGGAGCTAGGAAGCTAGTTATAGATAGTACATCACATGCAATTTCAGAACTGCAAGTAGTTACAGGCATAGAAAAAAATATTGAGCAAAAAGGAAGGATCTTCATGTAATATTTGTACTAGTAGCTATTATTCAGCAATTGCTGTCACAGAAAAAGCATCTGGAATGTGATTTAACATGGAAAGAGTAAGCACATTACTGTTTGTGCATCCAGCATAAGACATAATGCACAAAGTATAATGCAGGGTGCGGGTCAGTGTCTTATCAGACATAAATGTACCACTTTCTAATATCTGCAAGTGATGCAGCTCTCAGCTCATCTGGTGGTTAGAGGATGGAGGTTTGTGGGTCACTCTAGCTGCAAGGACATACATGTAACACCATAGTATTCAGCATAGACTGCTGTTGAAAATAAACATCTGGCAATTTGACACATTGAAACTCCAACTGTATAACAGTATTTTATTGATAAGGTATGTTAACCATTTAATTACCTCATGGTATTATACCAGCTAATAACCTAAAACCCATCTAGGACCTTATGGCAATGTCTTTGTCTTTCCATAAATGGCTTGCTTGAAGTTCAGTCTAAAGTATTTCTTCTCGTCCCCTCTATTTTTCCAACCACTAATAAGATACAACCATGGGCTTGGGATTGGCTTTTGCAGAATGATTGCAATGTTAATCTCTTCCCCCTGGGGTTGAGAATAGAACTTGTACACAATAAGGAAATTCTGTACATGACAAAATATAAAGTAATATGTCAGAGCATTTGGTTAACATCATTTCTCTGGGTGAGTTTGTTACCCTAACCTTATAGTTTTAGTTTCCTGCTTTTGTCTACTTATTTTCTTTTCTTAAGCCATTATAAAGCTTTATTCAATAAAAAGGCATAAATCATAAATCAAATAAAAAGATGTGAATATCATGGTTAAGCACAATCAGTAGTGCAATCTCAATAATATTCAACTTGGGTACATGATCAAGAAGTTTGTGATTACAAAAAAGCATATTCCTGTAATTGTAAAGGGACAAAAATCATACAAATCAGCAACATGCTCTATACACATATTGTTTACAATCTCTGTTTACATTGCATAAATGTCTGTTTACATTTAAATAAAACAAAACAGCGTAATACAATGTAAATACAAAAACAGAACATAATACAATGAAAGAGCTTCACTATTCACTGAGCGCGTTTTACATAAAATGATTTAATCACCAGCAGATTTTTGTATACATACTCTGCAGACTGTCTCTCAGCTACAGAGTCAAATATTACTCATGTCACTCTATGTGGGTAACATGTAGCTTTCACTATCAGACCCTGAGTATGACCTGCCAAAAATGTATAAATTGCTTGCTGCTTTTGGGAACTTTGAAGTTTAACCAGGTAGAAATGAGAACTTATTCTCCCTCCAGAGAGTTAGGACAACATTTTCCCTTTCTTAATGTGAAGAGCATCATAAAATGTCTAGGGGTTTGGGTCAAGCCTACATATTTAACTTCAGTTTTAAAATTTGGAGGAACATTCATAAATATAATTAAGAGAGACGTATACTGCTGGAACCAGATTCCCATGGAAATGGACCAGAGAATACACTCAATTCAATTATTTATTATTTTATTCATTCTGTATCTCTTTCAGGTGTTCAGTGGACTTCCCTTCTCAGAATTTATTAAGAAGCTGGCCAATATTATCAAAGACCATATATAGGAAGAATACTGGACTCATGTTGCCTGGGGGAAACATAGCACCCCAAAATCATGAGGCATGAAACAAAGTCTCTGACTAAAGATTATACAAGGAAGCCATGCATTTCAAACTATCATACTTTCTTCAGGCCACAGAATAGAGTTTTTTATGGAAACAGATAATAATGTATCATAATGGCTAACCTTTAAGGGACATGGGTTAATTCTTTATATCTTATATTCTACCTTGAAAACCTTGTGTAGATATATATGTCAAGATCAAAATACTGTTCCAATAGTCAGAAACCTCCTATGGAAATCTTCAGAGTGGTTGAAAAACAATGAATCTTTCTTCATCTCCTCATCCATTTTTTTGATGCCATCCTCCAACTTTACCAGCTGCCACATGTTGTCCCAAATAATAATGTGCATAAGATTGATTCTGCTCTGGTCAAAAAATTCCAACAGCTGGAGATGCAGGACTGGACATAAAGACACCTCATTGGGGCCTTTATAGATCCTCAAACCCCTCGGAACTTGCTATTTGGCAATGCAATAGTTCAGAAAGGAATTGTCCATTTGAAGAGTATTAAACTTAGTGAGCAACTTTTCAGATCTATGAATTTTGGCATCAAGTGTAAGATCGTACTCAGTAGCAACCCAAACATTTTCTAAAGAGTTTCCGAGACATTTTTACCAAAAGCATATTTAGAACCAAACCAGTCCTGCAAATTTCCATAACTACTCATCAGATGCACCCTAGGCTCCAAATTACCAAGGGCAGTAGTGGAGGTCAAAGAGCATGGTCTCCTGGAACAAACAGCATCATATGTTACACCATGACTGATGTTTTCTCCACTGTTTGCATCTTTAGAAGCAGCTACCAAAGAGTCAACTTGTTCCTTAAGTACATTCCAATAGTAAAGTGAGGTTAACCAATGTAACCACTAAAAGTAGAAGCAGCAGCATCCTATCCAGAACTGCTTAAAGGATCTATTTGTGACATACTGTCCGTGAAACACAAACATACAGCACCAGGTAACCAACATGAATAATAGCATACACCATCAAAACACCAAGATCAAAAGCTGCACAAAATATTTTTTATGAATATCTGTTGCTTGTTCTTCTGTATAAGTTTTTTCAATCTGTATATAAGCATTTTCTACCATGTTTTTTTTTTTTTTGGTATTTATAATGATTTTTAGCATTTTATTTTGCATGCATACTGTTGTAAATACGTGCATTCATGTGTGTATCTCTTTAAATTCATTCACTGTTTTTGGTGTCTTTTCCTGTTTAAAAAGGAAGTGAAGTGGATGTGTGATCAGCTTCTGATGAAGTTCATATTTTATTGAATGAAAGCGCTTAAACTTTTAATAAAATTGAGGTTTGTGACTACTTGAGCAGCATTTTGATCTTGGAGTTTTGGTGGTATATGCTGTTATTCATGTTGGTTACCTGTAGATATACATATCAAACCCATAAGTATACCCTTGGAAAAATAATTTTTTGGCCACTGTAATTTCAGGAGTGCAGTACACTATTGACACAAGGGTTTCACGGTTTTACGGTTGGCTTGAAGTCAGAAAAGAGATTAGATTCTGGGTACAGATCAGAGAATGATTGCATAAGTATCTGGCTTGGTGAACATGCATAGGTTACAGCACATTGAATTTCTCCAACTTGCCCAGGGGTTCTGAACAGCAGGTCAAGACCTAGGGCTGTATCCCAAACGATTTTGTTTTTTGCTAATGGCAAAGGGTACTCCACTGTTTTACAGAACACTGATGGGTACAGTTGCAATAGTAGTGAGCTGAATAGGTAAGTTACAAATAAAAATAAGGCGATCTGGATGAATGAACTGGATACAGATATTCCAATGGATATCTGAGGCAGAACATACTCATTTTTGTCAAAAAGATTATTCCACTCTTCTGGAAAACAGATAGCATCCCAACATTAGAGGATTTTAAAGAACCAGTGAAAATAATACAATATAGTGAATCTAGGATTAAGAAGAAAATGGGACAACAAGCATATTTTAGGAAAAAGGCTAAGTAAAACTAATATGTTCCCCAGTCTGACAAAATGTACAGCAAGGTTCCCCAAGTAGTAGATTTTAAAACACTCATAGACCAGATCAGATGTAATAGTGCATGCGTGAGTGTGTGTGTGTGTGGAGGGGGGGGGGGATGCAACAATCTAAGCTGCGTAGCTTGAGACATGATACATCAACATTACTGGTGACCTAGACTGGGAACTTATAGAAAACCTCCTGTCCCAGCTCCCTCATTTCTTCCTATAATGGTTTATCTTTTTTTTTCCAAGATAAAACTGCTACTTTTTAGTTAGGGAGGGGTGGGGTTGTGCTATGTACTATAAGACACACTGAACACAATGTGGCACCATAGCTTGATTTACAAATCTGACTCAAATGGAGATGTGCTATTTCAGAAGTTGTTCTTACTGTAAAGTTCAATTTCACTTTTTTGTTTGAAGTTTATTAAGAGATAATAAGCACAGACAACAGAATAATAATAAAACAACGCACATAAATACTATTAAACATTGGAATAGGATTAGTAGATTGGAGCCATCGATACTAGGTTAATTCATCTTGTTATAAATGGTAATGGGAGCTGATTTGCCAAACTGATTATGGAAGAAAACTAAAAATACACCATCCTCATGGATACCTTAAAATATAACTGGTATTTTATGATTGTGAATAAACAATTGTGTGCAAAACAACTAATCTAGAAAAAACATCACGACTCAGTTTCCAGTAACAAAAAATGGTAGCTAGACATAGTGACCACTATCCATAGCCAGGCCAGTACCAATAACCATAAGAAAAAAATGGTACACTGGTACAGCAAAACAACCAGAAAGTAAAACGTGACACTGGAAGTAAAAAGTCTGGTGTCACCTAAGTACGTGCAGTATAACTTTCCCACTATGATTTGATGAGGGGACATGATATCAGTTGAATTTCAGAGACTACAACTTTACTTACACAGTCTTTAACAGTTGTCTACATTTATACTTAGCTGTAATTAACTCTGTAAATATGTAATGCTTTTCTTGACAATTGTAAATCATGGCCAACAGTTGTTAATTTCCAAGTCTGACTCTCTGGGATTGTTTAGTTAACATGTTAACATTCCATTATGTGAGCTTGATTGCTTACTTTAAGTAAAACTCCATTGTTGTTTTGTAATGTTTTATACAATATTCTCTTGTAACGTACTACTACAGTATTTTATTTGTTGTTCTGTTCAATGGTTTGCATCTAACATTCTTTGTTATTCTTACTGTTTGCAAATGCCATTGTACCTTTGTGTCACTCATCTGGTCAGGATAAAACAGATGAACATTCGTGGGTTCTTTTCAAGCAGCTTTATTACACACAAACACATCAGAAATGAGACTTTGTAACTTAAACATAAACTTACAAACAGACTGATTACCACACTCATGCATGTTAACGCTGGCTAAAATGGCACTGCTGCATGCACGTGCTCAGTATTTATATGCATGTGCTACATCTGGAAATGCTTCTTAAAGGTACATACACATGCTCTGATCTACATCCTCCCTGTTTGAGAAATAGTCCTTATACGAAATGACAGTATTCAATGACATGCAATTTACAGAAATGATCTTTTGACATGCAATTATACAGAACTAGTTATTTGACATGCAATCATACAAATTTAGTCCAAGTTGCTGTGTATTTTACACTAGGTCTGGAAATACAACCTGATCATGTAACATAAAAGTCAGAAATGGATCTAGCAATGGAGGCTGTCTTCAAGGAATGCTGAACTTTGGGGACATCTGGGACATCATCAGGAATGGGAATGGATACTGTGACATTCTTTGGTACGAACATTGTCAGGGTTGCTCTGTGATCTAGAGTCTGTGTCACAGGTATGATGCTGCGATATCATTTCTGATACAGGAAGATGTCTGCAGATTCTCCTGTACTTTATACCCTCAGGTTCCACTAAGTACGACCTTGGCTCAGTACATATACCTTTCACTTGACCAATTCGATCAAAGCCTTTAGCTATTTGCATCCTCACTATCTCTCCTTCTCTTAACTGACAAAGAAATCTGCTCATTTTGTCATAGCTGGACTTCTGAGAAGAATGCTTCTTAAAATGTTGGGCTTTGATTGCTCTGTTGTTTTAGCATTAGACACCAACAAACTAGAACTGATAGGCAAGGTTGTTCTGGTTTGCTTAGCTAGAAGTCTCTGAGGAGACGAGCCTAGTTGGTTGTCACGAGGTATATTTGTGAGATTGAGTGAATTCAAGAAGATATCAGTATTGTTACACTTTGACCTCTCTAGTAATTGCTTTGCACTTGCACGTTCAGCAAGGCTGTTTGACTGAGGATATTCAGGACTGTTAGTAACATGGATAAAGTCTCACTATTTAGCAAATCTGTAAAACAATTGACTGATAAACTGAGAACCATTGTCTGAAATAACTTTGTGTGGACTACCATGGACTGAGAAATGATGTTACTTCTTAGTAATAACAGCATTGGACGCTAGGTTAGGTAGCAAATCAATCTCAAACCAGTTCAGATAAGAGTCTACCAACACTAAGCAATATTAATTGTTCCACTCAAATATATCAGTTGTTACTGATGACCAAGGTAGTTTAGGAATTTGGCTTAGTTGAAGTGGCTCTTTTTGCAAATGCGGCTTAGTACTGTTGCACATTGAACAAGAAGAAAGCATTTTATCAATGTCTTTTTCTAGAGAAGGCCAAAATACTAGTCCTCTCACCCTTCTTTTGTAGAGTTGGAACCTGGGGGGTGGCCACAATCCAAAATCTGAATGTATTCACTCTGTAAGGAAGTAGGAACAACTTTTGGACTTTTGAAAATGATACCATCTTCCATCAGCATCTCATCTCTGTATGGAAAATAAGGTTGTAATCGTGGCAGTACACAGGATTGCTTTGACGGTCATCCTACATTGATGAAGTAGGTGAGCTTTTGCAAAATTGGATCAGTCTTTGTATGATCTCTCAGCTCATCAAGTCTCTTGGTAGAAAAACTTTGCACTTCCATGGCATCAAAGTCAAAATTTTCTGCATCAAGCTGTTCCTTGGTATTTCCAGGTGATCTGGATAAGTTATCAGCCAGATAAAGAAGTTTACCTCTTGTGTAGACTATTTTGAAATTGTACTTTTGCAATTTGAGCATCATTCTTTGTAGTCTTGCTGGAGCAGAATGCATAGGCTTCTTTAAAATAGTAACTAGAGGTTGATGGTCAGTTTCTGTCTGGATTGCTCAGCCATAAATATAATCATAGAACTTCGAACATGTGAACACAATTGCCAAAAGTTCCTTCTCAATTTGAGCATATTGCATCTTAGTTTGGGTAAGAGTTCTAGATGCGTAGGCAGTAGGTCTGCCCTCTTGAAGAATAACTGCACCAAGACCGAACTTTGAAGCATCACAGGGCAGACCTACTGGTTTGTGGACATCATAGTATCTTAATGTAGGCGGGTTAGTTTTTTGCCGTTTGAGGTTATTAAATGCTCAGTGGTGTTGTTCTAACCATGACCATGCATCATGTTTGCATGTCAGCTCTCTTAAAGGTGCTGATAATGCACTAGTCAGGGAAAATTTGCCCAAATAGTTAACAATATCAAGAAAACGCTGTAGAGCTTGGACATTGTTTGGAGCTGGCAGCTCAAAAATGGCTACTTGCTTAGAAGGATTTGGTCATAAGCCTGTACTGGTAAATAAATGACCCACATAAGTAACTTCTGATAGTTTGAATTTGCACTTCAGAGGATTGAGCTTTAAGTTCACTTCATGCACTCTCTCCAGAACTTTCCTGAGGTTTCTGTCATGCTCTTCTTCACCATTACCACTAACTAGTAAATCATCAACTATTATTGCACAGAGGTAGCCTAAAAATTTGCTCCATTGCATGCTGAAAGACTTCACAGGCAGAATTTATTCCAAAAGTCATCCTGAGGAATCTGTATCTACGAAACGGGGTACTGAATGTAGTCAGTAGTGAAGATGTACGATCAAGCATTGCCAAAATTAAATCTTTGCATCTAAGATAGAAAAAACAGTGGCATTTGGCATAAGAGTTGCAATTTCCTCAACTGTACACATAGGAGGATGAGGTCTTTTTAATGCCTTGTTCAAGTTTCTTGAGTCAGTGCATACTCTGATTTCATCTGCATTTTTCTCATGAGCAGCTACCATGGAAGATACCCACTCTGTTCTGTGACTATACAAATTACACCTTGCAGTACCATTTTGTCTAACTGGATCTTGACTTTGTCCTGCATAGCTATTGGAACTCTTCTTGCTGGTCTGACCACTGGACCGACCTCTGGGTCTACTTTCATGGAGTACACAACTAGAAGTTTGCCTAGCTTGTCATCAAAAAAATCAGCATGCTCTCCGAAAATAGTGTCACTGAAGATGGAACTGGGACGTGTGCTTACATAGTGTACTTCTTTGGTACAAGAAAACATTTTCATTCTTAAACTGTCTCTGAGACCTAATAATGACTGCACAGGTCTTCAGACTACATAAAATTGCAAGCTGTAACTGTTCCCAGCCGAATAGCATGAAAGCACTACTAAACCTTAGGTATGAATATCTTCACCTCCATAAGCAAAAAGCTTCACACAATTGACCAAATTAAGTTGCTCACCAGCTCTCACATTTACAAATGTTTCTGCTGACATTACATTATACTTTGAACCAGTGTCTGCTTTGAACTCTGGGGGTTTGCCATTGATCAGGACAGTATGAGATACTTCATTCTTTGCCAACAAATCTACTGCATTAACCTTTTCCCCAACCACTGATACACCATCTACATAGAAAGTAGGTTTGCAGCTCTCTATATGATCAACTTTTTACACTTGTGACATTGCTGACCAAATGCTAAGCACTTTTCTCTTTTAGACTTACAATAGGTACCACAATTACAACAGTTAACTATAAGGCTCATCCTTATACTGAACTGAGCATACCCTTTTTACTAACCTAGTCTTGGAACTTGCTAGAAAGCTTTGGGTTCTCTCTAGCACACCTACAGGGGTCGCTGCTGCCATGTGCTTAGGCCTGTTTCTGCTTGCCACATTTTGCATGCTGTCTATGTTTGCTCTAGAGGCTGTTGAAACCATGCTCTTATCACTTACAAGTCTACTTTTGTGCCTTTCTGCGAGCTCATGGATTTGACAAATCTCTATGGCTTTGCTTAATGTTAAATAACTGTCATGGGGCAAAATCTTTCTCACTGAAGCACTAGTAACACCACACACAAGCCTGTAATTTATTAACTCATCTTTCAAGTCAGCAAATCTGCACGTTTTAGCTTTGTTTCTCAAGTTAGTGATATAAGCTGCAAAAGTTTCACCTGGATTTTGGTCTCTTGTATAAAATAAGTGGCTCTCTAATGTAACATTTATCTGGGTGTTGCTTGAATCAGCCGGTACCACAATATGATGGTTTTCCCCTTCTCCTGCATATACTTCTGGTGCATACACAAATGAACAATCTCTTTCAACAGCTTCTGACCCAGCTAAGTTAAGCAAAATGAATGCCCTTGTACATGCATCTTTGTCAGAAAAAGCTGTTTGTATGAAAATATCATATTCCTGCTTGAATGCTCTTCAATTCTCTGCTATATTATGATTAAACACAAGTAGACTTGGTCTGCAAAATGCCTCTGTCATATCAACACACAGTAGGGAAGTTGCTTGAAATCATGTACAAACATACACACACAGATATATATAGCAGAACTTTATGCCAGTACTTGTAATTATGCCTAGTAGCACAACAAACTCATTGAAATAACTGCACTTCACCAAACAAGTCACTCTAGCACAAGAACACTCTGAAATCACTGTACTTTACTTTGAAATCACTGTACTTTATGAAATCACTACTCATCAGTGTAAGAAATACTACAAAATGATTGTACTTTGTGAATAAACTGCACACAATGGAAAAAGCTCAGAGCAAGAAACACTTTGAGATGAATGCACTTTGCAAATAAACTGAACACAACACAAGAACCCTTCAAAATGGCTAAACTTTGTGACATAACACTGAACAGTGTAAGAAACACTCAAACTGCAGAATGAACTGGCACCCCACCTAAGCACCATGTTCAATCATAGCCTCACCTCAGGCTTTGTGCCCACTGAATGGCACACAGCGATGGTTATCTCACTCCACAAAGGGGGAGCCACCATGGACCCCAGGAACTACCGCCCCATTAGCCTAACAAGCCTGGTCTGCATGACCATGGAACGTATCATTATGGATCTTATATACAAAGACACTGGTAATTGCCAAACTCTGGACCCCACCCAGTTCAGGTTTGTAAAAGGCAGATCATGTCTTCTAAACCTGATAGACTTCTTTGAAGCAGTCACCAAAGCCATAGACAAGGGTAAGGTGGTTCACACAGCCTATCTAGATCTTGCCAATGCTTTTGACACCATCCCTCACTCTGGAATTATAGATAAACTCAATATACTAGGTATAAATCCCTATGTCATAAGATGGGTTGCCAACTGGCTCACTGACAGAACCCACACTGTGAAAGTAGCAGACTCCAAATCTGACTTCAAACCAGTGATAAGTGGAGTATCACAGGGTTCAGTCCTGGGTCCTCTCTTGTTTGGTATCTACTTTTCTGAAGTACAGGCTAACACAGGTCTTTGGCTAACGAAGTTCGCAGATGACTACAAACTGGGAGCCATAATCGAAACTGCTAATGATGTGGACATCCTACAAAAGGGCCTCACTGAGACAGATGCCTGGTGTCAAAGCCATGGCCTCAAGCTCAATGCCAAAAAGTGCATTGTCATCCCCTTTGGTAAAAGCTCTGCACCCATGAGCTACCACATAGGTGGTAGTCTACTTAACATTGAAAGTGTGATAAGAAACCTTTGGACACAGATGGACAGTAGTCTCTCCTTTGATAATCACATCGCCACAGTAGTCAGGAAATCCTTCTACATGGCACACTTCATCACAAAAGGTTTCTCATCCAGGAAAAAAGAGGTACTTGGTCCCCTCTACTCATCATTCATTAGACCCATTATAGAGTACAATGCTCCTTTTGGTATGTACCTCACAAGACATCTACAACAACTGGAAAGGCTGCAGAAATACCTCACAAAGAGGATTACCAGCCTCAAACAAATGCCCTATGTAGACCGTCTCAAAAAACTCCAGCTTTACTCTGTCGCATATCACCTACTCAGAGGCAATCTCTGCCTAACATACAAAGCTATGTCAAACCCAGAGCTGTTGGACATGCTCCACTTAAAGAAATCCCAATCCCACCAAGCTACAAACTCTAGGGACCTAAACCTTGTCACCACAATAAACAGAACATGCTGGTGGGATAGATTCCTGTCCCAGAGACTTCCCATACTTTGGAACAAACTACCTATCTATATCAAACAAAGCTTCTCATTAGCACTCTTCAAGAAAAATCTTGATGATTGGATGGAAGATAGGAAATTCACCCCAGAGATCACCTTTGTGACTCTGCTTGACAGGGGACAGGAAAATAATTTTCTTGGGTGGCAAAAGCCAGGGTACCTTTTTGGCCAGGCTTATATAGGCCCTAGGGCCAATAGCCTAGTACCTACCTATGAACCTATGAACCTATGAAAAGGTGGCTTTCTATGAATAAATGTACACAACACAACAAACTTTTTGAAATGGTTGTACTTTGACTGCACTTTGCAATGTAACTGTTCTTTGCACACAGCAAACTCTTTGAAATAATTGCACTGTAATAAAGCACACACTGTGCAAACACTTTCAGACTCTGAGATACTTCAAACAACTCTAGTTATGCTTTGAATGCCTTCGGTCAATGCAAAATAGTAATTTGTGCCCAAACATGGTCTTTTACTAAAAAACATGCAGTCACCTTGCTCTTTAATCTTATTTTGCCCTTTTCATTGTACTTGTTATGCCCTTTTAACCTCTTATCATGCTCATTATACCTTTCTTGTGCCCGTTTTACTCTAAATATGCTCGTTATGCAAACCAGAGATAATTCTGAGCCACATATGATTAGTTTTACTAGTTCTATCAAATATCGTGGTTTCAAACATTTTGTTTAATTAATAATGTGGTTTGTGCCTTTTGTTTGCGCTTTTGTGCTACTCATTTGATTAATAATGCGTTTTGTGCCTTATAAATGCGCCATTTCATTTTCCTTGCTCAATAAATAATTTGTGCACTTTTCTTTACCTTTAGCTATTTTCTGGTCCTCTTTTGTTTGTCTGTGCTCTGTTTCACTCAACCTGCTTAGTCTGCCTTCATGTTCAACTCTGCACCTCATGGCTCATAGAAGTTCCTCTCTTAACCATGGTTCTGACACCATGTTGCTCATCTGGTTAGGATAAAACTAAATAAACTTACATAAACTTACAAACAGACCACCACACTCATACATGTTAATACTCTGGTTGTTCTCTCAAAATGGCACTGCTGCCTGCACGTGCTCAGTATTTATATGCACTTGCTACCTCTGGAAATGCTTCTTAAAGGTACATACACACACCCTGATATGCACTTTGTAATGTCTGAAAAGCATTCAATACCAGCTTACCTGCTAGTTTAACAAAAACATTTAAATGAATAAGCCAAAGGAAAAAAATAACAGCTCTCTCAATCCATGTAGTCCATTATATTGTATCACCATCAGTCTGAATAGGTTTTATATCCCCTCATTCTGGCTAACACAACGAGTTTCACTAGGCAATGTATTTATTTATTACTTTACATTTTTACTGGGGTAGTAGACAGATCACAACAGATCATCTATAAGTACTGCCTGGGTGAAATAATTTACAAAGAAAACAAATGCAACAGAGAAGCAGAAAGCCGTATATAACAAAAAAAGAACAGAAAGCAGCACTATGTAACAAAAACTGTATGGTAGCAACTAATAAATGTAGCAACAAGTATGAGAGAAATGCATAGTTCACATGATTATATTTATGGTTAACATCATAGAAGAAATGCTGTGGGGCAGTGAGAGTCAGGGTGGGGGAGGTGGAGTTAAGAAGTGTTAATAGGTGAGAGAGATAAAGGCTAGAGGCTGAGTTGTCCTTAAATTATGTGGCCTGTTGTGTGGCAAGTACAGTTTTATTTGGTGTGGAGGAATCAGCTCTGAAAGTGGAGAAAGGAGATTGCAGTCTCTTTGGGGAGGGAGGGATTCCTATAGCATAAGAGCAAGAATGGAGAAACAGTGTTTGAAGTATCGTAGCCTGGTTTGCAGGGGGTTGGATTTTTTTTTTATCATTTTTTTCTTACTTTCACTTGTCTCATGTTTCTGATGCTGAAGGAATTCAGTATGCCTCTTTCAACATGAATCTTGATTGTTAGATGACAGCAGCATTTTACCTGAGAATAGTTCTTGGGTCCTTGCTTATGTCAGTATAAGAAATTCCATAGGATTCAGAAACAGATAGTACAATGGTTTGGGCAAAAATAAAACAAAGAGTATCAGTGTCCTGCACAGGGTTGATTCAGAGAAACAGGTAGTACTGTCACACAAGCAGGCAAAATTGTATGGTCAGTGCTAATGATGGAAGGGTTCCTATCAGCAGACCGAAGACGCATGTTTTCGAATGCATCTTGGTCGAACTGACAAAACCGAAACTGCAAAATATCGAAGAGGCATGTAAGCGAATTCTTTCCCTGAGAAAGAATTTGATTGGTCGCTTCAGTACTTTTCCATTTTCGGCACTGTAGTGCTGTCTCAGAGTTGGTATATATAAGTCGGGGGGTGTGGGGGGCAAAGCCCCTCCACTTAATCTCATGTTTTAATGTGCTTTTTTTTTTTTTTTTTTTTTTTGGAACAGCAATTTTTTTTCCATTGGAAAAAACTCGCTGTTCTGACAGTTCGGATTTGTAAGCTTTCGCTCGCATGGGGTCGATTAATCACCTTTCGCTTACCTAAGCGTTCGGTGATCTAATATAGACCCTGATTGAAATGGGATAGAAATGAGCACCATTATGCTAATTGGACCAATTTTAAATGCAAATGAGGGTAAACATTATGGCAGAGCAATTCAGAAGCATATAAAAATTACACAACCAGTCATAGTCACCAGTGAGTTTGTACACCAAAATTTTGGGGTGAGCAGGAAGATAGACCATGCTATGATGCTAAGTGTAGCAGCTGTCATAGATAAGCAGCATATGTCAGAGACCACTCACACAACCACAATGTAGGGCTTCATCTTCTACTTCACAGAATGTTCTGTTTAAATATAACATACATCACCTTCACTACATGGACACATTTTATCACAATCATAAGGACAGGGACACCATAAAAGAGCTGGTAGATGTGCCAACCTCTTTTGGAATCTCATGTAATGAATGGAATACCAATCCCTGTGGACACTAAAGTATGTGTATTTCTGACTATTCACACTACAGGGATCTTCTAGAGACCATCAAGGAACACGGAGAGTATATCTCAGGTATCTACCTCAAGAATATTACAAGAGCTCCTTGATGTGATCCTGCAGCAGGCAGAGAAGCATATGTGGTTCCGAGGGACAAAAGAGGAGAGAAACTACACTATGTAGGCTTTCTATAAAGTAGCCACTTTATTTTCTAGAGGTTACAGATTGCACCTACATTGCTATAAAGGCTCCATCTGGTCCACATAGACAACCATACATCAACCGGAATGATTTATACTCCATCAACTGCCAGTTAGTGACCAATGTACAGGGTATCAAATATAGTGTGTCTATGCTCCATCCAGACAGATCCCATGATTCTCACATCTGGTGCATGTCCAACCTGTACCAGTTATCTCTGGGGCATGACTTCCAACAGGCATATCCAATTGGTGATGCCAGATATGCTCAGGACCCATGGTTCATGATACAGATAGAAACCCATACAGCATAGCTGAGAAGACATATAACTCTGTGTTGTAGCAGACCAAAAATATTGAGTGTATTTTCGGACTGATGAAGGCCAGTATCCACTGCCTAGATTCCACTGGAAGACCAAAATAAAAATAGAGCCGGTGTTAGATGAGGTGCGAAGTTGAGAAGCCTTCAGAGAAACCTACTGCAGAAGAAGACCATGTAAGGCAGAGGCAGGTGCAGTTCTCTGCAATACTAACAGACAGGTGGTATCTGGTCCACAACTACAGGCTAGAGTAGAAACATCAAAGATTAAAACTGATGCAATCAATGTTATACCCAGTCTATGCTTTAGTGTGCACTGACTGGCTGTGAAATCATATGCACAGATGGGAGGGGCACAGTGACAGAAATCAGCAATGACCACAGAGTTGGCATGGGGATATACTAAGGATGTGGATGGGAGTGCATGATTTGTCCATGCCAAGGAATTTGGGGAACTGAATATACTGAGTGGGAAGGGAGTGATAAGTCCTGAGATGGAGAGCTATCCAGCAGAACTAAGTGTTCAGAATGGGTGTTAGGGGACACAGTTCCTGCAGATGCTGTTATCTTCAGTGTATGTACATATGACAGATGTTGTACACCTGCAGGTTGAAAGAAAGCATAATTTGGGTCTCCAGAGCCATGGGTATGTCCTCCGCAGGGAATGGCACTGAAATGTGTTCAGTTTGCACTGAAAATACAAGTAGCTTATTTGACCATTCACTTTTCATCCAGACTCAGCATTTGGTCTTCATATTTCTTCATATTTCTATAAATATTGTACTTTTACTGTGGGCCACACTGCTTTCATAGCTAGCTTACAGCTTTCCCAGCATACAAAAATGGGCATGGAGACTAATGAGCTACATGTTACAAATCTGACTTGTTCATGCTCTATACATTTCACAGAGTGTGCAACTTTTATTAATTTCATAAAGGGCCACTATGTGTTTTGTTTGGCCCTTGGATATGGTGAAGTAAACAAGAGGTGTATACAACAATGGTAAGAAAGTGCACATGATGTAACTCTTAATTGTGCTATTTGTGATAGGTTGGAGCCATATTTCTGTGAAACATTCTGTTTGAGGTTGAAATATTGTAAATAGGATTCTTACCATTAGTATGCACCATGGATCTGCAGCTCTCCTATGGTGTCCTTTTTAAGACCCTCCTCTGCGCACAGATAGTTATACTTCTTAGTGGCTGGCAATCTAAATAACTGATGATTAAATTATTTCTTGGGGAGATTGTGGTGGTGGTTCTGGAAGCTGTACCCATGCTGTCAGCTTCATTAATTTCCTAAGGACTGAGTAACAGTGGCAAATATTTTCAGCTGGGGTCAGTAGCTCGGCTCAGCTGCTTATCAGAGGATGCCTTATGAAACCTGCTTTCCTAAAAGTCACAGCAGTTTTTATAGAGGTTTTCATTGTATCTGCTGCTTGCAGCACCACTTTCAAAAATGTTAACACTTTCTCCAGCAGTTCAAATAATTTCCATATACCTTACTATTTTACATTCACAATTGCTTGGTAATAGAGTGCTGAAGGAAATGAGTTATTAAAACAGAGCAATATGACTGTGAAGAAGGCTTTGTGCTTATCAAGTACTTTTTCAGAAAAAGGTTGTGGTATAGTTTTACTTTTTGGTTTTAAATGGAAGATTCCTTCTCTTTCTGTTTTAGCCAGCATTTTTACTTTCTCTATAAAGTACAATAGCTTAAATGTAATTTGCCAAGGTGATTGAACTTTCTTAGACATTGATTAGAAAGTACTGTGAGATTCTTGTATCACAGTCTCATTGGGAAATGGACAACTTCACCTACCAGAGCTGCAAATGTCTTCCATAGCATTTTGTCCTCCATTTCTTCTTGTAAGCCTTAGTTATTCCTCCTCTGCCTAGTTTTTCTAAGTGTTTTTTCCTGTGTCTGCCTACCATAGAGCCATCCCCTGACAAGCCTCAGTCCATTCTTATCTATATAAGGACCACATATGCATAAACCAGCACAGAGGTGAGAGTCCCCAGGAGAGGTCATCATACTAGCTGTTTTGAGGGTTGTCTGTGCCCTCACTAGCACTGATGCAACTGAGGATGTATGGCATAGCTGTACCCTGCCACTGATTATTATGGGAATGCTTGCATCAGCAGAGGGCCTTCTTAGGGCCCTCCTCCCCATTCATATGCACTACTTCGCGTGAGGCAGTAACAACTACCGTTTGGTCACAACAGTGCATGTCCTCCCTCCACTGGTTTACTACTAAGTGCAATGCCTTCTCTTTCGCATGGAGCAACAGCAAGCCTGACAGGATCCACCCCCCCCCCCCCAGTTGGCACACTCATACTTCCTTGCCTGCCACATCAGTTACATACATGCAGCTTGAACTTGTCACCTGGGTTGTAGTCTGGGATTTATCCCTGTATGCCATGCAGCTGGCTCCCTCTTTTCAATATCAGCCATCTTACTCTGTTGGAAGCTGGACACCCTCTGATGTGCCTGATCCATGGACAGCACTTCAGAGAGATTAGATGCTTGCTTGGAGACTGCCAGTTTGTTGAAGGCAGACACTGCTGTAAGGGATTGTGCAGCTTCCCTTTTCTATTGACTGATAGTTTCAATTTGTTGAGTCTTCAAGGATTTGGGAAGCATTTCCAACAGTCTGTCTATATTGTTGCTCTGTCCCTCTAGAGGATTGCTGCTTGTTGTTCCAGCCACATGCTCCTTTACCTCAGGAAATGTCAATGCATCATCAAATTGCTTTAAGCAAAACCATCTGCATAGTACATAGATCAAGATATAGAATATCCAGAGCATTTAAAAAGTATTAAAGAGTTGTATAAATGATTTACATATCTTAGTGAAAAATTCCACTAGTCAAATCTAACTACAAAATAAACTGATGTATTTTCTATGATCTTAATTTCAAAATTCCTATAATAGTTACTAAGTGAGACCAGGAAGCACAGTTGGATTTAATCTCAATTACCTCACTGATTCCCTTTATTATAAAAAAGACTTATAGATCCTCCCCTAGTGTTTAATAAATCATAGTTAATACAAAAAAAATAAACGTTGCATACTTATTGTAACTGATATATTGTCTATACAACTCATTGTCATTTTTTTCTTATTTACAACTAGAAGTTTTAACAAATTATTTGTTACAACTTTTTGGTTTTGCCAACATTCCACACAATAAATAACTAAAGTAAATTTAAAGTATTTTCTTTTTTTTGCACCTATACTCTTGCTATAGCATGGTATCCCTGCACATAGACCCACATTAATACAGCTACAATAGTGGCAAAAGTACATGCAACAGTACCAGGGAATTTCTATGTTTTTGCAATGACATTACTATCATATTCTAAAAGGGACGTCAAATAATGTGCTATTTTCTTAAGAAAGTGTGTCTTTTCTCACAGTGTTTTAACTTATACCTCATTATCAGATATCAGTCTGGGGTACCAAAACTTAGCTTTCTGAGGACATACTTCTGTATTATGACATCAGCTTAATGGCATAGGGCAGTAAAGGAAGACCAAACCAGGAACAAACAGCTGCCCAAAAGCCACAGGACCCGGATATCACCAATGGAATAAAAATTACTGTGAATAGTCAAAACACTTTATTGTAACCAAAAAACAGTGGATTAAGCGCTTTCGCTCAGTCAATACTGAGCTTCCTCAGAACAAACAGCTTGTAACTTTATTAACAGTCATTAAATAGTTTTAAAAAATCCCTTGAACCCCTGGCGAAGTATGTGGATCACACTGTGAAAAAGTTTTTATCTTCCATTACTTACATTAACAAGGATTCTTGGGATTTTCTGAAAGGAATTGACTAACAGAAATTTGATTTGGATATTTTATTGGTCACCATAGACATTGTAGAACTTTTTCCAAACATTCCACACTCGGTAGGGTTGGAATGGTTTGATGAGGTATTAATATCCAAATCTGGTCTGGACAATAATATTATTAATTTAACCTTGGAATTTATGGAAATAATTCTTGAGAATAATTTTATATATTTTAACGGGGAGTTTTATCGCCAAAAGAAAGGTGTGGCGATGGGGGCCCCTTGTGCATCACTATATGCCAATTGTGTTTTACATTATTGGGAACAGAAATATGTTTTTGAGAGTCAATGGTCTGAGTTTATATGATATTACACGAGATACCTTGATGACATTTGTCTTTTGTGGAAGGGTACAAGGGAAAATTTAGAAGAATTTTTGGTGTATATTAATAATAGCACAGAATTCTTGAGATTTACCTATAATATTGCCCAGGATAAACTGAACTATTTGGACATGACTCTATTCAAAGATTATGATAACCACTGTTTCCAATCAAAGTTTTTTAGGAAAAATACATTCTCGAACTCTTATTTACACTTTGAAAGTGGACACCCCTTCTATCAAAAGAAGGGTATAATTAAGGGTCAGATCATCAGGACTTCGAGAATGTCTAGTACCCCCGAAAGTTTTTTAGAAGAAGTGGACATTATTGCGTCACTATTTGAAGAAAAGGGATACCCCAGAACATTGATTGACAACATGATTCAGGAAGTAACAGAGAATAGGGATTTGCAGTATTTCCCTTTGTTAGGAACTGGTCTATCCACCTCTGATAAAGAAACAAGGTTAGAACAAATTGATTTTAAGAACAACTTTATCCACACTTTTTGTACTAGTACCCACAAGGTTGAACAGATTATTTTAAAACATTGTCCCATTTTAGCTTTACATGATGATGTGAAAAACTATGTTCCGACTTGCCCCCACTTTGTGAGGAAAAGGGAGGTTAACTTAAAGGAACTATTTGAAAAGAACGGAGGGTTTAAACTAGGAACAGATAGGAAAAAAGTTGGCACATACAAATGTGGAGTTTGTAAACAATGTAGCTTTATGTTAAACCAGGACACAGTTTACATCCCTTCCAGAAAGTTTAGATTTAAATCTACTAACTATTTTAATTGTGGAACTAAAGGAGTGGTCTATTTAGGGACATGTGTAAATTGTTTTAGTTTCTATGTGGGCAAAACGGAGCGGCAATTGAGGAAAAGAGTATATGAGCATCTATATGATGTCTCTAAGGGTAAGGAAAAGAACACTTTTTTTAAACATTCCCAGGTTTGTAAACACATGGACTTAAAGTTCATGGTATTGGAACAGGTGACACCAGACTTGAGAGGGGACAATTGGGAAGATAGACTTGAATATCGCAAATTATTCTGGCAGCTTAAATTAGACGCAGGGAGGGCTCCTGGGTTGAACGATAATATTAACATCAGTAGTGTATTGAAACTAAGAATGGCTCGTTATAATATAATAATATGAATGTTCACATGATTGTGTTTTTAACGTGATGAATTCAACCTGGATTTGCTATACTGTTCACTAGGTATGATTTTATATTGGTATGTTTTTATAGTGATGATAGTTTGATTTTGAGAGCAAAAGTGCAATATTTTAGGTTATGATGAAGTTTATTTATATGTTTAGAGGTGCTGCTTAGATTCAAATGAATTATTTATTATTTATTGATATTATGTGTATTTTAAACACTTATATTCAACATGACATGGTTTAACTATAAATGAGGGTGGGGGGTAGAAGAGTCATGTGATTTTTTAAAACTATCTAATGACTGTTAATGACGTTACAAGCTGTTTGTTCTGAGGAAGCTCGGTATTGACCGAGTGAAAGCGCTTAATCCACTGTTTTTTGGTAACAATAAAGTGTTTTGACTATTCACAGTCATTTATATTCCATTGGTGATATCCGGGTCCTGTGGCTTTTGGTCAGCTGTTTGTTCCTTTAATGGCATAGGGGTATACAATCAGGCACACTTGTGAGATCCTCAGACTGTCTCAAAGCCAGGAACAGTCTGAAGAAAACTGAGGAAGGAGACTGGTCAGGTAGGAGTGGCTTAGTTTGAATAGGTAAGTACCCCCCCCCCCCAGAAGAGCAGTAATATCCTGGGGTAATGTGTGTGAAAGGCATATTATTTGCGCCAACAAGGAGAGAAAAGAAGAGAAATGGGATAATGTGGAAGGGAAGGAATACTGCAGGAATGATCATTAGGACATCTACTGTCATGGTAAGTTCTGACACAACTATACTATATCTTGACTGAGTCACTGTTGCAGTATTCTTAACAGATGGGTGATTCTCAGAGCTGTAGATAGAGAAGGGACACAGGCTTAAGGTGAAGGAGAAGACAAGAAGTCCAGGAGGACAGACAGAATAGTTCTGGCAAATACTGCCCTGGACCTGGAGAAGGCAACTAACTTATAGCGTTTTGTGAAGGTGTGGATAGATGACCAGTACCTGTTTCTAAAATGGACCTGGTATCCAACCTTTGTAGAAGGCACCTGATGAAGTCACTGCTCAAGTGAAATGTGCTTTTGGCCATGTGGGTAAAGTCTTTCCATGATGAGAGTAGAAGGAAATAACCTTTGAGATACAGGATGCAATAGTTTGTTTGGAAACTGGTTGTCCTAACCTGTAATCCATGAAGGAAATGAACAGCTGATCTGTTTTTCTGATGTCATTAGCTTTGTCCAGGTAAAACCTCAGTTGTCTGTGAATGCCTAAGAACTGTAAGAATCCCCCTCCCCCGCCAGTAATGGAATTAAGGAAGAAGGTACACAGACTGATTGTCTGATTGAGAATTAGCTTACTAAACACTTTTTGGCATGAAAGAAAGATTGGCATTAAGGCTTAGCCTATCTTTATGGAAGATGAGAAACTGTGGAATAGGCATGAGGGCATGGAGTTCTGAGACTCTGCAGGCTAAAATCAGGGCTAGGAAGAGAACTGTTTTGCAGGTGCAGAATTTGAGAAAAGCGGAAGTAGTCAGTTCAAATGGGGGTAAAGTGAGTTATTCCAAGACAAATTTAAGATCCATGAAGGATCCGCCACATAACGCACACAGTCAGGTCACTCCACAACAAGTACAAATATGACTCTGTCATTGTCCATGTCAGTATGAATGACCTGAGACGTACCTCCCTGGACTACATGAAAAGAGACATGGAGAGGATCTCTGATCTTGTAGCCCAGGCAGGTATGACCCTAGCCCTGAGTAGCATCCTGCCATCACCCAGAATGATACCACAGTACAAGGACAAAATGATCGACTTCAACAGTTGGCTAAGCTTCTGGCGTCATTCTAAGGGGATCCAGTATCTGTCTGCCTGGGATGACATGATCGACATACCACGATGCTTTGCCAGAGATGGCCTGCACCTGTCGCCCTTTGGATTCCTGATACTGGCTAAGGCTCTTGCCACCCCTATAGCACCTTTTTTAGGCAAGGTTCAAATGACAAATTCACCACCGTAACAGGTATAAGCAAGCAAAATCTGAGGGTAATGCTACATAATGCTAGAAGTATAAACCTCAAAATGCATTCACTCAAGGCACTCCTAAAAATGGGGAACATCGACATCTGTGCAGTGACAGAGACCTGGTTCAAGGCTCCATAGAGCACCACTGCATTACCAGGCTATAATTCATACCACTCCTTTAGGCCACCTAACCTGGACCAAAACACTAAAGCCAGAGGCGTGTCCATATTCATTAAAGATATCCACACCTCCACCTAGTTGCTCAGCATAATGCATCCGAGATTATCCAAGTGCAACTAACTCTGGGCAAGACCGCAATCCAAATTGTAACTTGCTACGGATCCCCCACCATGCCCCATGATTCCCACTCCTCATTTCTTGATACACTGGAAAATATTAGGGTACAACCCACCAACCTAATAATGGGCAATTTCAACTATCCCACCATTAAATGGGAAAACTACTTATGTACCAACTCTTTTGCTCAACATTTTCTGGAATTCATAAATTCTAATTCCTTGGATCGACTTATCCACACCCCCACCAGGGGCAGCAATATCCAAGACCTGGTCATTACCAACATGGCCAACCAGTGTTCCACACCAGAGGTCAATTCCTCATTGGTTAGATCCGACCACAAGCTAATCACCCTAGATATCCACATCCCACCCCCACCCCCCATTAGGGAAACCACCGTAAAAAAATTCTCCAAAGCAACTTCACTTTTCTTAAGACAGAAGTGGCAAATTTCCTGACACTCATGCAGATGGACGATAGAGGTAAGATTACTGAATCCTACACAAATGCACTTTATAAGCACTTACATGAGTGCATGGATCATGCTATCCCTAACAGAACCAAGATGCTATCCTCCAAAAAAAGGAAGCCAATCAGGTGGTCCCCTGGCATAAACAAACTCTACAACAGAAGAAAGAAACGGTTGCAAAAAAGAGTAAAATCCCATGATTGGAGGAACTCCCGGGTCAGCCTCAGTAAGAAGCTGAGATCCCTTATAAAATCCTCCAAAGTTAGTTATGAAAACAAAATTGCCACTGATTCTAAAGACAACCACAAAGCATTCTACAGCTATGTCAAGAATCTCAATGGCAACACTCAGACCTGCTCTGAGTTACAGCACAATGGCACTAAATATACAGAACCAACTGATATTGCCAACATCCTGACAGATAGGTTCAGCGCTAACTTTACCCCCCCTCTCACTCCCTAAAGGGCCTATCTCTATACTGGAAAAATGCAAAGTTCCTGTAATCACGGCTGCACAGGTAAAAACCACACTCTCCAAAACCAAGAACATAGCATCCATGGGACCTGACAACATCCCAGGCTGCATTCTACATGAACTACAGAATGAACTAGCACCCCACCTAAGCACCATGTTTAATCATAGCCTCACCTCAGGCTTTGTGCCCACTGAATGGTGCACAGTGACAGTTATCCCACTCCACAAAGGGGGAGCCACCATGGACGTGGGAACTGCTTCCCTATTAGCCTAACGAGCCTGGTCTGCAAGGCCATGGAACGTATCATCATGGAACTTATAAACAAAGACATTGGTAATCTCCAAACTCTGGGCCCCACCCATTTCGGGTTTGTAAAAGGCAGATCATGTCTCCTAAACTGATAGACTTCTTTGAAGCAGTCACCAAAGTCGTTGACGCGGGTAAGGTGGTTCACACAGCCTATCTAGATCTCACCAAGGCTTTTAACACCATCCCCCAATCTGAAATTATAGATAAACTCACTCAACTAGGCATAAATCCCTATGTCACAAGATGGGTTGCCAACTGGTTCACTAACAGAACTCACACTGTGAAAGTAGCAGAGTCCAAATCTGACCTCAGACCAGTGACAAGTGGAGTACCTCAGGGTTCAGTCCTGGGTCCTTTCCTGTTTGGTATCTACTTTTCTGAAGTACAGGCTAACACATAAGCTCTTTAGCTAACAAAGTTTGCAGATGACTGAAAACTAGGAGCCATAATCAAAACTCCTAATGATGTGGATATCCTACAAAAGGGCCTCACTGAGACAGATGCCTGGTGTCAAAGCCATGACCTCAAGCTCAATGCCAAAAAGTGCATTGTCATCCCCTTTGGTAAAAACTCTGTACCCATGAGGTACCACATAGGTGGTAGTCTACTTAACACCAAAAGTGTGATAAGAGACCTTGAGACACAGGTGGACAGTAGTCTCTCCTTTTATAATCACATCGCCACAGTATTCAAGAAATCCTTTTACATGGCACACCTCATCACAAATGGTTTCTCAATCGGGAAAAAAAGAGGTCATTGTTCTTCTCTACTCACTCATTAGACCTGTTATAAAGTACAATGCCCTTTTTGGTATGTACCTCACAAGACATTTAGAACAACTGGAAAGGCCACAGAAATACCTCACAAAGAGGATTACTGGCCTCAAACAGATGCCCGATGCAGACCGCCTCAAAAACCTCCAGCTTTACTCCATCACATATCGCCTACTCAGAGGCGATCTCTGCCTAACATACAAAGCTATGTCAAACCCAGAGCTGTTGGACATGCTCCACTTAAAGAAATCCCAATCCCTCCGAGCTACAAACTCTTGAGACCTAAACCGTGTCACCACAATAAACAGAACATGCTGGAGGGATAGATTCCTGTCCCAGAGACTTCCCATACTCTGGAACAAACTACCTACCTACATTAAACAAAGTTACTCATTAGCACTCTTCAGAAAAATCTTGATGATTGGATGGGAAATAGGAAATTCACCCTGGGGATCACCTCTGTGGCTCTGCTCGACAGAAAAATAATTTTCTTGGGTGGTGAAAGCCTTTGTACCTTTTTGGCTAGGCTTATATAGGCCCTAGGGCCAATAGCCTAGTACCTACCTATGAACCTATGGACCTATGGTGGGGTGATAGGCTTCATTGTGAGTTTATGGTGTTAAGCCCATCTCAGAAAAAGTTTAACCTCTTGCCTTATTGGAAGGGTAGATCAACCCTGAATGTAGTAAGTTACATTAGAATTGGAGTACTGTAGGGGTGTCCAATAGAAGGGGTAGGAGTTGGTGCTTCAGGTACTAGATTAAGAATATCTTCCACTCAATTGTGTAGGATTTTCTGGCTTCTTGTAGAACTCAAACAACCTCTTCTGAAAAGGTGTGTCTTGTAGGAATAAAAATCCTATCATTCATAGTGTTAGACTGAGTGAGTTCAGACTGGGATGAAAGAGCTGCCCTTTCTGTTGAGTGATTAGATCTGGTTATGGCTGGATTCTCCAGTTATTTCCTTTTGATAGGTGGAACAGGAGTGGGAACCAGTGCAGTCTTAGTCAGAAAGGTGCCAGAAGCAGGTGTTTTGGAGAGTCCTGTTTGGAGGGATGGACAGGTGAAATATAGTCACGGGGGCCTACTACAAAATTGAGACCACCCCCCAGGAGGAGTATCCTTCTGAGTTTTTTCTGGGAATCTTTTCTTAAGAAATTTCCTTTGCCTATGAGATGTTCTGGGATCTCTCTTGGCAAAGGATGTGGATTTTGTTAGATAATTTTTATGTACTTGGAAACTGTAGAAAAAAGGAATCTAATAGCAATCTTTTGGAATTAAATCCTGGTTGTTTTTTTGTGACAGGAACTAAGAGCAAAGCTGCGTTGCAGGTCCTGTGATTGTTTCTAGGTGGCCAAAGGGTTGTTGTGGATTTCCTACTGTCTGAGGCCCAAGAGCATTTTATTTTAGCCTTCCACTTCTGTTTTTGCCAGTCTCTTAAGTGGCTGAAAATTTCCTACTATCCCATCCTGTTCTTTATTGTATTCTTAAACTCAATGTCTCTCTTGTTGTCTGCCCTTTGTGTTAATTTAACCATACAACTCTCTCTCTCTCTCTGTCTCTGCCATTAAGAACAAAAGTGTAAATTATTTTACATAATAATAAAAATGTCTGCTAAATCAATTTAATAGTACAAGAAAACAGAGATTGGTACAATATAACAATTACATAAAGAGTATCAGATGAACAGATTTATGATATAACATACATGTATTCATAAAGAGCATTATCATAAGAAATACGTGTTGATTATTTGACTGAATAAAAAATCTTATGAAGCAAAAGGATAGAGACAGACCTAAATGGAAAAACAGAAATTTTCAAAAGCACAAGGTGCAGTGTTCTTCTAAACCAAGGGTGTCTTACACTAAGAAGACTGACTAGGATACCAGCAAACTCAGCAAAATCCCTGCATTTCAGACAAAAGTAAATCATTGCTACAGCCAGACCAAAGTTCTTCTGAAAGGAATTAAAATACTCAGCAAGACAAATACAGACTCCTCCTCTAACCCATCTTCTTCTACCACTAGTACCACCTCCATCACAGCAAAAGATTATAAATCCTCTCTTAGTTCTTCTTTCATGGATATCACTTAGTCTTTTCCCATCTTAGAAACACCCAACACTAATCTGGAAAATCACTTGCATTCCCTGGAGGAATATGCTGTCACCTTCTACTTCACTGAAGTTACTACTAAGGAAACAAAACCACTCTTAAAGAGTTGAAAACCTTCTTCACTAGCATTCAGCACATTTCAACCTACTTTTCTTTAAAAAGTTTCTGGCAAAATAGCCAAACCTCTTGCATATATTTTCCTTCTTTCCTTAACATCAGGTATAGCTCAACCAACCTTTAAACATACACACATAATTCCTCTCCCCAAACTTTCCTCTTCAAAAACCCTTAAAGAATTTTTAACTTATATCAGATCTTTGTCCACTATAAAAAATATTTGAAAAAAATTATATATAAATAATTCTACAACCCTATTAACAAGTATGGTCTCCTGATAGAAGAACAACATGACTTCAGAAATAAATTTTGTATTAAAACAGCCCTACTCACAGCAACTGATAATATCTAGTACAATATCAATGAAGGACTCCTCACAGCTGGCTTTTTCAGAGATATGACAAGGACCTTTGAAAAAGTAAATCATGTCCCTGGATTTAATAAACTCCATGTAGGCATAGTCTAGAGCCTACATGGAATGTTACCATGTCCATGTACACAGTTCCCCCTTGGCAGAGTGCCATGCATATTAATCATGGTGCATTGCCGAGGGAGAGCAGTGGAACATGGTTATTGAATCAGTGTAGGGAGTGTATTGCCAACTGTGTCTGCAGATCAGTAAGACACTCCTTGCACTGCCCAATGGTATAATGTCAATTGTTTATTTAATTGTGGTTTTTTTTTTCAAATTTTCTTTTAAAAAGCATGTTTGCACGGCCCAGAGCACAGCAATTTTAGGCTGTGCTGAGACACTTGCCACACATCTAAAAATAGAAACCAGATGCAATTAATTATTTATTTAAAGGTCATGTTTAAGCATAGCTGAGCAAGATTGTGTGGCGCGGTGCAGTGCTCAGCAGTGCTTATAGGCAGTTGAGAGGTATATGTAAAGGTGTAGCTGAATTCCACGTATCCTCCTAGGTAAATGGGTAGAGGCACGGCCACATGAACAATAGTTGCAGGGTTTGAATACATCTGAGGGAAAATAAGCATTTATTTAAATTTTGGCCTGCTGAGCTCCACTAAACTCTGCTAAGACCTCCTAAGCCCTGCTAAGTACCACATAAACACAATAACAGCTGAAAATGTTTATGCACTGCTCAACTCTGCTTAGCTGGTTTGTGCAATGCTAAGCAGTACTAGGCAGATGGGTCTTTGGGTTTTCGCACTGCTGAGCTGAGCTGCGCTGGTTTGTGAGCTGCTAAGCAATGTGCCCCATTTTTAAATATTGCTCAATGGAGTGTAAGGGTGGAAAAACAGACTATATTAAGCCCACTGGGTGGGAATACAGCATAATCCATCAGAGTTCTGTCTCTGAAGGATACTATGGCATGTGTTGGTGAGGGTTCACACTTTTGGGTGCAGCATTGGGGCATCCTGGAGTCCATGGTCATGGTTGGATGCCTTGTAAAAAAACACGAAGGCTGGCTTCTGTAGGGAGGTTACTAGGGCTCAGAGTGCAAGGTGGAGGCCTGGAACTGGCTGGCAAGAGACCTCACCACTGCAACTGGTATCCCCTACACAAGGTGAGTAGTGTTGTCACCACTACGATGACCTGAAGAGAAGTAAAGGGAATCTCTTGGACACCTGGGTCCTAGAATTTCTGACGGGATGTCCCACATGTATGTAAGTACTTTTACCTCTGTACCATTGATATCTAATCTGAATGTTTGCTAAACTGTTAAGCATAATGGTGTTCTTCTCTCCCAACAGCTAAAGAAGGTAGGGCTTGCAACCTCAAGGTGCATGCCAGGTTCTAGGCCAGGTTGCACTGTGAGTGTGGTGAGTCTGGATGTATTATGGCAACTGTAGTGAAAGAAGCAAGAAAGAGTAAAGCATTACCTGCTATAAAGTATGCACATTACAGTTTGCATTGCAATAAATGTGAACTCAGAGCTGTAGTGCAATACATAAATAATGCCAACTGTAGTGCTATAAAAACATGAAACAATAGCATTACCTACATTAAAGTATATACAAGAAAGTCTGTAGTGCAATAACTGTGGAAGTAGAGCTGTATTGCAATACCTGAATAATGACAACTGTTTTTCAATAAAAACTCGAAACAGTACCAGAAACTGCATGAAAGTAGATACAATAAAGTCTGCAGTGCAATAAGTGTGGAATTAGAGCTGTTTGTCAAGAAATGAATAATGGGCAGCCACGGTGGTGCAGCGGTTAGCGTTGTCGCCTCACAGCAAGAGGTTCACCGGTTCAATCCTTGACTGGGGTGCCTTTTGTGCGGAGTCTGCATGTCATTCCTGTGGTCATGTGGGTTTCCTCCCACATCCCAAAGACATGCTGTAGGTGGATTGGACACTCTAAATTGGCCCTAGGTGTGAGTGTGTGTGTGTGTGTGTGTGTGTGTGTGCGTGTGTGCCTCCTGTGGAAGGTTGGGCGCCAGGCTGGCAACTTGACACTGTAAAACTCCACTGCCAATCATGAGTGGACAGGTGATCCGCTGTGGCGACTCCTAACCGGGAAAAGCCGAAAGAAGAAGAAGTCAAGAAATTAATAATGCCAACTGTTCTGCAATAAGTCAAGTACCACTACCAATAACACCAAGATTAATTGTCTACATCAGGTTTGGCTTTATTTAACCATTGCAGTACAACTGATGTTTTCAGGCTGTAATGGAAGGTGCTAGAGTCAGGAATAACACTGTAATAGCCATAGCATGAAAATACAATGGCAGCCAAGTGTCTTATTTAACACATAGAGTACCGGTCAAGGCTTTTTATAGGCCAATATTGTCCACATATTGTCTGTTATCCAGAAACAGCAGGTAAGCAAGGTATATGGTTGTAGTAGCCCACTCCAGGATCTGATATTGTTGGTTGACATCACAGATATTTCAAACCAGTAGCAATATATTGTGTACACCTACATTCTATATACTAATGTATAGATTACTTGCTATCTCTGTCATGCTTGTATTTCATGCAAGTGTGTTTCACTATCAATGCAGTCTAGTATACAACTGTAGTAGTACTACCTGGTCATAAATTGGTTCCATGTGCTCTAGGCAAATATCAGTCAGTCAGTAGTCAGCAGTGGCTCAGTAACTCAGTTTGTTAAATGCTCTGTCTGTAATACATTTTGCCACACACAGACCAGGGTTCAAATCCAGTGTTATGTGGTATTAAATATTAAAGCATCGTTCACATAATGTTTACAGCTTCTCTCTCCACAAAAACTACAGGTAAATGGGTGAGGTAGCCCATATTATATATAAATAATTGTGTTTTTGATGTCAGAGACTGTTAAAACATTAACAAGAATGTGAAAGTACAGCATAGCATAAAGAAAATAAATATAAATAATAATAAAATTAAATTAAATAAATAAAATGTGTAATCTTGATATGGCTGTATGCCTGGAGTGTCTGTTCAAAGTTGCTGCCACCAGTTCATACATTCCATGCAGATATCTTCTGCATTCACTGCTATTGGGTTAAATCCCCACATCTGCCAAGCAAGGCATGATAGTTGTTTAGGGGCTGCACTGTACACATACATATCTCTCAAGTGTCATGTAATGTAATTAGTAGCGCATAATCCATCTGTCTCAGGATTACCATTGGCATGATTACCTAAACTGCAAAGTATCACTACATCAGCCCAAAGTATACCTTGGTAGTTATATAGGTCCACGTGATGTGCCACTGTTCTGTGTAATACTGTACATGCAGTTGTTCTTGTTTGGCTCATACTGTCCCATGCAAATAGCTTCAGAGGTCTGTACATGTTACAGCAGCTATAGCGGACTTGTACACATAAATAAAGGACAGACCCCTAGAGTAGATAGTAGTACTTTTGTCAAGTAAATAGCCTATAATAGCACTAATGAACTGTTTTAGTCTCTCTCCCCACCCCTTATCTTCATTTCATTGTTATTGTTATCCATTGGTTATGGTTTACTGTTATTTATTTATTTATTTACATTTGTTTACCGGGATAGTCTGACTAGACACATGTCCATTTACAGTGGAGGCCTGGGGAGAAAAGCTCCACATTCAGTACAGAAAAACAAATAGTTGAACAATTTGATAACAATATGATCATCTATGCAGAAGCAAAAAAATTGACAATAGATAAAAATACAACTTTTGATAGAAAAACAAAATTTGACACTAGATAAAAAATACAACTTTCGATACAGAAACAGAAACTGACACTAGATAAGCATTATAACTGACTATAGAGATTGACAGAGACTACTTATAGAAATTAATTAGTGTAAGTTTAGCATGAGCTAGTATAACTATTAGAAACTTGAGCAGAAAATATAATTCAAATATGTTGTTCAATTACCTGCATTTTGGGCATGTATATTATTATTGCTATGTATTATAATGCATATTAACATATACCGTTGAATAACCTATTTTGTTGGCCTTATGCTGTAACTGTTACTGGCATGCTGTTAACATACTGACTGTTCTGGTATGTATTGTTATCTTCCACATAATATGCATTGGCATGTAATTGGGCTATTTCCACTGTTCTGGTATGCTATTACTAACTATGTTTCATTCATAGCTAACCTATACTTATTGCTATACCTCCATCAACACAGCACATCAGGGTAGGCTGGTTCCCAGTGATCTGCCTAACTTGCCTCAACTGGCCGTGGTACAATGTCTTAGCACATCTGGGATCCAAGTAGGTGGTGCCCACTCTGCTGCCCCTGCACCACCTGTGGCAAGGGGGTGGAATCCCCTCAGGAGACAGGGCCTGGCCTCCCCCTGAGAGGGGTAGCAGAGGGGCTGCAGTCACCCAACAGGAACTGCCAGTCATGGTGCACAGGATTGTTCATCAGACCTATGAATGTCACCTCCAGCAGATTGAGGGCACACTGGCCAACCTGGTGGGGCAGGCTTCTCTTAGCACCCAGCCTTCAGAACAGCCATCGTTGCAGCAGTGAAGGAGCAGTGTTGACTGCCCATGGGTGGGGATGTCAGTCATGCTGCTGCCACCTGGAGTTGTTTGCAACTCCGATTCCACAACACCTTCCCTGTCCAAGGTGTTTACTCCCCACATGTGTCACACACCTCCCCTGTCTGCTGTCTTGTTTGTCTTGCCTGTCTACTATTGCATCCTCTCCTACCCAACTTACCTCCCCTCATGTATCTATGTCCCTTCCCCAACATTCCACTCTCTTCTTAAAAAAACAAATATGGGCACCTGTACCACAAAAAAAAATATCGCTCCATTGACAGCTCTCATTTTCGCACACATATCCACTGGACACAACTAATTTGGTCCAACTGGCTTGACAACACACCTCTCTCTGGGGTTTCAGAGTCCAAATTCATCTACAAAACCAGTCAAAATGCACAGCTGTTGCTGTAAAAGAAATGGATAGCTATGGTCCCTCCCTACAACCATCCTGCCTTTCACATTGTTTTTCTCCCTGCTTGCCCCCAATTCACCACTTTCCTATCACCCCCTTTTTCTTTTATTTATTTTTTGTGTGGGTTTGCATGGAACAGTACATGGCACCACTTTGCTCAGCTTAAATGAGCTTTAAACATCTTTAATATCTATATGTGCTTATGACAGTGTTACTCACATGTAGGGAATAAACACCTCCGCCAAGTGTCAAACCCAGGCATCTCAGTGCTATAGAACACACTGCATTAACCCACCATGCTACACTGACTCTAGGTGAAATTGGTGTTTCCAGCAAAACATACTGCATACTACTTACAGACATTATGCATGTAACAGAAATACAAAATTAATGTGAAAACTGAGAGTGTATCCTGGACTCTGGTGCAATAATTAATTATAATGAAGACATACTAATGGATGTAAGTGAGGCTGTGATAGCAGGTATATGTGCCCTTTTATCAACAACTTGTGGTAAGACACTTGCTAAGGCAGAAATGGCAAAGTACATGTACACTGGATATAAAAAGTGTACACACCCCTGTTAAAATGCCAGTTTTTTTTTATATAAAAAATGAGACTACAATAAATTATTTCAAAACTTTTCCCACCCAAGAAGACTGAATGTTGTAATTAAATCAAAAGGTGTTTCAACAAAGTATTAGTTTAAGGGTGTGCACACTTATGCAACCAGCTTATTGTGCATTTTTTTTATATTTGTCCCCTAACAGATTTGTTTGTTTTTCAATTGAGTTGTACATTTTATAGGTCACATTAAAGGTGGGAAAAGTTTTGAAATTATTTATTGTCGTCTCATTTTTTTATATCACAAAAAATCCTGACATTTTAACAGGGGTGTGTACACTTTTTATATCCACTGTACATCTGGGACTCTGGTGCAGAAATTCAACCATATAAAGCCAGGCACATACTCGTGGCTGTGGAAATGGTCAACACAGCCTATATATGTGCAGATATATCCTGCAAATACACATACTTTTGCAGAGTTTCAGTAGCTCAGTCTACTAAATGCCTTGCATGCAGTACATTTTGCCATACACCGTCCTGGGTTTGAATCTACTGTTGTGTCGCACTTCAATTACATTCTTATGAAGACAGCAAGTAATGACTGAGTTATGCAATCATGCTCCCAACAGGTTACTGCTACTTAATTGACTGCTACCCAGTTTTGCAAGACAAAGGCCTGCAGGCAGAGACACAATGCATATATCCATATAGCCTGACTATATTTTGCCTACTACTCTGTTAGTTGCACTTTTGCATAACAGACATACCTTAAGCAAATGCCAAAATTGCACTGTATAGAATACCCTTGTCCTGGCTTTGCTGTAACGAAAGGCCTGACACAGTTGACACAGTTACACGTACAGCTTGCTGTCCACAAAAATGTTCACACTCCCCCTATGTGTTGTAGGCTGCAGCAGCAGCTGCAGCCTTTAGCATACACAGCTGTATGTAAAAGTAGCTGCTATAAACCTATACCTCCAAACCCCGTAGCACAAGGGATCCAGACACAGCCATACTTAATGAGGGGAGCAAAGGTGCACAGACAGGGACATGTGTAACAGTTTGCTCCTACAAAGATAGTATGTTGATAGAATAACAGCTATTGCAATAGCATGGATAGTCTGATGGGTATAAAGTTGTGTCTTCCCTTACTGATCTCAGCCCACAATGATTGTCAGTGCAATGCCAGATGACCACAATGGTATGGGACACTGAGCATACATATGAGGCAAAACAGTGAACATATGTCATAAATCTTACATTAGATGGTGTTTGTACCTACCTTCTGCAATGTTGTAGTCTCCACACCTCAGTAATGTCCATCTCATAATCTAAGATAGGGAATAAGGCCTATATGAAGGCATGATATATTGCACTCTTATGGCATTTTATTTGCTAATGACAGTGCAAAACAGTTGTTTTGGCTGCACTTAGCAATTCTGAGCCTCAGAGTGGTGTAGTGGAGCAAAGTTCAATAAAGGAGTATTGCAATCCACCAGGTATGTAATAGATTTCTACATATAACAAGATGCAGATGGGAGGATGGAGGTATGGGGAATAGGGATTTCAGCAGTAAGCCTGTCTTAGATCTATGGTGCTGGCATGTCATTGATACTCCATTGTCCTACACCTACATGCATGCCTCTCACCTGTCCCTGATTTCAATCACATCCCAGCTCTGTCCCTGTCAATCCCACCTACAATGATCAGCTGTTTTAGGAAAGCTAGTGGATTACACACAGTACATAGTAACAATAAGGGAGGGTATATACCCCCATAATGTCAAACAATGTACTGTAATTCACCTCCTTTCATTCTGTCCATGTCTCACACAACTATTTCTAACATTGTAAAACTGACCCTGAATGTCCCTGATATACTCAGGCTAAGCCCCTGTGATTGTTGACATTTGTCCCTGTTTGGTTGAGAGCTATGCCTAACATACCTGTTAGCTTCCTACAGAATGAACTCAGGACAAAGCCATAATTAATGGGGGGGGGGGGGTCAAAGGCCCACACTCATGGTGCATACCTGAGGCAGTGATAGTACTATTGGCATATCATTCTCAATATAGGTGCACTGGGTGTTATGTTTAGGTCTATCACATACATTGTCATATTACATACCTTACAGGTGTATTGTACTGGCAACATTAACTGGATATAGCTGATGTGCATGTTATAATGGGCCTGACCTGTCTGTGTATGTTGTTGTGAGTTTGTCTGTTGTGCATGGGAGTAGAGATGTGCAGATGTGGAACTTGTACTGCAGTTGCATCCTCATCTGTATGAGTCTGTGTGGATTACCATACAAATTAGTGCAGGTAGTAATGTACTGCTGTTGTTTTGCTTCTCACAGGTGAATGGGGGAGTTGGAGTCCGTCGCCTCACAACCTGATGTCATTGTCTCATCGGATGCTGATGATGATGGTGGCCATAGTGAGGCACACATGGGGTTGTCAGTGGCTGAATCTGTCCCAAAGGTTGACATACCTCATCTGCCCCCATTGCCACTCCACACAGTCAGTATGCCTACACATACCCAGTCCTCCGAGGCCACAGATAGTGGACAGTCAGAGGATGGTGACACTGAACAGTGTGACAACTATGACTTCAGTGAATGTAGATACTGGCCATAGCCAGAGATCTGGCAAGGTCTCACACAGGCTGATTGACAGGGGTGCTCATAGGAGGACTGCTGTCCATCCACCACCTGTTACAGATATCACATCATGGGTCAATCACCACATGTTTTTGTCCGTCATGGAGGAACTGGCAAGTTCTGAATGCAACACCACATGGATGCTTAGGGTTATGGATGCAGCACAGTCCGACATCCATGACTGCCTCCACTGCATTGGAGATACCCTGGATCAGTTCCCTGCTGTTGTGGATAGACAGTCAGCTGAGACAGTGTCTGTCATTGACTGCATGATGTCTGTACTGGAACATCTGGTTGGAGATGGGCATCGGACATGTGAAAAAAGGTAAGCAACACCATCTGCTGAGAATCCACGTGGCCATGTACAGTCATGTTCCTGTACTGACAGTACCTACAGTACTACAGAGGGAAGTGTGCAGTCCACACCACAACATGGAAGGTCATGGGCACATGGTCCTGGGCGATTTCATGTGAGACACAACTCCAGAATATTGCAGTCACCATCCGGTACTGGCACAGCATCTGACCCTGGCCATGGTGGTGCCAGTGCTACTGATGGCAGATACAGCTCACGTGTCTGTGGCTGGAGGCAGTTAGCTCTCCACTCTACCATGAATGGTCCACAGCTGTCCAAGATACACATGTGTAGGGCTAGCACTGGGCTTAACTGTGTGCATGCACACACTCAAACACCACTGTTGCATGCAAGGCACCAACAGCCACACATGGCACCTCTCCTAGGCCCATCTAACCTGCACCACCTACTGACTCACACACATGCTGTCACCTGTTTGGCACAGCCTAGGCCTCTGCCACTCCCACACCACACCCTGTGCCTGTGATGATACCTGTGTCACATCCCTGCCATCCATGACATCGATGCAGGGAAATAAAAATATGTGTCTGATGCACAGGGGGAATATATTACCTTACATTTACTTGTGTAGTGCAATATTGTTTTGCCATGGCACTTTTCATGGGCCACTACAAGTATCGTATGCTGGCATGTGTCATGTCTACACATCAAACTTCATGTAATTTTGTTGCATGATATTAGACTGGAGGTAGAGTTACAGAATGACAGGTGTGTCACAGACCTGTGTATATGTCCATTATAGGTATCTGAGGGGTTAAACAATGAACATATGGTGCCAATACAGTGGCAAAGGATGGCATGGTGGCACAGCAGACATCTATTGTCAGCAGGATATGGCAGTATGCATGCATGGCTCCATAGGTGCATATATGTATAACAGTGTATGAGGAACAATGGGGGCAGTCAGCATCATCATGCATTCATACTTTGTGACAAGGTCTGCTACCCTCAATATGTGCCACCTGGGTTTTCTGAATGCACAAATCTAGAAGGTGCCAGACATCAATTATGCTTATGTGGATGTGGCAATGTAGAGGCCAGCAGCTAGTCAAATACCCATAAAATGCATAATCATTAAATAGAGATAACCCATATGGGCATGTCTATAGTGCTATAAGTGGATATATTTACACACACACACACACACACACACACACACACACACACACACACACACACACACACACTTAGATGATGTGAGATTAGAACCCTTACTGATCTACTGTTACACATTACAGCTCACAGTTTCTATCCCATGCACCATGGAGGTTATCTGATAGTAAGCTGTCAGCCAGCACCCTTAAGGTGGATGACATCTACAGGCCTTGTAAGGGAGGCCAATGTAGAGGCCAGCAGCTAGTCACAGGACCTCAAAATGCATAACCATTACACAGAAATACGCCAGATGGGCATGTCTGTAGTCCCACAAGGGGATATATTTACATATGCGCACACACACACACACACACACACACACACACACACACACACACACACACACACACACACACACACACACACACGTATTGAATGATGTGAGATTAGAACCCCTACCTATCTAGTATTACACACTACAGCTCACAGTACCTATCAAAAGTGCCACAGGTTATGTCTGTTATATATGTAGATGCAGGCACAGTACTTGTGGAGTACACAAAGTGGCCTTGTGGTAGACAGCATGTGTGGCCTGCAAAGAGATACTTCTTGGCATTGTTATTGTATCTAGTGTCCTAGGGGTGGGATACCTGGTAATATCTCCGCTATGTGTGTACACTTACCAGGCTGGCCATATGTGCTGTTTGTAGTTTGTTAGGCAGACATGTGGCCAGGGACAACATGGCCTGTCCAAGGCATGCATTGCATCCATTGTACAGTACACCATCTGCTTACCTGTGTCTGTCTACAGGGTGACAGCCAGTAGGTACAGGAGTCTGTGAGTAAATGGATTATGTACTGTTGAGGCCTTAGTCTGGTTCCACCAGACAACTGTTATAATGTGTAAGTAGAGATAACCTGAGCATTTCGGATTATGTGGGGACATTTGTACATCCCCACACATATCTATATAAATGTGTATAACAGGAATGTCTCCTACTGTTGATGTGTGTGTACATTATGTAAATGTGTTATGTAGATATATGTGGAGTGTATGTATCATTGTACTTTGTATGGCTACATATATATCTTTTTATTATATATATATATATATATATATATATATATATATATATATATATATATATATATATGTGCCACATACTGATAGATACACTAATCAAAAGTGAGGGAAATAGTGAGAGACAGATATGTATACGTAGCTGTATGTATGTATGTATGTACAGACATATTTCCACATAGCAGGTCTTTGGGCAGTAGTGGCAACAGACTTGGGCTCATGTTAGCTAAGTGTAGGAGCTTGCCCAGTGTGACTGTCAGTACTTACAAGGTGACTCCAGGCCAGAGCTACCTGTACTCCAGTCCAGGGTTATGTGTGCTGCAGGCCATTGGCGGCTGCACCTGTTACAACAGTACTGGACTTCCCTGGGAACTACACAGTTCCAGGCCCTGCCTCGTTAGCAAACACAGCAGTCTACCATAGCACATACTCCATGTAGGGTTCTATAATGCATTACCATAACATAATACTAATTTTTGTTTTTACACTTTTTAATTTTTCTTTCTTAACAGCATGTTTGAGCACTGCGGCATGCCACGCAAACATGATATGATTATTAAAAAAGTATTTTAAATTATTTTTCATTAGGTTTTGGACACAGATTGGATAGTTTTGTACATATCTGTGTCTGCTATGCTATTTTTGTCCTTCTTATTGCACTTTTACAGCCCCGTTCTCTGTTTCACATCCTGTACATGGAATTTTTCCGTGTACATTTCGGACGCCAACATGGGGTCTGCAGGACTGATTATCTGCTTGCTGGATCACTCTACCACCATCATTTGCATGCAGTTCACCAGCTTGTGAGGTGATTTGCATGCCACAGATACTTCTGTGTTGGCGTGCTCCTGCACACCCCTCAGTTCTGTTTCCTGGATTACACACCTGCTTACTTTCATGTAAGCAGTGTGTCACTATGCCTTCATGGAAAATAAGTCCTTGTAGGCTTTATTAACCCCCCCCCCCATGATCTTTTCCTTAAAAGAATTGGAAAGTTAAATTTTGACACCAATAGATTAAATTGATTCCAAAGCTACATTGAAAACAGAACCTTTACAAGCCCACACCAGTAAAAAAATGTCACCAGAGGAACCATTAATACAGAAAACTCTCAAGGATCACTTCTAGGCCCATTACTATTTTCTCTTTTTATTAATGATGGTACTAATGAATTACCTTTCCTAAATGCCATCCTATTTGCCAATGACATTCTTTTTCTACAGTCCATTCCCTACAGTAACATTATAAAATGACTTTCTTAAGCTGCCATTGATCAGAAACCAACACATTTCTAATCAATGCCCAAAGGAAAACATGTACTATGCTATTTGCCTCAACCCACAAACTGTCTTACAATCACCATTCATGGCAACCACAACAATATTAGTCCACAACTGTCAGAATATAAATATCTTGGCCTCACTCTTGGCTCAGCTATTCCCTTCTTATTGCATACTAGTATCATTGCAACTAAATTTTTCTCTGAACTAAATCTAATCTCTCATTTACTCTCTCCAGAAACTCATCATGCCCTTACCAAGCATCCCAAATACAGTATGTTTTTCCACCTCTAACCTTCATATCAGTATGCAATACTCAAAGAATACGAATACCAGAAAACAAAATTTGCAAATTTGATCTGTTGGCAGATTCTCAGGCACACCACTGTGATATGAAAATCATCTGACTACTTCTCACAATAAGATATACTTACTTACTAGGCACACTCATATTCAAAATATTACATGAAGGATATTGCTCAGTCTTAAGAAGAAAACTGCCAGTTAGGGAACAATTATACTAATTATGCAATAACCAGGAAAACACTCTCACAGTATCACGTGAGCATGAGTTATAAGTAACAAAGCCATGTTTCAGAGGGTTTAAAAGTTTCCTGGGTATTCTTTTATTTTGAGATGTGCTAGGTTGTCTGATGTGCATGAGTGTGGAGTCATCTGTCTATTGTATTAGGGAAGCCTATTGTGAGGATGTGTGGAGGGTGTTGGTGAGAATGTTAGAGGAGAAGACCAAGGATAGAGCCTTGTGGTACACCAGTGGTAACTGGGAGGTATGGAGAGTGGATGGAGTGCCATTTTATTGTCCTATTGGGCAAGCATCTTTTAAATACCATGGAAGGGGGCTGAGACCTAGTGAGGACATTTGAAGCAGACATTTGCTGTGACAAACTATGTTAAAGGCTTTAGACAAGTATAGAAATAAGTAGGAGTTTGCTGTTATCTCAAGCTTTGTTAATTATTCTCAAAGATTAGAAGTGCAGTGTTAGTAACTATGGGAGAGCCAACAGCCATGTTGTGTGGGGGATAGGAGTTCTTCCAGCAGGACATAGTTTAGAAATTGTTTTTGAATGCATTTTCAACTATTTTGGAGAGGCTGGAAAATAATGCTATAGGTCTAAAGTTAGTGATCTTTTGTGTAGAGGGATAATGTGAGATTTTTTTTTCCAGAGAGAGGGAAGATGGGATTCCTGATTTAACCTATTTATATGGATTCAGAGAGGATATGCAATGGTGATGGCTGCTCTTTTAATGTACTCATTTGGAAGGTCATAAGACGAAGAACATGGTTTGAGCTTAAGCGTAGTTTTATATAGGATGTGGACCCACGTTTAAAAGTGAAAGTGCATATTGTGATGCATGGCTGTTTGGGAGGGTTGGGATTACATGATGTCAAATCCTTGGTTAGGGACTCTACACTATCTATGAAATAAGAGTTGAATTCTATTGTAGTTTTGAGTGGTGAGTTTCGGGGAGAGGAGGTAGGGTTGAATTTCCCACTGGGATGTAAGAATTCTTTAATGGCTGACCAGAATTTTTTTAAGGGCTGTGTTTACTACTGTTCTGAAAATTGATATAGTGTAGCTTTTTGTCTTTATTTACAGCTAAAGACTGCAGAAGCACATTTTCTCTCAAGCAATCACTGTACATTTGAGAATCTTGTCTAACAGGACAGGTTATAGAATTTTCCTGCTGGGTTTGACCATATAGCTTTTACTTTTGACAGCTGGTAGACATTCTATATGGTTCAGCTTGTAAATAAATGGATTGTGTCTAGATTTACGGATGTCATTGTCTAAGTCAGCCCTCATTAGGCCAACTATTGAATATAATGCCCCCTTCGGCATGTATCTGTCCAGACACATGCAACAACTGGAATTTCTAGAGAAATACTTACTAAAAGGATACAAGGCCTAAACAACAAGTCCTACAAGGACCAACTCAAAGCCCTGTCACTATAATCGGTAGCCTACAGACTACTAATAGGTGACCTGTGTCAGTCATACAATGCATCCTTCGACCCAATACTGATGTATTTACTATGCATAAGCAAGTCAAATGGCATTGAAAATATTCAGTCTAGAGATCTAAACCTCTTCTGCAGCATTAACAAAACTGTTTGGAGGGACAGGTATATCTTGCAGAGGATACCACCGCACTGGAATAGACTCCACATCCACATAACACAAATTTCCTTCCTGCCTATGTTCAAGCTAGACAGAGGCAGCTCCTAAATGCTTTAGCCTACACATTGGCCCCATTCAAATTATCTGTGATATGATCCCAGTTATTCTCATTGTGGCAAAATACAATTATCAGTCATGGGATGGGTAAGACCAATCTCTAACCAAATGGGACAGGTTAATTTGAGCACAAAGGGGGAAAATAGCTATGATTAAAATGGCCCACAAGGGCAGCTAGAGTAATACTTCACTATGAGCCTATGAACCTGTCTGTAAACTGCAGATTACAACAGAATACAGCTTTTGCTATTGTTTGTCTTTCTACAGAAGCTCCTTCATTCCTTACAGGCTTTTACTTTTTATTAATATAGATGGCTGAGATCAAACTGCTTGAGTGTCAAGTGTATGATTCACAAGATGTCAAAGTACAAAATGTTGATTGTTGTTTTCTACAGGAAATCACCATCAGTTCAAATTCCAACTGTGTGCAGGAAGTGATTCCTTTGTTTTGGAGGATCTGTATATTATTTATGTTTGTGCGACCATGGAATTGGTATAAGTTCAGGGGTGGGATGGGCCTGCTTCCCTTATGCAGGGTGAGCTTACGGAATTTGTGTCCGTTTGATATTTCAGGCATTTGTTTTCAGTGTTTTCATTCCTTGGCATCCTGACATTTGAGGTTTCTTAGTGGATCCTTTCATAACATACTAGAAACAAGCTGCACTTGTTGAGGTACTTCTGAAAAAATATTTCCTCAAACATTCTGTTAGATATACACTAATAATCAGTGTTCATCCCAATCAGTGTTCAACCCAACCCTGTCTTACAGCATCTATGAAATAAGTGCCATATCCCCAGATTCTGCAAGCCTTGCACGGCATGCAGGATTAGTGCAGGAGCTTTAGCAGGCAATATGTCTGCCTTGCGATCCAGGAATAGCCTGCACGGATGTGCAGAAGAGCTCCTGCACTAGTCCTGCACGGACTAAGCCCCTGTATGCAAATCACCCCATTTGCAGGAGAAATCCATGCAAATGAGGTGAATTTTCAATCTGGAAAGCTTGAAACCAGCCATGCAGGACTAGTGTAATCTGCAGAAATGTACTCGGTTAGTAACTGAGTACATTTCTGAAAAATCCAAAATGGAGCCATGACAGCCCCACATAAAAGCTGCATATCAGTCAGGAAGCATGCCAATGGCCTTACTTGGCCATTGGCATTGCAAACAGCTTAAAAAATAAAAAAAAAATCAACTTTTATTTTTTTTTTAGCTGATCTCGGCTGTTTAAGTGTAGGGCAGCGGCGCGCAAACGGGATCGGGGGGAAAATAAGAAAATAAACCTAAAATAAGCATTCTAACTAAAATCACTATTCTGCCATGAAAGTCAATGGCAGGCAGAAGACAACATGGCCAGAGAGTAGTGGTTGCTAAGGGGGGAGGCTCAGTGTCAGACATGTAACTATGCATTAGCAGGCAATCCTATGCAAATGAGGGGAATGATAGTGAATCCCAGATTTCCCCAGCATGCTAGTCAGGTCCCAACAGTGTAAGAGTAGGAATAGCTTGGTGCAAGCCTAGGAGTTAGCTGATATCATAGGGGGGTATGTCAGGCATGGAGCCCTGTGGCTCAGGTTAGTTCCAAGCTAAGCACAGCTAAGCAAGAGGGTGTGTCTGAATCTGTCTAGCACTCTTTACATTGTCTAAGCGATGCACCAGCCTTTAAAGGAAAAAAAAGGTAAACCAGGAAATAGCAGCACTGTGCACATTTGAGCAGTCTGTTTGTGTGGCACGCCCACAGGCTTAAACAGGAAGGCAATGGGAAGGGAAAACAGCAGTAGGAAGGTAATCAAGGAGAACTAGCATAGCTGGCAGGTGAAATGTATCAGAATCAGCCAATTACACAGGCAACAGACCAGCCCAGCCCAGAACACTACTATAAACTATGCAAACACTTTCCCCTCTGTTTTTTCCCATACTTTACACCACCGGTGTATACAAGTGGGGAACTTTTAACAAACAAAACTACAAAATGATAGGGGCTGCAGCAGGCAACATAGAACAACATGTGCAAAAGGCTGAGGGTGGTAAGGATGTGAATGCTGCCGATCAACCCACAGTGAGGAGACAGAGAGGAGTATACAGACTCAGGATAACCTACCAGGGGCTACATGAGCTGGAGATAGTGGAGCACTATAGGGTGGACATGGACCACCTACAGCAAATTGTTGAGCTGTGTCAGCCACACCCGACACACTGAACTGACCGAAGGGAACCTATCCCAGTGGATACCAAGGTATGTGTAGGCCTAGGAATACTAGCCACAGGTACCTCCCAAAGCTCAACTGGGGATGTCATAGGGATCTCACAGGCATCAGCATCCAGAGTATTCCACCAGTTCCCAGATGCCATGTCAGCACATGCCAGTGAACACGTATATTTCCTCAACACCTGTGAGGTGTTGTCCAGCAATATGCATCTCTTCCACAAAATAGCAGAATACCCTGAGGTAGTGGGTGCTATAGACTGCATGCACATATGCATCAAAGCACCACCGAGTGATCAGTGTAGGACCTACATCAACCGCAGAGGTCTCTCCTCCATCAACTGCCAGGTTGTGTGCGATGCCCAGAGCATTATAATGAATGTGTGTGCTGGATGCCCTGGAAGCTATCATGATTCCCACATTTGGCGTCTGATGCAGCTATACCAGAGATTTGCCAATGGGGAAATCCCCTACAGTCACCTAGTGGAGGATGCTGGTTACACACCAGAGCCGTGGCTGATGACACCCATCAGAAATGCACACACACCTGAACAAGAACGCCATAATGAGCACACGCACAGACCAGACTTATAACAGAGCGTGTGTTTTGGATGCTCAAATCATGGTTCCAGTGTCTGGACACATCCAGTGGAGCCTTGCAGTACTCACCAGCTACATATACTCCAGTTGTTATGGTATGTGCCATGCTACACAATATGATCCTGCGGAAACAGCTGCAGCAGGAACAGCATGGGGCAGGGCCACACAGCCCCTCATCAATGCCAAGGCATGCACAGACACATAGTGACTCAGAGGAGGAACAACCTGAGCCTGCCACAGAAGGCAGATGGAGGCATGCCCAGTATGCCCTGGCCTTTGCAAAGAGGCAATGATAGCACATACACTGACATAGTAAGGACCTAGAAAATGACACCTCTCTCTGACTCGGACATACAGCAAAAGGGATGCCAAACATGACACTACCTGTGCTCAACCATGTATAGGGAGTGTACTATGTGCATCCAACATAGGCAGCCCTCCAGCACCATCCTCAATCCTGGTACACCCGCAAGGTAAGTCAATCAACCTACCAGTTGCCAAATGGAGTAGAATGTGTCATTACCTGTATCTATGGCTATGGATGTGAGCATGCAAGGGAACTGGGGAACTGGGTGGCTGAATGTTATAGCAGCAGATAAAAGACACCCATAGTGGCACCATGAATTCTGTAATGCATACTAGAGTCACCATAGTAGCTAGTACTATACAGGGTGACAAAACCCACTGCAGGAAATGTGCTGGGCGACATGTTCATAGGTTCATAGGTTCATAGGTAGGTACTAGGCTATCTGCCTGAGGGCATTTATAAGCCTAGCCAGAGTGTGTTGGCTTTCACTGCCCCGTTGATTAATTAACTGATCCTCTGTCAAGCAGAGCCAATGAAGTGATCCCAGGGGTGTATTTTCTGTTACCCATCCACTCGTCGAGGTTTCTCTTGAAGAGTGTTAGTGAGGGGCTCTGCCTAATGTAATTTGGAATTTTGTAACAAAGCACAGGGAGTCTCTGTGACAGGAATCTATCCCTCCAGCATGTTCGATTTATTGTTGTGGCGAGGTTTAGCTCACTAGAGTGTGTGGCTTGCAATGACTGGGATTGCTTTAGGTGGAGTATGTCCATCAATTCTGAGTTGGACATGGCTTTGTAAGTCAGGCAGAGATCACCTCTGTGTAAGTGATATGCCACTGAGTACAGCCGGAGTTTTTTCAGTCGGGCTGCTTAGGACATATATTTGCGGCCAATAATCCTCTTGGTGAGGTACTTTTGTGGTCTTTCCAGCTGTTGGAAGTGTCTTGTGAGGTACATCCCAAATGGGGCATTGTACTCTATGATGGGTCTAATGAGTGACGAGTAGAGGGGCACTATAACATCTTTATTTCTAGATGCGAACCCTTTAGTAATTAGATGGGCCACATAGAAGGATTTTCTAACTACTTTGGCAATCTGATTGTCAAATGAGAGATTACTATCTACCTGGGTCCCCAGATCTCTTATGACCTCTTCTGTATTAATGGGGCTGCCACCTATGTGGTAATTCGTGGGTGTTTTGTTTTTTCCAAATAGGATAACTATGCATTTTTTGGCATTTAGCTTGAGGCCAGGTGTCCATCTCAGTAAGGCCCTTTTGGAGGATGTCCGTGTCAGCCAGAGAGTCAATTATGGCTCCCAGTTTGCAGTCATCGACGAACTTGGTTAGCCATAGTCCTCCTGTGTTTGCCTGTACTTCTGAGAAGTATATGCCGAACAGTAGGGGTCCCAGGACTGAGCCTTGTGGGACACCACTTGTGACTGGTTTAGAGTCAGACCTGGAGCCTGCTATTCTTACCGTGTGAGTTCTGTCTGTAAGCCAGCTGGCAACCCATCTCGTGACATAGGGGTTTATGTTCAGGCTGGTGAGTTTTTCTGTAATACCCGAGTGGGGAATGGTGTCGAAAGCCTTATCGAGGTCAAAGTAGGCTGTGTGAACCACCTTTAACTCGTCTATGGCCTTGGTGACTGTCTCAAAGAAGTCAATCAGTTTAGTAGTCATGATCTTCCCCTAACAAAGCAGAACTGGGTCGGGTCAAGTGTTTGGAGGTTCCCAATGTCTTTGTTAATGAGTTCCATGATGATGCACTCCATAGCCTTGCAGACCAGGCTAGTCAGGCTTATACGGCGATAGTTACCAGGGTCAGTTGTGGCCCCTCCTTTGTGGAGAGGAGTAACCATTGCTGTGCGCCATTCTATGGGCTCGTAGCCTGTGAAGAGGCTGAGGTTGAACAGCGTGTTTAGGTGTGGGGTTAGTTCATTCTGTAGTTCATGCAAGATGCAGCCTAGGACACCATCTGGTCCCATTGATGCTGTGTTTTTGGCTTTTGAATGGGCTGTTTTCAACTGTGCGTCTGTGATTTTTGGGACACTACACTTTTCTGGTATTGTTATGGGCCCTTTTGGAGGTGAGAGGGGGGTGAAGTTTGCACTGAATCTATCTGCCAGGATGTTGGCAGTATCAGTAGGTTCAGTATATTTAGTGCTATTTTGCACTAGTTCAGTGCATATCTGCGAGTTGCCACTTAGATTCTTACCATAGCTAAAAAAGGCTTTGTGGTTATCTTTTGAATCCTTGGCTATTTTTCTTTCGAAGTTAGCCTTGGATGATTTCATAAGGGACCTTAGTTTCTTACTGATACTGATCAGGGATGTCTTTCCTTCTTGGGATTTGCTTTTTTCTGAACTAGTTTCCTCCTTCTATTGTATAGCCTGTTTATTGCAGGGGTCCACCAAACTGGTTTACTGCTCTTAAAGGAGTGAGTCTTGGTTTTGCTAGGGATGGCACGATCCATGCATCCTTGTAGGTACTCATAGAGTGCATTTGTAAAGGTTTCTGCATCTTGGGCAGCATTATCCTTTAGCGTGGGGGCTGTGAAACTTATAAACCTCTGTCTTAAGTAAGGTGAAGTTTGCTTTAGAAAAGCTTTTTACTGTGGTTTCCTTAGTTGGGGGTGGTGGTGGGGTGTGGACATCCAGAGTCATTAGTTTATGGTCTGATCTAACCAGTGGCGGGTTGACCTCCGGTGTGGAACACCTGTCATCCATGTTGGTGATGACCAGGTCCAATATGTTTTCACCTCTGGTAGGGGAGTTTACCAGCTGATCCAGGGCATTTGAGTTGATGAATTCCAGGAAGCACTGTGCCTGGGAATTTGTACTCGAGTAGTTTTCCCAGTGAATGGTAGGGTAATTGAAATTGCCCAATATCAGGGTGTTCGGTAGGACCTTCATGTTTTCCAGTGATACCAGAAAGGTGGAGTGGTGGTCCTGGGTCATGGAGGGTGACCTGTAGCAGGCCACAATTTGCATTGCAGATTTGCCCGATGTTAGTTGCACATGGATAATCTCAGAGGTTTCATGCTGCGCCACTAACCTGGAGGTGTAGGTATCCTTGATGAATATGGATACACCCCCTCCTTTTGTGTTTCGGTCCGTGTTCTTTGGCCGAAACATGTGGTATGAGTTGTAGCCCAGTAGTGCTGGGGTGATCTCTGGAGCCTTGAACCAGGTTTCAGTTTCTGCACAGATGTCGATGTTCTCCATACTGAGGAAGTGCTTCGAGCACGTGCATTTTGAGATTTAAACTCCTGGCGTTGAGTAGCATAACCCTCAGTTTTTTGTTAATTGTGCTGTTTACAAAGGTGGGTTTGACTTTTAAGCCTTGCCTAAAAAAGGCACTATGGGGGCAGCAAGAGCCTTGGCCAGTTTTCAAAAGCCTAGGGGTGACAGGTGCAAGCTGTCTCTTGCGAAGCAATGCAGCTTGTCAAGCATGTCGTCCCAGGCTGACAGACACTGAGTCCCCTTTGAATGCCACCAGAAGCTTAGCCAGTTGCTGAAATTGATCATTTTTTCTTTATACTGAGGATGCTAGTCAGGGTCAGGGTCATACCAGCCTGGGCTGCATGATCAGAGAGCTCTTCCATGTCTCTTTTCATGTAGTCCAGGGAGGTATGTCTCAGGTCATTCACACCAACATGAACAATGACAGAGTCATATTTGTACTTGTTCTGGAGTGACCTGAGTGCTTGTGTTATGTGGTGGATTCTGGCTCCCAACAGGCAGTGAACAGTAACCTTCTGCTTGTCCAGCCTAGTGAGTGGGATTCAGTGTGCCTGATTATAGAGTCACCTATTACTAGTGTGTTAGGTATGTTATTCCACCTTAAGGACTGTGATTGTGTGGCACACTGATTTTGTGTTTTATGTGTTGTCTGGTTTGTGACGGGAAGTGCAGGTTGTTTGGGTGTCTGCTTTGGAAGTCTCTGATGCTTTTACAGGTTTTTATTTAGAGCATCCGAGTATGATTTTATATATTTATATGCATTTTTTACCAGTGCTGTTTTAGTAGGTCTGTGTACGGCTGGAGGTGTGGTGCAAGTGTTAACCTTCTCCTCTTGACTGTTTGTTCCAGTCTTGGGTGGAGACAGCTTAACTTCCAGTTTGGCTGTATAATTGCATCTCTCGCATATGTTAGTGTTTTGTGGTAGGAGGAGAGGGTTATCTGTGTACATGAGGCAGTTGTAACATTGCCTCAGGATACCCAGATTCACCAGCTGGGCTGGAGAGTGCACCTGAAGTTGCCCTTTGGTCATGCCTGAATAGTAAGGTGAGCTGCTTAATCGCTTGGTTGGTGAGGGGTGAATAAAGAGCCTTGCCCTGCTGGGCAATCAGTGTCAGGGTATATTAGTGCTTGCTATTAGGTCTGAGTAAGTGCTGGGCTGTAAGATGCTTTTTGAGTGCTTAGGTTGAGAGTTAGACTAGTTTCAAGGGAAAAACTGAAGAGGAGAGTTAGTGGAGCCAGGAATAATTTAACTGTAGCTAACCGGCACTGCCCGGTGCGCAAAAACATGCAAACATGGTTTTTATAGTAGGGAAATGAAAGATATAGAAATTAGCCCAAAATGGCCAATAAACTACTAACTTCTGGGTTGGAACCACTCCTCCAGGGACAGATAGGTTGCTCAAAGCTCCCCTCTCTCACAGGTGAACAGAGAAACTTCCTTCTATCCAAGTAAGGTATGGGCAACTCAGAAACTGGTATCACAGCCTTGAATTCAGCACTAGCCTGAAAACTGGACTATACTAGCTTAGAAAGGTGGGCAACAAGGAATTTTTTAGTTTTTTTTTTTTTTAAAAGATAAGGCAAAAACAGTAAAAAATACACTTAAAACAACTTTAAACAACTACAAACTATGAGAAAAGGATATCGTACTTGAGTGTGTAGCCTATAACAGTTAAACAAATTATTTAAAGAAAAAACAACTTTTTAAATGTGCAGGCAGTCAGATAAGTATAATATGTGAAAAAACAAGCTTTTAAATCACAATAAATGCTGGAAAATCTGTGTTTAGGTGGAAAACAGTTAAGTACAGCAAGAAAGTACAGAAAACTGATACTTAATCACTCCAAAGTCTCTCTTCTAAGCTAGAAGGCTTGTATCAGTTTAAGGCTTTCTAGCGCTACCCAGTAGGTTAGTTACAGGAAAGATGGGAAACAAGCGCAGATGTGGTCTTTTACACCAGAAAGTTGAGAGAGACAGACAAACTGTCCAAATGGTCAATAAACTATAATTTCTGGGCCAAGAACCTCTCCTCTCGTGGTAGACAGGCTACCTAGTGCTTACCACTCCCACTGATAAGCTAGAAGGCTTTCTTCCAACACAGAAAGGCTTGCAGGGCTCAGAAGCTTACCAACAGTCCTGGATACAGAAACTCTGTATCTGGACTAGGCTAGTTATGGGAAAGGTGGAAAACAAGCGCAAGTGCGGCATTTAAACCAGGACGTTGAAAGAGATGGAAAAAAAACTGCCCAAGGCTTGGGGGGCGCAGAAGATTACAAAGAGTCCTGGATACAGCAAATCTGTACCTGGACTAGACTAGTAACAGGAAAGGCAGGAAACAAGCGCAAACACAGACTTTTAAATCAGAAGGCTGATGTGTGTCCATTGACTCACACATGACAGTCAGGGAGGTACACATACCCAACAACAGTCTCAGCCAGCAGGACAGGTGTAGACAAACCCAAACAGAGCCTGTGCTATGGCCTCTGAATGATGCCTATGGGTAACCTCTCCCCCAGGACTACACAGACAGACTACAGCAGATCAGGCAGTGGGATGTTAGTTCTAAAGGGTAGGAAGTCAGACAATAATATGTAGGGCAACCAAAGCTATGACCTGTAGTACACTGATATGCCTCTAGTCAGTATGATAGGTTAGAATACAGAATAAAATGGAGTACCTGACATACCAGTACAGTCATAGCATTTGTGTGCAAGTGCCAGTCCCCTCCATCCTATGTAGACATGTAGAAACAGTAAGGTGTGCCCCCCAATCGTGTAGAAATGTAGAAACAGTCAGGTGTGCCCCCCAATCCTGTGTAGAAATGTAGTAACAGTCAGGAGTGCCCCCCCACTCCAATGTAGACATGTAGAAACAGTCAAGTGTGTCCTCCCCCTGCAATCCTGTGTAGAAGTGTAAAAACAGTCAGGTGCCCCCCCCCCCACAATCCTATGTAGAAATGTAGTAACAGTCAGGTGTGCCCCCCCACGCCTATGTAAACATGTGGAAAGAGACAGGTCTGCCCCTTCCCCCAATCCAGTGTAGAAATGTAGTGACACTCAGGTGTGCCCCCCCATTCCTTTGTAGAAATGTAGTAACATATATGAATAGGTATAATACGAGTGGTGCACAGATGTCCAGAGGTGGCCAAGGTAGCAGGATAGGTTGTAGCATTTGCACAATATGCAGGTCTGTGTGTGTTATGATGGTGTGTGTTTCATAATGTGTGAGAGTGGTCAGTACATATCCATGTTGAGGTAAGGCCTGGTGGCCATTGCCCACTACTGCTGATAACAGGGACAAGCCCTCACGACTACAGTGCCAAAGACAATCTCCAACAGTATAATACAAGCTAACAGCAAGCCATTGTAAATGTATGGTGGTTATATGTGTTACCATCTGAAAGACTGACATGGCATGGCTGTTGGGCTAGATGTGCAGCACACAAGAGAAAGTACCCCAGACATATAGTATATATTGTGTCACTGTGAAATGGAGACACCCTTGAATTTGTACATATAGGTATGCATCACAGTAACTGGACCTGTAGTAGAGTATACCGGTGATGTCTGCCCGAACACCTGCAGATAACATAGGAGGTAGGACAGATGTACTGGGAATCAGCTGATGTACCTGCACATGCTAGCATAACTGTAATGCCCCATGGATATCTGTGTGTCAGATGCAAGTAGTGTCCATAGTGCTCATGCACCCAGCCACGCAAACACCACCCACAGGTACCTCTCTAGCAATATCCCTGCTGTGGGGAATGGGTACAGTAGGACCCCACCTGTATATGGCAATAGTGGAAGACTGCAGCATGCAGTGCAGGTATCCCATGCAGGTGTGTCCCTAGCTGTAGGTAGCACCCTGCCAGCATCAACACCACCTGATCAAGACTGATAGAAGGTATTGCATGAACAACTATCACACCTACCCTGCCACCCCAGGGGAATATACTCTATGGTGATCTGGGACTGTAGGACTGACAGAATGCAACGGCCTGCCACATCTGGCCTGCACCAATACCTAATATCTCACAGGCACCTGCCAAAGGCCCATGTCTCACACATACTGCCAATGCATGTTACATCATGGACACACAAATAGCAACATAACACGCTCCACATAAGCCATATGCAAGGCCATGTGAACAAACCACAGTAACATGTCCACCATGACCCAATGCATGAACTGGGGACCAACACTAGCACACACCTGTGATGTGGTGATACCCTTAGGGAAAGTATCAGAGAATGTATGCATAATATATGGAAGAGGTTAGAATAACAGAGGAGGTGTGGGAGCATGGGCAGCATGAAATGTGCAGGGTCCGACATCAAGCTGTGTGCACACACTATCCCTGGCTGCAAACACATAAATGGGTGGTTACACACCTGCTCATACACCACAATAGGGTAAAAGTCCTGACCCATGGCCCCTGCCTCTGGCTAACCTGTGCAACTCTGTACAGCTGTGAGGCATTGCCACAGCAAGATAAGGCCATACTGCCATGTTGATGGGCGAACAAGTATGGGATCCTCTGCCAGCACTGTACAAAGGTGCTGAACTGAATACACAAACCCAGCACCAAGTGTCTGCTGCTCCCCCTCTAGAATGGCATAACTTACCATGAATACACAGGTGTCTGCCCACAATACCAGACACAGCTGCAGTCACCCTTGTCCCACAAGTCATCACTGTGAGCAAGAATGTCCACCTGAAATTACATGAGGACAGAAAACATCACTGTGTATAACAGTATACATGTCTGAATATTATTGCTAATAGCAGTACCATGCAGCTGAAGCAGCACAGACACAATCATCTACAGAACACACTATCCCCTGTACAGTTTGTCCCCATATTGCCAAATGATCGAAGGATACCCTGCAGAAACAGTATGCTACCAGTAGGTGTACAACACAAAGGTCTGCACTGCAGTACAAACTAACTGGAATCGATCCACGCATTCAATACAGAAGGGAATACTGGGCATGCTCACACACTTAGAGAAATGAAGGCAATGTCAACCAACAACATACTAAAAGTCATACTGGGCATGCTCACCCACTTAAACAAATGAAGGCCATGTCTGCAAACAACAGTGGACCAGACATATCTGGCAGTTGCAGATGTTAGTGCAGACACTCCTCAGTATGCAGCACTCATGCTTTGCACACACACTGGATAGGAATACAGGCATATATCCAAGGACAACACACTATAATAAGCCAAAAGTAGATGTACAAAATGTGTGGAAGAGAGTGACTGTCACAAGGGGCCATCCATTATGAGGCCTGTCCCACCCAGCACACAGCCAAATGGCTACAACCACATGAGGTTCAGATGTCACTCACTGTAGACCTCAGCCACTAGTATCTGTCAGCAATACAGACTATGTGGTGCAAATGCTAGCTGTGCAACATGACTGTACAAGGAAGTAGTCATCCAGCAGCTGTATACACTTACCTATAGAATATAACCCTGTGTATGCCCACATCTGGTGTGTCAAGCTCTAGATGAATGGGTTATGGCCCATACACATACATTGCCCTTCCCATAGCTGTACTATGACAAGCCTGCAGAGGTCATCCACTTTGAAATATACCCTTGTGAAATGGGTAATCCAGTAATCTCCATGGCACTTCCTATAACTGCGTACTGCTGTAGTGTAATAAACTAGTTAGGCAGGAGTTCTAATCCCAGACATGGCAACTCTGTGTGTGTGTGTGTGTGTGTGTGTGTGTGTGTGTGTGTGTGTGTGTGTGTGTGTGTGTGTGTGTGTGTGTGTGTGTGTGCGTGTGTGTCACTGTCTGTGTAGAGAGCAATGCTTTTTAGGCTAGTCACACTCACTGCAATTCAAATGCCCTACTTTGTCAAGACTGCTGATGTCATACAATGTGAAATACACCTGTCGGAAAGCTGTAGCCCAGTATTCTCTGTGGCGTGTCCTATAACTGCGTACTGCTGTAATGTAATAAACTAGTTAGGTAGGAGTTCTAATCCCAGACATGGCAACTGTGTGGGTGCGTGTGTGTGAGTGTGTCTGTGTGTGTGTGTGTGTGTGTGTGTGTGTCTGTCCACTGTCTGTGTAGAGAGCAATGCGTTTTAGGCTTGTCACACTCACTACAATTCAAATGCTTTAATTTGTCAAGGCTGCTGATGGCATACAATGTGAAATACACCTGTCGGAAAGCTGTAGCCCAGTATTCTCTGTGGCATGTCCTATAACTGCGTACTGCTGTAATGTAATAAACTAGTTAGGTAGGAGTTCTAATCCCAGACATGGCAACTGTGTGTGTGTGTGTGTGTGTGTGTGTGTGTGTGTGTGTGTGTGTGTGTGTGTGTGTGTGTGTGTGTCTGTTACTGTCTGTGTAGAGAGCAATGCTTTTTAGGCTTGTTACACTCACTACAATTCAAATGCCCTAATTTGTCAAGGCTGCTGATGTCATACACTGTGAAATACACCTTTCGGAAACTGCAGCCCAGTAATCTCTGTGGCGCATCCTACTGTAGTGTGATAAACTAGTTAGGTAGAAGTTCTAATGCCAGACATGGCAACTGTGTGTGTGTGTGTGTGTGTGTGTGTGTGTGTGTGTGTGTGTGTGTGTGTGTGTGTGTGTGTGTGTGTGAGTGTGTGTGTATATGTGTATCACCATCTGTGTAGAAAGCAATGCTTTTTAGGCTAGTCACACTCATTACAATTCAATTGCCCTACTTTGTTAAGGCTGCTCATGTCATACACTGTGAAATACTCTTTCGGAAAAGTGTGGCCCAGTAATCTCCATGGCGCCTCTTATAACTGTGTACTACTGTAGTGTGATAAACTAGTTAGGTAGAAAATCTAATCCCAGACTTGGCAACTGTGTGTGTGTGTGTGTGTGTGTGTGTGTGTGTGTGTGTGTGTGTGTGTGTGTGTGTGTGTGTGTGTATATATATATATATGTGCGTAGGGAGCAATGCATTTCAGCCTAGCCACACTCACTACAATTCAAATGCCCTACTTTGGCAATCCTGCAGATGTCATTCATTGTGAAATACACCTTTGGGGAAGGAGTACTCCAGTAATCTCTGTGGTGTGTCCTATAACAGCTTCATGCTGTAGTGTGATATAGAACTCTGGTAGGGTTTCTATTCTCATACATATTGGTTGTGGATGTTTTGTGTGTGTTCCAATGTCTGTGTAGAGAGCAATTCATTTTAGCCTATCCACACTCATTACAATGTTAATGCCCTACTTTGGTAATCCTGCTGATGTCATCCATTGTGGAATACACCTTTGGAGAAGGTGTACTCTAGTAATCTATGTGCCGCGTCCTATAACTGTATAGTGCTGTAGTGTAATAAACTAGTTAGGTAGGAGTTTGTGTGTGTGTGTGTGTGTGTGTGTGTGTGTGTGTGTGTGTGTGTGTGTGTGTGTGTGTGTGTGTGTGTGAGTGTGTGTGTTGTATGATGCATATGATCACATTCACACTCACTACAACCCCCATTGGTGTACTGAAGCATGCTGTCCAATGTCAGACACCTCCACATACCCTTTTGCCCATATAACCTCTGTATGACCCCTGTGGTGCATGTGATACCTGCACAGTAATGTGTTGTGGCAATCTCACTAGTGATGAGTTGAATTTCTGGTCTTGCCATGTGCATAAATGTGTGCGCATCCCTGTGAAAGTGTGACTGTGTTTATACTGGCACCTTTTCATGTGGACAGGCACGTGTAATACACCTACCGTATAGCTACCATATCCCTGTTGTAGATGCCGCTCACCATCACATATACATTTTGAAGACTTCTCAACATGTAACCTATGTGGTGCATCCGATAACTGCATATAAATGTGATAGCACTACATAATCATCAGGAGTTTAATACCCTGTGCTGATAGGTGTGTGACACAAAAATGCTTAAGTTTTACTCTCACACCCCTCGCTGAATTTACTTTGCCTCTGTCTGCCACTCTCACTCCCTCTCTGGTGGATGTGGAGACCTACACCTGCTTTCCTTAGGCAGCAGCATGTGTATTTTAATTGATGCTCAAGATCAGCTGATGGCCACTGCACAAATTGCAGCCCTCCTCTAGTTGATTGCATGTGGAACAGCTGTGGTAACATTCCCATTGCCAATTGCATGGAAACACACTCCAATGTCTAGGAACATCATGTTGGTGTTGGGCCTTTTCATTCACTGTGAGCAGGAACTCGTTCTGTTGTTTGGCAAACAGCATCTCAGATGGATTGGGGATTTACCTCTAATAGCATACACTGTGGAAACAGGGCAACACACAGGAGGGGGGTGTGCTTGACCTGACTACTGACTATAAGTGCTGCTATACTGCATTTGGAGTAATGTTGGTTTAACAGGGTGCATGTGGATATGGCTGTCCTACATGTCCTACATGTTTTAATAACTGCCATGTCAGTACTATGTTTATGAGGGAACCCCCATCTGTAGGGTTATCTACATACTGGGCAGTGTGTTGTGCCTTTTGTTTCATGTGTTACCCACAGAGCACATATCTGTGGACTGCAGAAGGTAGTGTGAGGATTGCAGTCTGTAGATGGTGACAGCAGTGAGAGTTACTGATTTCATATTCCTCATAAGGCATATGTTGCAATAAACCTTGTTACAACAGTAAATGTATGAGGTTATCACATCAACATGTCAATATTGGCCATGTGTATGTGCCTCCAGCCACAACTCTGTCAACCTTTGTACATATGTCATGCAGTAAGAGGTGCATATGTGATCTACATCATAATTAGTGGCAACATAACTGATAACAAGCCAGTGAGATATCAGACTGCTACACATGTTATGTATAGTAGGGGTTATATCTGATGATATCACCTGGATTTTCTGTGGTTGTGTGTACAGTACTGAGGTCTGTGTACATAAGGTGAATATCGACAATGTGTGTATTGATAATATGTACTTTGGCTTGTGTACAGACTGTGGTAGATGTCATTGTTCCTGGCCCCATTCTATCTGATGTTACATGCTGCTCCACTGTATATTACCCTATTGGCTTACATCTGTAGGGCCATACACACATGTCCCATACCACAGACAGGCATCAGACCACACTGTGTAGTGGACCAGTATATGCAGGGTTAGTGTGTGAGCGGCACATATGAGGATGGTGTTGAACAAATAATCCATATACTGTAATATAACTCTAGCTTACCATACGTAGCTGTGGCTGTGTTCACATTGGCTGTGGTTATGCACTTTCACTCTGATGTATTGTACTCTGTGCTGTGACATGCCTGTAGAGCCTGCTATATATGTGGGTACATGTGCATTCCCCCATAGGAAATGTAGGCCAGTAATGAGCCAGTCTGCCTGTAGCCTACACAGTGGTTTGTTACATGCCTAGCAGCTTAGTGTATGTACCCAGTGAGATGTCATATCCAGATACTTGCCAGATGTACTGCTGGTGATCCTCCCTAAACAGTCATGTATGTCATACAGAGCAGAGGGATGCTGTACATATGTATGTCAATATCTAGTGGGTAGTATGTGGCCATGGCACCTCTGTACCAGTGGTTATTATGTGTCAGGACAGACAGGGGTGTGTGAATACATAACCTATGGGGGTAAATGTGTGCCAGTCATTACGTGTTATACTGATCTACATGGCTAACATCCACATTGTCAGGCTTGGTCCACATGTCTTGCACTAAGGGGTTCTGTGTACACCTCTGGACTGTCCAGAGTGTGTCAGAATGTGTATATATATTAGCCAATATCTCTGCTGTAGTCCAGAGGAGCATTACGTGCTAGAAGCGGTACTGTACTATGATGGACTTATGATGCCTGTCAGTAGCCAATGACGCACATTTTAAAAGCAGGTGTGACCTCCCACACACACCATGTCTGTGAAGACAATCCCTATTACAGTAGCAATAGTCTACAAATATACCTGCTATACATACCTGACATGCCCTTGCACTATGGAGTTGGGACTATAGGGGCTGAGGTAGATCGATACTCCATGTTCAGGACATATGGTGAAAATATATGTATATATAATTATTCAGATATCTATATGG
>NC_056725.1:218036800-218054300 GCF_019279795.1 Protopterus annectens
TAGTTTGGACAGTGATATGGCTGTCGTCATCATTAGACATGAGCTGGTTTTACCTGCAGTATACACCTCTTACCTGGTATACTTGTGGAGGGAATGTTTGTTAACACTTACTAACTGTTTCTACATATACTCCCAGATTGCAGGTTGATGGTGTGCACATAGCTATCCAACTCTTTCTGCACTGACTCTAGCCATGTGTTGACCACATGCAGGTGTGCCAGGACATATCTAGAATATTGCCTTCTTCAACCTTTAGTGACCTGACACACACATATACATGCTTTCCTACACAGTTATATTATGTACACAATGTGGGTGTCAGTGATCAGTGATACTTTATTATTCAGAGAAACTGCAACACTCACAATTCCCTACAATACCAGAGTGAACAGTACCAGTACATGTTATAATGGTCTTTATTTCTCAGCACAGTGTTCGTATCCGACATACCTGTGGGAGCAATGTTTGTTAGCAATACCTGACTGTTGCCACACAAACTTCCAGATTAAACATTAGTATTATGCACATACATCTCACTCTGTTACTGTACATACTCTGGTCACAGCTTGACAACGTGGCAGTGTAGATAGGATATACTTGGCATATTACTCTCCTAACAATTTCAGGTGTTGCTACAGTGACAGGTTTTTTCTCATAGATGTTTGACAATCACTTGTATTCCCTGTTTGCTGGCTAAACATCTGGGATCATCACACAGACTTACCAGGGAGACAGAGGGACAGGCAGCAGATATGGGCTCATATACTGGACATTCTGGCCTCATCTGTACAGTTGTGGGGTATGATTCTGTATGCAGCCTACATCCACTCCCAGGATTTAGACCATGGCTGTATCTGCTACAAGTTAAACACTGTCCATCATAGTTGTGTCAGCTATATAGATACTGCTGTGTATCTCCTATCTGCGTTTTGTCTTATTAATCCCCTGTGCTTTTACATTCTGGCCTTGTATTACAACACTCTTATATAGATCTCCTAGACAGTAATATTTTGTAGGACAGTGTTGGCGCCAGTGATGTGTAATACCTCATTATTCAGAGCAACTGCATCAGTCGCAATCCCATACAGTACCAATGTAAACAGTACCAGTACAGGGTATGATTCTTGTATTTCCGGGCACAGTGTTGGTATCTGGTAAACCTGTGGGGGACATGTTTGTTAGCACTATCAGGATGTTCCCACACACAGTACCAGATTCCATGTTACTATTATGCACATACATCTCACTCTGTTACTGTACACACTCTGGCCACAGCTTGACAAGTTGGGGTGTAAATGGGACATATGTGACTTCTTAGTCTCATAAGGTTTTGGGGAGTTGCTAGTGTGCCAGCTTTGTTCTACTAGATGTGTGTCAATCAGTTGTATTTCCTGTTTGCTGCCTATACATCTGGGATCATCCCACTGATTTCCCAGGGGGACAGGTTGATAGGCAACAGATACAGGCCACTTTACTGGACATTATGGACATATCTGTACAGTTTTGGAGTATGATTTTTGTATGAAGACTACTATCACTGGGAGGATTCGAACCATGGCTGTGTGTGCTAAAAAAACAACAGTTCACATCTCAGTTGCATGTGTTATTTGGGCTTTGTTATCTGCATTTTCCCTGTTTTTTATGTGTCTCTCAGTTCTACTAAATGGCCTCTGGGAATTACACCAGTCATATACAGGCATTCCCACACATTCAATTTATGGTGCATGGTATGGGTAACAGTGCTTAATACAAATGTACTATTACATGATTGCAAATCCATTTTACCATATGATACCAGAGTATACACATGCAGTCCAGCAGTTAAACCTTTATTGTCAGGCTATTATGCTTTTATTTATATACAAACTATATGAGACTCTTCCTGCCATATTCTCTAGTGTATGCAGTACTTCCCTTGAACAATACAGGTTTTATACAGGCAATTGATTTACTGCCACTTTTAGTTTTATTTTCTATGACAGTAAATGCACAAGTTTTACTGACCTGCCTTGTGTCACAACCTTGCCAGGTGACTGATGTGGAAATCCTGGTTCGTGACCCACTCCATTGCAGCTGTGGGGGACATAAGAGGAATATTTACTTATCCATTATATACATGAGCTGACAATTATTGCACACATAGTGGGGTGATACTTACACACAGCTGGAACATCCCCTGCCACTCTAGCCTTTTGAATCTACTGCTCCAAGAGGTCCCCCTTATGCTGCTTCAGGTCAGCATAGTGATGCCTGACCTGCTCACCAGTTTGGGGTATGCCAGTGGCACCAGTGAGGTCATGGGTGAGATGGTCCCAGGCCTCCGCCTTATATTGGGAGCCCTGGTACTGGCCCTGCAGCAGTCCCTGATCATGCTCTTTGACAAGGAGTCCTACCATGACTCAGGACTCCTGGATGCACCAGCACTGCACCCGAAAGTTCACACCTTCTCCCTTTCCTGACATGGTGCCTGCAAGGGGAAGCTGCAACCAGTTATGACATGCATTCCTGCCTCTTGGGATTAAGTAGAGCCGATTTCCTGCACTTTTCCGTGATTGGCTGGTTTTGAAAAGGCTAGGCTATGGGCAAACCTGCTTACCTAGGGTTGGCATTGTTTAAAGGGGTATACCTCTGGCACACTGAGTTAGCCTACACATTGCTTACACCTCCTAAGCTGGCCTGTGCAATGCTTAGCATTGCTTACATTAGACTTTGCATTATAATTCCTTTTTAGCATTGATTTATTATTCATTACACCTTATATGTATGCTTGGTATCCATGATTCATGTGTACATACACTGTATGGGGTCCTTGTATTTTACTGGGGACTTCAACACTCTATTACAATTACATCTGACTTCTGGATGTACTGCTGTACTCCAGTTCACATATTTATGTTATGTAGTAGGTTAAGGCACATATGTTTGTATACTGATTCCTTTCAAAGGTTCAGTTTGATTTTACTATGGTGAAGATTTGTTTGCTGATACCTCATTCTTCTGTACTTCTGTGATTGCTTGGTGGTTAACTACTGTGACTATGGTGTATAGAGTCCTGGGTTCAAGACCTGCATGGCTGTTTATTTTGTTGATGGGCAGAACAAGGGTTGTTGGATGCAGAGTGATTAAGGCACTTTTGAGCATTTGTAAGTGGGTTTGCGCAGGTTTGCGTGATGGTAAGCAATGCTAACCTCTGGGTCTATATCAGCATATTGAATGCTGAAAACGCTGAATGCAATTTAATCGAACTGAAATGTTCAAAATCTCAAAAGAGCAAACTGACAGAACATTGATTTCTTTCCCAGGGAAAGAAATCGGTGTTCCATGCAAAAAAAAAATGCAATACTTTAAACACTGACAGAAGTGGAAAGCTTCAGCCTCCACACCCTCAACATGGGGGGCTGTGTCCCCCACATGCCCCCTACTTAAATATACCAACTCCGAGACCGCACCACAGTGGAGGAAATAGCAAACTCCAATGACAGCCTAACGATTTCTTTCCCTGGAAAAGAAATCGATGTTCCATCAGTTAGCTCTTCTGAGATTTCAAACATTTCAGATCGATTAAATTAAATTCGGCATTTTCAACATTCGAAATGCTGATAGGAACCCTAACCTCCGGTTACATATGCTTACAGAGAGTTAGCTTCAGAATTGCTTAACCTGTGTGCGACCCCCATGCAAAAAGGCTTAAACCCACTTTCTAGTGCTTAAATATGCTTACTCCTGCTTATTGGATTTTAAACCTACTTACTAGTAATTTTTACATTGTGATGCTGACACTTCACATGTGCATTAACTGCAGTACTCCACTTCATAAATATATGTTTTTTAGTGGGTTATGCAACATAAATATTAGTCATAACGTGCTTTGCCATGGAAAATGGAATGTGCTGCAGTGGGACTCAAACTGGGAATGCCTGCTCATAAGGTGAATGCTCTGCCCACTACACTATTGCTATGCTGCTTCATTTGCTTATATCTTCCTTGTTATCCTCTTCAGCCATTTAAGCTGCATCAACCATAGCTAAGCGGTGGGCACACCCACGCACCTATGGTTAGGTTTCATCGGATTTGTAAAAAAAAATACATGGGTTTGTTCATTTCATTTCTGTATACGTTTGCTGTTGTAGACGAGGGAGACTGTTGATGGGGATATGCGGACACCTATGAGCCGTCTTGTTAATTTCTTACCCCTTTCTGCTGTTCTTCACTGCAAGGGCGTGTATATTCTGAGAACTCTGCTTTCAGACATGCCCACTACACTCTTACATGCTCTGTGTAAGATTAGGAGCTCAGGCAGGGCACCTCATTACTATGCATGGCTTACTGCCATCCTGCTCCCAAAACGACCGCTTCCATGCAGCACTATGCTAGTCCTGCACAGAGGAATAGTAAATCTGGGGGAATATTCTATTGCCATATGTGAACATCAGGATTAATTTATTACTATTAACATACTTTACATGACTTATGTTTTTTTTTCTTCTTCCAAATGCTTACTGACATGATAGCTACAGAGTCAGATAAATCATATATATTATACCTTGCATTATATCAGTGGAAAGGAACATTTGGTGACTTTCTTGTTTATGAACACTCTTCCCTTAAACCAGTTGTAATGGCTTCTCAGTTTTGTATCTTGAAAGATCTCTACTATGACAATGATGAAGACAAGGAATCTTCTTGAAATCCATATCACAAAATTGCAGCATTCACAGTTTCTTACAGCATTGATTAAATGACAGTCAAGCATAATCAAAATTATTTGTAAAGCTCTTTTCAATAATTTTTTACATCAGAGAAAGAGGTGAAGGGAGGTTAATTAAGGAAAGTGATAAGTAAAAAACAAATTACATTACTTATTGTCATGGATATGATTCAAATACATGCACAGAAATAATAAACTGTTTAATGCATTGGTACTCTGTAAGCAGTGTAATGCAATGACACTTCAGCAGAGCAATTTGTTATGAAAAAAAAACAATATATCCTAAGACACAAAGAAACATTTCTTCATTATAAGACTAGCTGATAATATAGTAAATTATACAGACATCTACTTCAATATGTCAGTCACTGGTCTAGGAAAATAACTCAAACTCAAATTTTTAAAGTTGCCAAACTATAGCTGGAATTATATACTGCCAGAGTTTCTTTATTTTCATGGGTTCATAGTTGTTTACTAGACTAAACCTTTTGAAGCCTAGCCATTTTCCCCAAATATATCCCTAAAGATTATTTTAAGGGCTATATATAAGCTAGGACATGGGTTGTCAATTTTCAGTATACCTCTGTCCATTAGAGACATAAGAGCCTGACCAGGAGTGAATTTCTGATTTCCCTTCCAGTGGTCCAAGTTGCAATAGAATAGAGTAGGGGCAAGGTCTGCTTCACCTAGATGGGAAGCTTGTTCCAGAGAAGGAATATTCTCTGAAACAAATACCAGTCCCTTCAATAAGACCTATTTATGTTGCAAGCAAGCTTTAAGTCTCTGGATAAGGTAGCATTGATGTATTTTATTTTGGGGATAGCAAAAGGTCCATCAGAGCAGTATCTAAGGAAACCTTGAATGCCAAGCATAGACCACCCCTCAACTGTCTGTAAGAGACTGAGTGTAGGAATAGGGTTTTAAAAAAATCTGCATAGGTCATGTCTTTAAGCCCTGCATTCTTTTTGTAAGGAACCTATGTGGATGTTCCAGTTGTTGCATGTGCCTAGTCAGGTACATACCAAAGGGGGCACTGTATTAAACGATGGGTCTGATGAGAGATGAATACAGCATAGTAATGACTTCCTTGGACCTAGGTGTAAAATCCTTGCTTATAAATATAGCAGCATAAAATTATTTCATTACTACTTTAAACACATGTTGATTAAAAGTCAGATCACTGTCTACATATGTCTCCAAATCTCTGACTACTGGGTCTAATCTTAAGGGTGTGTTATCAATGAGGTAGTTTCCTGGGGTAGACAACTTTGAAAAGGGCACTACTGTGTATTTCTTGGCACTGAGATTTAACTGGTGGTTCTGCACTAGTTATCTGTCTGTGTTAGCCCTTCCTGGAGGGTGTTAGTGTCAAAGGGGAGGGTTTCTGTTACTTCTCCTAGTTTGTAATTATCAACAGACTTGGTCAGCCAGATGCCCTTAATGTTGACACTGGCATCCTAGAAGCAGATGCCAAAAAGGACCGGGCACTGCACAGAGCCCTGCGGGACTCTGTTAGTGACCAGCCCCTTTGTGGAGGTGGACTCCCTAAATTACTAGGATCTACCTGAGATCCATCTGAATATCTAGAGTGTAACATAGGAGCTAATGCCTAATTCTGTGTGTTTGTTTACAATGCATGTAATATACAACACCTTGGCCAGGTCAAGGTAAGCAGTATGTGCCATTTTGCCCCTACCTATTGCCTTGGTGACCTTCTCAAAGAAGTCCACTACACTGAGTAGGCATGACCTGCCCTTGATGAAATCAAAGTGGGATGGCTCCAGTGTGTGAAGGAATCCTTTGTCGTTATTTATCATTTACCTAATAATTATTACCATGGCTTTCAATATAAAACTGGTCAGACTTTGCATGAAGCCTGACTGGAAGGTATGGTTTAACCATGACTCCAATTTACCTAATAGGTCATGCTTCATGCTCGTTAGGAGGCATCCTGGGATATTATCAGGGCCCAACAATGTGGTGTTCTTGGCCTTAGAGAGTGCATATAGGACTTGCTGTCTAGCAATAATTGGGGGGTGGTTATCCCTGATGATATTTCTTGAAAGCTGGCTGGGTGGAGAGAGCGGGTAGCAAAACTAGAATCCTAACATCAATCAGTTATACAACAAAAGGAAGAAAGTCATGGCAAAAGTTAGTAAGTACAACACCTGGCAGAATAAAAGCTCTCTCATCAGTCTAAACAAAAAATTCAGATGGCAAATCAAGTCTACTAAAGCCAGTTTTGAGGTAAAAATAGCCTCCAGGCTAAGGTAAACCATAAGGCTTTCTCTAGCTATGTCTGCAACCTCAAAGGCAGTTCACAATAATGTTCTGAACTAATTATAAGTGGACCCACCTATACAGAACTGAAAAATATAGCAAATCTACAGACAAACAAATTCAGCTCTGGATTTACCCCCTGCTATCTCCACCCAAAGTCAATGAATCTGTAGGCTACCCATCTGAGGTCATATATGATTCCCAGTTTATACTCGGGCAGTTAAAGTCTCCCATGAATATGGTACTGGGTTGAATGGTGAGTGTCTCCAGTACATTTAAATATGTGTTATGGGTTTCCTAGGTCATGCAGGGGAAATTATAGCTTGTAAGGATATGGTATGGAACTTTGCCTATAGTAATTCAGATACAGATAAGCTCAAGCATGTCATTGTTTTTGACCAGTCTTGAGGTGAGCTTGTTACTGATGTATATTGAGACACCTCCACCTTAAGTTCATGCCTCTGCAGTAGCTAGCCTAAATGTGTCAAAGGCATTGTAGCTCTGAACTGCCAAGGTGCTGTGCATGGCTATAAACCATGTGTTGGTAACTGCACAGTTATCTGCATTCTTCAGGGCAAGACGAGCTTGGGCAGTATGGAGTTTCTTGTTTAGACTCCTGGCATTAAGCAGTAACACCTTTAGATTTCCTTTGGTTGCTTTTGCTATATTGGAAGGTTTGTCAGTTTGGCATTGCCAAATAAAGGCACAATGGGGGAGGGCAAAGTTTTAACCAATATCCAAAAGCCTGTAATGGACTGGTGTAGATCACCCTTGGCAAAGTAATGTGGTTTGTAAACCATGTCCTTCCATGCTGATAAATATTGCATCCCCTTGGAATGACACCAAAATCTAACCCAATTATTAATGTTGATCATCTTCTGTTCATACTGTGGCATCATCCTTGGTGAAGGTAGAATGCTGCTGAATGCTAGGCTCATACCTGTCTGGGACACATAATCTAAGAGCAGTATAATGCCTCCCTTCATATAGTCTAGGGAGGTAAGTCTCAGGTCATTTACATCTCCATGTACTATGACTGAGACATACTTGTAACTGTGGTCCCATGACCTTAATGAGTGTATGATCTGATGGGTCCCAGTCCATAATAGACAACTGACTATGACTTTCTCCTTGCTCAGCCTGGTGAGTGGGACATCTGTGTTTCTCACACTGGAGTCTCCTATGACTACAATATTGGGTTGTGTGGTGATCTGCCACCTTGCCTTATGGGCTTAGAAGTTGAGGTTCTGTGAGATGTGGGTGTATGTGTTATGTTAAATGTTGTACCGCTGGAGTGGTTTTAAAACTAAGAATCCATGAAATACCCAACCTGGCAGCAAACAGAACCAATAAAGGAAAAACACCCCACAGTGTTTGATCAATAAATGCCAACGATTTAATAAAATGCCAACAGTTTAATAAAATAGACTGTGCGCTTTCATTCCCACACTGGAAACTTCATCAGAATGACAAACATAGTGAGACATATCACTGTTTACTCTTGATTGGTTAATTGTTTTTGATTGTATGGTCAAGGAGAGTTTTTATGTGAGTTTTTAAATGGTATGTCTCACTATGTTTGTCTTTCTGATGAACTTTCCAGTGTGGGAATGAAAGCACTCAATCTATTTTATTAAACTGTTGGTATTCTACTAAATCATTGTTATTTATTGATCAAACACTGTGGAGTGTTTTTCCTTTATTGGTTCCATTTGCTGACAGGTTGGGTATTTCATGGAATCTTGGTTCGTTTCGGTTCACCCTTACCATTATTGAAGTGGTTGTTGCTTTTAGAACTGCTGAGGATATGTGTTGCAGGACCAGTATCGGGGAGGTCTTTGGGGTTTAGGAAGGTTACATTTCAAGAGCCTCAGCATATGCATGTCTGTGTGCCTGATCCATACTGGGTATGTTGAGTGTAGTGTGTGCAATTCTGACAATCTGGTTGGTATTATGAGTGCTTGTATGTAAGAGCTTTTATTTTATTTTACATTTGTTTACTGGGTTTACTGAGACAGCACGCTGATCACATCTAACCATTTTTAGGTTTTGTTGGGTGAAATAATGTACAAAGAAGATCAATGTGGAACAGAGAGGCAGCAAGCTGTACGTATCAAAAACAAAATAGAAAGTCACAATATATAACAAAAACTGTACAGTAGCAATTTGATGGTGATCAAAAGAAAAATGGGTGCAATTAGTTTATTTGTATTGGCATATCATAGATTTAAACATCACAACATATATCTGTTCACAACTGGAATTCGATAAATTATCAACAAATCACATAATGTATAGTAATGTCGACACTATTTATAGATAAAATCACCCGTCCTCCTACTTTTCGACCCATTTTGTTAGTAATGTCATTTTTTAGTTAGCTGATTGCAGCTGTGATTGTTTGCCCTCTTCAAACACACTCATTCTTGTCATTCTAATTTTTGTACAGTTTCCATCATTTATTGATGGTTTGTTTATATGAGAACGTTTGTTCTGCAAGATATAAGTGAAAATTTTTTGCATGTATATGATTTAAAGCTGAACTGCAAAGTGGCACAATGAATAGCATTGTCACCTCACGGCAAGAGTTTTTTCATTTCAGTTCTCGGACGGGGTACCTAATGTATGGAGTCTGCATGTATTCTTGCTGTTACCTTGGGCTTCCCTCCACCACCCAAAGACATGTTGCTAGGTTGATAGGTGATTCTAAATTCACCCTAGGTGTGCAATGCATACACTGTGTTATGATATAGAAGAAAGGCCTGTAAACTCTATGAATGGTGGCAACTGTTCACATCATTATGATGCACAGAGATTGGTGATACATGCATAATGAAGTATTGGGGGTATTAAAAACTAGTCTATGTGTCATAAACATTTTGTCATACCCCTTTAAAATGTTCATTGTTTAAACAAATAGATTTATAATTCCTAGTGAAGAGTTGGTATTTATGATTAATTTTTACCTATTCTATGATTCACATGGAATCAGAATGCAGCACTCAAGACAGTTTATAAAAGAAAAAAGGAGTTCAAAAAGAAGTGTGAAGATGAATCAGGCTAAGAGGAAATACTGGTTGCTAGAAATAAGGTTAAAGGAGAGGCTTCAATGACAAAGAAAAATGCATCAGAATAACTTGAATAGTTTCTGCAAAGTGAATCAGAAGATGGCACAAAGAAGCTCTATCAGGCTGCATGGCAATGACAGAAAAATAAAGAAGACATTTGGCAGATGCCATTCACAAAAAGTGCCAGCAATAATCTGCTCACCAGTCCAGATGTCATCAAGGGTAGATGGAAAGGGGTTACATTTAGAATCCCGATTGCAGGTTAGACGAAACTCAGAATGTCGACAAACAGTTGGCCTATTCCATTTTGTGTAACCTGCATAACTGCGACGGATGCCTTTCATGAATGCAAAGTGCATTTGCGCAGCTGTAATTGGTTACATGATTGCAGTAATGTAGGGATTGAGAAATTACCCTTTTCCCCACTGTAGTGCCATCTCAGAGTTGGAGTATATATGTGGTAGGGGGTGTGAGGGGCACAGCCCCCCACAGGAGGGTGCATGGGGGCTTGCACCCCTCCAAAACATATGGCTGTCAGTAATACAGATCTGGTCATACTGATTGCCGTCATGGCTTTCGTACTGCAGAAGTCGAATTCGACTTTGTTGTAGTACTTTCAATATTTTAACTGGTTTACTGTTGTGAACATCAAAGATGTGAATCACAATTTTGATAGGCTTTCGTTCACATCTTCGATGTATTGATAGAAAACTGATGGAAAGAGTACTTCAAGATGTTTGGGGAATAAAACTACAGTATTTGTATTGCCACATGCACAGCCAGCACTGAAAGAGGAAGGAGAATCCCCCCCAGAAGTGCAAAGTGCTCTAAGGGAATGAAGTCAGGGAGAGTGGCAGGCTGAGATGAAATCACTGCAACCATGAACAAGATATTGGGGACTTTGAGGGAGGAATGGCTATTGAGGGTACTCATCACAATATGGAGAGACAGAGAGAGAAAGACAGAGAGGGGCATATCCCAGATGACTGAAAAATAAGCATTTTATTTCTAGTGTGCAAGAGCAGAGGAGATATTCTCAACTGCTGGCAGTACAGAGGTATCAAACCCTTGACACACTGCATGAAAGTGCTGGAGAATATGACTGATAAATGACTTGACAGAGTAGAAGAAAGTAAGATGGGAGATGAGAAGTTCTGATTCAGATCAGGATGCAGTACAACTAAAGTGATGTTTGCAGTGATACAGATAGAGGAGAAAAACTTGGAGATGAAGAAAGAATCCAAAAGGGCATTGCTAGACTTAGAATGCATATGGCAAGATCCAAGAAAGATGATTTGAACACTTCTTCAATAGTTTGAAACCTCCAAAACATTGGAGGAATAAGTGTAGGCTATGTGTTGGGACCCAACAACAAAAGTTTGAAAAGTGCTTGGACACACAGAAGGGTAGCTAGTGGGACTAGGTGTATATCAGGTCTCAGCTCTGAGCCCAATGATATTCATATTTGTGATGAACTACATCAGCAAAAAAGGTGGAGAGGATAGAGCAACAACTCTTCTGTATGCAGATGATGGGAAACTGCAACTAGAGTCTGAACGGGAACTTCAGCAAATGATAGAGGACTGTAATGCAAACCTAAAGGCATATCACACAACTGATAACAGATAAGACAGTGGTCTTTGCAGCTGATGAAAGAAATCAAAATAAGCTTAAAAGTGAGATATAAGAAAGTAATGGTGCAGGTCAATCATTTCAAGTATCTGGGAGGTACAGTTGAGAAGAAGAGAAGTCTAAATGACTAGTTCAAAGTTAGAATCAGAGGTGTTGCAGAGTGGCATAAAGTGTCAGGGATAAAGCATGACAAGAAAATTTCAAATAAGTTGGAACGTGTGGTGTACAAAACACTGGTGGGACCAGTACTTCTTTATAGCACAGAAACCTGGGCAGATACGTTAGAGGAGTTAAGGTAGCTTGAGGTGAATTGAGTTGAACTGCCTGAGATGAGTAGTAGGATGATCACTGTCGGACAAGGAAATCAGGACATCAGAGCAAAATATAAAGTAGCCCAAACTATAGAGAAGGTCAAGGAGAAGAGATTACATCAGAAGACAATTTGGTATAGCAGACTTGGGAGAGAAAGTAAGAAAGAAAGCAAGAAGAAATGAGGACATCCAGCCAAGAGCTGGATGAATTGCATCAAAGAAGACCTAAGATAAGTTGTAATGAATGCTGATGAAGGTAGATGAATTGTTATGAATATTGAGAAGTAATGATAATTGAAGCAATACCACGGTCAAGAAAGAAGAGAGGGGGATTGATGGTGATGATGATGATATGATTTACTCCTGATTGTTCCAATTAGTCTCTCCATAGAAAAAGCAAAACTAATAATAGTAGCGATACTAACAATCTAAATATTGCATTTTTATTTTTATTGCATTTGTTGTAGTTTGTGTCTCTTATTATTAATTTGTGAATATGGTTGGAGCTTTTGTCCCAAGTCCTTTCCTGAGAATGGGCTCTGACTGACTGGAAATTCTAGGTCAACAAAGAAAGATAAACAAATGAACAAACTTGCAAATAGAACATTTACTGGGTACATCATCCAAACAGATAGTATGTCAGTGAAAAAAAAAAAAGCGTGTTTAGAAAGGAGTTTGAAGAATGACATTTTCAGTGTAAAAGTAATATTTGAGATATTTGTATTTTATATTGAAGTTTTCCAGGGCTGGTACATATCTATATTTCATCGAGTCCTTTCTTTCACTCTATCGCACCATAAATCCAAGATAAATCATACATATTGCAAACCCATTACTTTTTATTCAGGAGAAAGAGAAAATAATGAATGTATTGCCTTAATCACCCATATTCTTAGTGTCCTGTATGGCAGACAAACCAAAGATTTTAGAAATATAATATACTTCAAGTGATGGTTTTCAGACTATTAAAGATATCATGACATCACACGAAAGAAAGAAAAATTATGACTTATGACTTTTTTCCAATTTGTACACAAATACTGCATTTCTCCACTGCATGTAAAGGAAGATTGTTTGAATACTCAAATGAAAATCTCATTACCCTTAATGGATCAGCAAGATACCAAAATGGATACAAAACACTCTTATCTGAAAAAAAGCTATAGTAGAGGGCTTTTTGATTTGCATATTGTTAACCAATTAATAGTCCATCACAATGTACATTGGTCAATATTGTTATTATTTTCCAATGCTCTCCACCATGGATTGTGTGAGATGTATTACTAAAACATGTGGTAATAACATTTCTGAAAAAAATGTGCTATAGGAATAATGGCTTCATAAAACGAAATTAGGTAGCAATATCTAATTTCTCCACAACAAAACCATGTTGAATTATTCACTTTTAAATGGTATTTAATCACATCAACATTGCATTTGCTTGTTAAAGAGGCAAATAATGTAATCAAAGATTTCTTTTGTTTCCTGTTTTTTTTTTTTTCTTCAGCTAAATGACTACAATAGCAATAGGAGATTGTTCGGGAGTATTTCTGTACGCTACTTTTTTAAATTACAGATCAGACTTTTATAAAAAAAAGAGTGATACATTTCTATCTATTCAGACTCTTGCTTTCTAGCTGCTAGGGCAATCTGATATAATTCTTGTTTTGATCATCTGCTATGACAGCCATGAGAAACATATGGAAATGTTATTTGATTAAAATTCCAAACTTGCTTCTGCAATCTGCAGTGAGAACCTTGTCTAGAATCATATGTTATTCATACTTACAAGGATTTTTTCTGAATAACATTACCTTCACAAAGTGTTATTCACCTTCACAAAGTGTTTCTGAATAATGAGATTTTTTACATCCTGAGTATTTTGTCTCACTGTTGAAAAAGTTTTCTAGTATACTATTAATTCTATGGCCAAATCCCAGTACAGATAAAATATCTGTCTCTAGTGGTTTCTGAAAACAATGAACTGTGTGTTCTATGTATGTGTTCCAGTCTATCGTGTAAAATGGGAGCTCATTCAATTCACGGAGGCAGCACATTTCAATTTTCTATTAGTCTTATGCACAATACATTACGATGCAACACTCATCTAGGACGACAGCCATAATTCACTGCACAGTTATAAATAAACTTATATAAATGTGGCCTCACTTTTGACCTTTGCAACATGGTGAAAAATACAGACATCTCACTTTAGTATTTAATTTTAATTAATTTTATTATTCAGTTGCACCACGTAACAAATGTGATCTAAACAGATGAAATTTCAAAGGTAATCCTGTGCATATTAAGTGGAGAACTTTGCATTCAACAGCAATAAATGGTCATCTTGTCCTTCCTCATATTGTTATTCCTATATAATGTGGTTCATGAAGTTCTTACTACCTGAGGTCATCTTGAAAAGATAAACGTTGGTGTTGCATTACTGGCAGACTAACATTCACAGGGTCTTTTCCGTTCTATGCTAGAACATGTCTTTTCTATATAACATATGATCATAGCTCTGGGACCTTTATAAATTAACAGATTATGGCTTCATTATATTTATTCTGACACTTTGTAGTTTACAGAACAACTAAATCACATAAAAATGTCTCCATCTGGAAAATAAACAATATGACTGTTTTGCTTTTTGCCAGTTGCAATCAGTCATCATATAGCACACTCAGCTATAATGCCATAAATATTATAAGGTTGAAGGTTCAGTGCCAGGAGGGTGCTGAATTACAAAGATGTCATCCTTCAGATGTAGTGTTAAAATTCTATCTGTCAGAGTTGTCTGCATATTAGCAGCTTAAATGATCCCATTTACTTATTTAAAAAAAGAGTAGGGATTTCAATTTGTAACACTTTTACACCTTTTCTGTGATCACATATATTATATAAACTCCCAGTGATTCCCATGTCTTTATAACCACCACTGCTAAGTGAATACGATTTTGGTCATGGTGAGAAGATGCTTCAGTTTGTTAGCTCAGCAATTTACAAGGAAACTTCAAATCCTGAGATGTTTACTCTTTACTCTGAGAAGAGCTTTACATCATGCAGTAGAAAATCCTATCCCACAGTAATAATATTTAGTTTAATGGAGTAAAGGTGGAAATGGTGGCTGTCTTTTCAGTTAGCTCTAGTGTCTAGGCGATTTAAACTGTATAACTTCCAGCAATAACTCCATTATTGCTCTTTGTCCATATTTATTTCATTTTCGCAACTTATGGGTATTGTAGGGTGTTTTACTTCATTGTGTGAGGCTTGGTAGTAATTAATCTGAATGGTGAAAGGAGATGGGCAGTGAAAACCATCAGGAACCTGTACGTGCAATGGAAGGTAAAATGGACTCTCTTATGACCTTAATAACTATACTTTTAAATGATACTGGAGAAATTAAATATTTGGTGCCGAAACCACTGAAAAGCTTGAGGCATAAAAAATGAAAACTGATATTTTGAAGTCAGCCTTTGCCCTACAAGCTGCATGTATCCAAAACTGGCAGATGTTGGCTACTACCCAAGACAGGAGATTCGGAATCTCCAAAGTAAATTAGACTAATTGGAAAATTGTACTAAAAATAGTTTTTGCCTACTATGCCTGGCTGAGCAAGCGAAAGTACTGAAAACCTGAGCAAGCATTTATTATTTAGAAAGAAATCTACCAAAAACATTGTACTTTAAATACCCACTATGACTGGAAGAGCGCATAGAGATTTGTAATCTCCTGCTGGAAAAAAATAGTGCTACCTCATATGTTATGTTTCACCTTCTAAATAATGTGGATAAGGAGGTCCTGTTAAAAACAGTGGACAAAGGCAGGTCCTTCACCATATGCAGCCATGGACTGAAGTTGGTGCAGTATTTTCAAAGAATCTGCTTAATAAGGGATAGGAGCTTCTGGAAGTTAAATCTATGCTACAAAAACAATGTTCAGACCTTCTTTATATATACTGCTAAAACGTGCATCAACTGTGGACTTTTCTGTGAACTTTTTATTTATAAAAATGTGCATACTGGTACTTCTAATATTTACCTTTTACTTTTACCATTTACAGTTTTTACAATATTGCACATTTTTACTTACAACTATAGTTGATAGTATTGTTTTGTGTGTATTTAATGCTTTAATGTATTAATAGTATTTTTAATTTAAATTGTATTTAATTGTGCATAGTTTGTCTGTGTTAAAGCTGTAAGGTACATTATGGTTGTTTTCAAGATTCTATTGTTAAATATTAGAGGCTGTTTTCCAAGCTTAAATGTAATATGCTACAGTCGTGACTTCAAGCTGGGAAATGTGACATTATTTTTCTACAGGAACACAAGAAGGCTAGAGGGCATAAATGGTGTTTCAGAACCTTTTAGAATGCCTCTGAAAGTCTTAGATTCCCGGTCTCTAGCATGACTAGAAGGTTATTGAGGTGAGGTCAGATATGGACAGGTGATGGGTCTTTTTGGAAGTCCAGACACCTAAGAGTGTTCTTCATTTATATAGTTCAAATGGAAATGAGCCCACAGTTTTTAATTTCTTGGTCTCTTTAGTCTTCTTAAAAGTTGAAAATAATCGTATTGTGATTAAAAACTTCAATTTTTGGGTTATACTCAATGATGGATAGATCTCATCCCATAGCAGAGAAGCATCTTAAATCCCCAAAATATAAGAGAACGCCATCTACATGACACTTGAAGTCTTCAGAACCCTTCTGACCTGGGTTACACCTTTTGTGTCTTGGGAATAGGAAATAGCAGCAGAATTGACTATGTTCTTACTTCTGGTAGCTTGGGAGGAGCTGTAGCTCCTTTTAATATGCAGTTTCAACCTTGCTGTCATTTGGATCATATAGCTGTTTGCATGGACCTAGCATCAGATGGCTTTAATCCTTCACAGACTAAACTATGGAGGATGGATCCTTTTGTTTTAACAGACCTATTAACTAGTTCTTTTCTTAAACAAGAATTGGGCTAATATTTGATGCATAAACCATCTGATTCCATAGCACAGCAGTATTGTGGGAATCTTTCAAGTGGGGTACTACATGAAATCTGAAATGTATAAAGGACTGGATTGTGAAATATGATTATTAAAGGAACAATCCTTCTTTCTGTTCACCCGGTGCAGACAAACTAAAAACATAACTAAGCAATAGGTTGCTAAATATAGATCATCAATAGTGGAGTTAAGTAGACATCTTGCATACCAGTCTTCCCTTCATTTGTGAAGAGTATTCCTCCAATCATGGGCATTAAGAGATTAGCCATGGAAACTTCTAGCTTTTAGACTTTAGAAATGACAGATGAAACCCCAGCTGGCTGTATACATAAGGCAGATGGACTAGCTGTTCATTGTGTCAGCAATTAGTGGTTTAAGCAAGTGTACACTAGCTTGTATGGCTAGTAATGTGGGGCAGTACACTACTGAGTCATCTTTTGCTTCAAATACTCTAAAAGATCTCGGTTTACCCCAACTAAATGATGAAGAGCAATATTTGCTAT
>NC_056725.1:218059300-218179300 GCF_019279795.1 Protopterus annectens
ATTTTCCCTGAACAGTATTTGAAAGAGCAGCCTGCTTGGCAGCCCAGTCAGCTAAATTATTTCCCTTAGCTACTAGGGAGTCATTAGACTGGTTAGCTGCACACTTGACAACAGCAATTTTGGAAGGTAATAATAAATCCTGCGAGAGGTGATCAATATACAGGTAATTTTTAATTGGTGCCCCAGAGGATGTCAAAACCCCCCTTTCCTTTCATAGGGTACCAAAATGATGAACAACACCATGGGCATAACGTGAATTAGTATAAATAGTAACAGATTTGTCTTTGGCCATTTTACATGTATGCGAAAGTGCCACTAATTCTGTGGCCTGTGCAGAAGTGCCAGGTGGTAATTGTCCAGTTTCTAAAGCCTCAGATGGTGAGCAGACTGACCATGCAGCCTGAAGTTCACCAAAAGTATTTCGTAAACAGGATCCATCTACAAAAAGAACTAAATCAGGATTAAGCAAAGGAACATCTTGCAAATCTAATCTAGGGGACAGAACAGTGTTAACTACAAGCACACAGTCATGTAGTTCGCCCTCGTCACTAGTTGGGATTAATGAAGCAGAGTTTAGTGGCGGGCAACGTGTAATTTGAACAGCTGAATTACATAATAAACTTAACTCATATTTAGTGAGGCGAGCATTAGAAAGATATTGAGTTTTTGTTTTTTAAAAGTAATGCTTTTACCGCATGAGGTACTGCTAATATAGTGTCATGTCCTAATATCAATGATGCTGCCATATCTATCAAAACAGCAGCAGCTGCCACTGCTTGTAAACAGGATGTGTAGCCAGAAGCAATAGGGTCTAACTGAGTACTGTAATATGCTATAGGTCGATAGCCTCCTGTGCGCGCTTCTGCTAGCAGGTCCACTGCAGTTTTATTTCTTTCACAACAGAAGAAAACAAAGGGTTTAGAATAATCTGGGAGCCCCAGGGCAGGTGGGTTAATCAATGCTGTTTTAATAGCCTGAAAGGCATTTTCATGTTCAGGGAATCAAGGCAGAGGGTCTGTTACCTCCTTTTTCAGAAACTGTAACAGTGGGGCTGAAATTTCTGAACAATTGGGCACCCACTGTCTACAATAACCTGCTAGGCTGAGGAATCCCCTGAGTTGCCTCTGAGTTACAGGGCGGGGAGCAGTCTGAATGGAGGTGATTCTGCTTGGAAGTATTTGACGTGAACCTATAGAAATTATGTGTCCCAGGTATTATACGTTTTCTTGAGCAAACTGCAATTTAGATTTATTTACCTTAAAACCTCATTCAGCTAAAAATCTTAAAACTAGAAGTGAGTCCTCTATACAAGACTGTGTATCTTGTGAAGCAATAAGAATATCATCTACATACTGAACCAATACTGAATGTGGTGGTAATTTTAAATCCTGCAGTTGTCTGTGCATCTCTCTAGAAAACAAGGTTGGAGATTCTACATACCGTTGGGGTAGTCGGGTCCAAGTGCACTGTTGGCCCTTATAAGTGAATGCAAACAAATACTGAATATCTGCATGCACTGGGATAGAGAAGAAAGGTGATGAAATATCTATAACTGTAAAACAACGTGCTGTAGGTGGGATACAGCTTAAAATCATAGCTGGGTTTGGTACGATTGGAAAAACAGGCAAGACAGCTTTATTGACTTCTCACAAGTCTTGCACAAATCTGTAAGCTTGTTTACCAGGTTTCTTTACCGATAGAATTGGGATATTACATGGACTTGTTGTAGGTACTATAATTCCTTGTTGTACCAGGGCAGAAATGACGGGGGCAATATCAGATGTGGCCTCTACCGTCAAAGGGTACTGTGCTACCTGAGGAAACTTTGCTTCAGGTTTTAAGGTTATTTTAACAGGAGTGGCTGAAATTAGAAACCCAACATCATTATCATGAGTGGTCCATAGATGAGAGGGTAAGGAGGTTAAATTCTTATTCTTATCGAGGTTGGACTGCATACACACTGTTTGCAGAGTGACGTTTTCATCTAAAGTAGCCAAAATACTATCTTGTTTGTCTGAAGGTACTTGTAAATATACTCCTTCAATGGTACAGAAGATAGTTGCTCCCATCTTACAGAGCAAATCTCTTCCCAATAAATTTAAAGGTGCTGAGGGTCCTACTAAAAATGCATGATTGTCTTGCAAAGGTCCCAAAGTTACTGGTACTGGGATGGTTTCAAAATATTCAATAGGAATGCCAGAGACACCTATCCCCCTAGTTACGTTATTGGAGAGGGGGACATTTATTTCTGCTTCGCCGGCTAACATAGATTTGGATGCTCCAGTATCAATCAAGAAGGGGTACGGTTTATTTTTGACAAGTAACATAACATGTGGTCCATCTTGATCCACAGGTACAAAAGGGCACAACTGCTGTTGTCCTTGTTCAGGGAACCTTCATTGTGATGACTGCCGATCGGATGGAGTCCAATTAGAATTCCACTGAGGTGACGTATCAGTTGGTGGGGCAGGTTGCTAAGACAGATATGGACATTCATTTCTCCAGTGGCCTACCTGGCCACAATTGAAACACTCTGTTTGATTTTGGGGTGTGGCTGATCGATCTTCCTGCCAGTTTTGTCTATTATGGTTTCCAGCCCCTTGGCATCCACCTCTCCCTCTTCCCCATCCACGTCCTCCCTGTCCACACTGCCCAAAGGCAGCACACATCTTGATCTGCACTTTAACCAATTTCTCTTGTAAGTCCTTTTTTTCCTGTGCTAAGTGGTTGGAGAGGTATTGCACTTGTGTAACTAATTTGTGCAATCCAAGACTAGGCCAGTTTAAACACACTTCCTTTAGCTTATCTTGTACTTGTGGGTGTAACCCATCTATGAAAGCAGTTGACAATTCACTTTGTGCCGGCCCTTCGGTGGGTTTGGGGTACCCAGAATAAGCCTCAAAGGCTTCAGTGAGATGATTTAAATACTTGTCCACAGGTTTGTCTTCTTTTTGAAGAACTGACTTGATTTTGGACCAGTTGGGTGTGGGTGGAACTATTATTGTGATAGCATCTACTATACGCTGTCTAACCGCTTCGAACCCATTATCGCCATGTGAGTCATGTTTTGGAATCGGAGTAGGGACATTGGCATGGTCCCAAATCCATTTCATCAGATCAGCCGGTATGGCGTACTGAAGAACTGCCTTAACTTCTTCTATCGTAGGATTTTGTAAACAAAGATGTCCTGCCAGCACACACTGGAATTTAACTGGATTAGTACGAATAGGCGGTAATGATTTAGTAATGGCTTGAAAATCAACCGCCAACCATGCCCTAGGTACTACAATGGTTGGTGGTTCCTGAGCACATCTAGCATGGGCTGGGTTAGGTACCTCCCTCAAAGGTAACAATCTGTCGTCTGACAACTCCGACCCTGAATCTGGATTAAATTTATCTGGTCCAAAATACCCATCCCCACTTTCAATTATAGCGGGGAACTGACCAAAATGCCTTTGTCGGTGTAAATGTCATTTTCCTTTACTTTTATAGTAGGGTTTAGCTTTAAAATACATTACAGCCTTTGCTTCTTTATGAGTCTTACTACGAGTTTTTGGTCCCTTTTATCTATCACTTGTGTCTGGATCTTAGTCACTAGAGTGACTGTCCACTGCTCATTTCCTTTCTTTAGGGGTGGGGTCTTTAGTGGTGGAATCTGGCTGCTGTGCTTCTGCACCTTGTTGAGCAAGGGGGGGCCTGATACTGCGGGGGTGCAATCGGTGGTGCAGTTGGTGGTGGGGGGAGCCAAACATTATCGTCTTCCGACGATTCAGTTATCTGTAATTTAGCTAATTCCTTCACAGGATAAAGCCCCTTAAAGGGTGGGTCCTTCAGACATTTACCGTTTACTGTATCTAAATTACTAGCAGATTGTTTTAATTCTTTCTGTTGCTCTTTTAATTTCTGCTTATTATCCTTTAAACTACTAATAACCAAATCCTTTTCTCTTTCTTTTGCCTCTGTCATCCAATCATTAAATGCTGCCCAGCACAACCCTGGTATTCTTCTCCCTTTTCTTTTTAATTTCCCTTGGAGATTAAGCAAAATATTTTTATTAAAACTACCATTCTCTGGAAAGGCGAGTTTACCATCATCCTCAGTGAGGGCGACCCACTGACTTATAAACATACAACTGTCCCGGGACGCACGAAAATACATATAACCAGCTGGTGTACCTCTTTCTGGCTCTTTTATGGTTCCCACACTTGCTCCCATTTTCACACGATAAGCTATTCTGCATTTTACAGAGGTAGCTATGATGTTTTGTAAACATTGTTTTCCCCATTCTTGTATCTCCTTTCACTCTTATGTCACCAGTGTTTCATTTTAACCCACTCTCATACTGCACACTCAATAGCAGAGGGAAAGGGGAAAAAATGCATGCCACTTACCTCAAAACAACTGAATGAGAGGAATTATTACATTTCTATAAAATGATCAATACCAAATTTGTGTAACAGATAAGTACAGGAAATGAAAGAAACACTGCCAGAACAGAAAATTCTGTTGTGGGCCCTTTTACTAGCAGTACTATGTTCAATCCCCGACTACCGCAGCCGTTGTCAATTCAGATCCGAGTAAACGGCACCAATTGTTGTGTTTGCATTTTACCTTAAATGAAGACAAGACACTTCTTCTTCTCTTTCAGTGGTATTTATTGCACACATGTGGGAGCCTACTGGAAAGTACCAAGGAGACTCCCCGAACAAAGGAATGCATAAGCTTATATGCTGGTGATATTGCTGACAGTACAAAAATATAAACTAGACCAATTAAAATAGTACAGAAGACAATTAACCAATCAATGGTTTACCCATAAGCTTGAAGCAGTTCACATTACTACATCTCTAGGCAGAGAAAGAAAATCAGATATACTTCCATATAAGGCACATTTCCTGCTATCAAACAGGCTCTTGTTTTTCAGTACTTTTCCACTATTCACAGTTTACTCAATAGCTCATAGCACAGAGTTCAAATCGATACATGCAGGTTTTCACATACTCAATCTCCTTGAACACATGCTTTGACCATTCATATTCTACTATATATATATATATATATATATATATATATATATATATATATATATATATATATGGATCTACTTTTAAATACCAAATTTCCATAATCCTGGAGACCAAAATACTGACACTGGAATGCTGAAATCTCAAAATACTGAAACTTTGAAATAGTGCTGATAATAGTGAAAGGTCGTTGTATGGGACAAATTGTTGTATGAGGGTAAAATTCCTTCTCAATTAAATTATCCAGCTTTTATTAATGTTAAGGAACAACATTTTATTATGAACATTTTGATTTCTGCACACTGTGCAATCTCCATGCATGTTTCATGTGTTATTTTGGTACTGATTGCTGATACAGTCATAATTAAGTGTTTATATAATACTGACAAATTAATTTCATGCCAGATGGACAGTGTTTAGATTTAACTTTTATTAACCTGACATTGTTAAGGTTCATAGGTTCATAGGTTGGTACTAGGCTATCAGCCCTAGGGCCTATACAAGCCTAGCCATAAAAATTCCCTGGATATTTCTTCCCACAGTATTTACTTCCCTGGACCCCTGTCTAGCAGGGTGACTGACATGATCCCCGGGGTGAATTTTCTATCTCCCATACAGTCATCAAGGTTCCTTTTGAAGAGGGCAATCCATATAGCACAACTATCCTATCTAGTCTTCATATGCAAATTGATTTAACATTTAAACATACCAATTAATTGTTTCCAGTGCAGTGTGGGATCAATACTTAACTACTACTGACCATACTGTTTTTTATCACTATATTACAAATCTTAGAAATGGGATCGGTGGGTTCATAACCTGTATTACAGCCAACTTTATTAAATAAATGTTTGTCTTATATGCTTCGTTCTGTGTCTATATATCTTGTTCAAGCCCATCTTCCAATACAGAATCCTATACAGCCTATTTTGACAGAGAGTGTTGTTTCTGATCTCTAACATTTTTCAGTTCCAGGCTTTTAAACTCTATAATCATAATTTTTTACATCTTTTATTGATGGTTTGTTTTTGGTTTTCCATTTTCTAGATATAGCTTTCTATGCCACTATCAACACTAAAGGTATAATTTATTTCACCTCTTTAATACAAGTTATTTATTTAACTTATTTATTACATTTGTTTACCAGAATAGCCTGACTGGGCAGTTAAACCTGCACCCTTTCAGAGGAGGGCCAGGGAGAAATGCTCCATTACAATCAGATAAATACAGAACACTTCTAAACATTTGTTAACAGGCAGTTATAAAAAATACTAGGTAACAACAATGATTGTCAGTTGAAAACATTTGTTAACAGTTATAACAGAATGTTAAATGTATTTGATAAACAGTAGATCTTAAGTGCAACATTATTACATATTAGTTGCGTTATTAAGAAATCTATGAAATGTGTAATGGTTTTATGGTAGTCACAAAGTTGAAATGTGAAATGTGAGATGCAGGCTTGTGTGTGAAGGAGAAACAGAAAGGAAACAAAGATTTTATGTGGTGAGAGAATGGGCGGGTAGGTAGAGTAATGGGAAGTTCCTGGGCATAGTCATGTGGTCTTTAGGGGATCTTTTAGAAGTAGTTTGAATTTCTTATTGCTTTGAGTTGATGCGATAAGAGTTGGTAGGGAGTTCCATATTTTTGCTAGGTTGGTGGAATATAGGGAGTGACAAGGAGCATTGTTCGATTTTTTTATCAGTCAGTAACATTTTGTCAGCTGAGCACAAGGATCTACCTGGGATATAGAGCTGGAGGATTTTTCATAGACTAGGACATTTGTTGGGTTCATATATGAACTTGTGGGTGATGTGTAACTGGGAGGAGATTAAGTAGTGTTTTAGTTCTAGCCAATGAAGTTGTTTTGGGGCCAGAAAGTAATGATACCTGTAATGGTGATTTGTGGCAAATTTTGCTATTTTGTTATGGCTGTTCCATTAGTTGCAGTTGAGTGCCTTTGTAGGTTAATTAGTACTGGAGCTACATGCAGGAGGGTTGGTGTGAGACAAGAAGGGGCTGTATTTATTCTGGAGTTATCTATCAGGAAGGGTTGACTCTGTATTCAGTATCAAGTTTCTGGTGAGTTCTTTCCTACTCATTTTATATAGTGGTCGAATTTCTGGTCTTTGCCAGTAATAACACCTAGGAGTTTAGTGTGGTTCACTTGTTCAAGCATTGGTAAGATTGGATGAGTTTACTGAGAAGTAATTTCTGAGATGAGATAGTGGCTTAGGGACAAATATGATAATTTATTTTTTTTTGTATGGATTTAAGTGGAGTTGTGAGTTAGTCAGCCAGGCTTCGATGTGGGAGAAAGATTTCTGGGATAGTTTTTGAAGTTTATTTATATTTTTGGCTGCACAGATTAATGTGGAGTCATCTGCATATTGGATCCAGGTGGCTTGGTTGGTGGCTAGGTGTGAATTATTTATGAAGACATTGATGAGCAAGGGACATAATATAGAGCCTTAAGAGGCAGCTACTGAAGATATGTCCTTCTGCCATCTAACAGCTTTCTGCCTGTTGGAGAGGTAACATTTGAAATATGTAGTGGAGGGATTGTCAATACTTAGATGAGAAAGTTTGAGCAAGAGTATTTGATGGGACACTGTCAAAAGCTTTTGAAAGATTGATGAGTAGAACAGAAACTAGGTTACAATGAGCTCTCTTTTGGTTTACTGCTGTTGTGAAACTTAGGTGGGCAGTGGAGATGCTGTGATAGGGTCAGAGACTGTGCTGGACTGGGAAGAGAATAGACTTGTCAGGTGATATAGGTAAGAAGGCAGCTTGTATGCATTTTTTAAGGATCTTAGATGGGGTAACAACATTTCTATGGGTCTGTATTTGGACAGGGCAGTTGAGGTTCCACCCTTGTCTATGGGGAGTATATAAGATTTTTCCATAGGGCAGGGATATAGCTTTTGTTTATGGAACAGTTTATTAAGATGGATACTGGGTAGGAGAGGACACCAGTGGCTATTTTAGGTATTCAACTGATAAGTTATCAGGGGTGAGTGAGGTGGGCTTCAAGGTTTTGAGTATCTTTTTAATGATATATGTTGGTATAGTCTAGAAAGAAATGTTTTGTGAGTAACACATGGGGGCTGGATGCAGGAAAATATTTGTAGTGGAGGCCAGTTTGATAAGGATGATTACAGATTCTATAAAGTAGGCAGTGGACTGGCTAGCTATGTTATTATCCTGGGGTTGTATTTGGAATTGGTTGGGTAGTTTTGCCAGGATATAGTAGTTTATTAATGGTGGACCAGAAAATGTTGGGATTTTTTTTGTATAGTTTGGGGTAGTAGTGCTTTTTGTCTGCTCTGATTTCGGTTTTAGTCATATTTCTGAACTGTCTGTATTTTTAAAGGAGGGGATCTGTTTTGTTATGTTTCCAAGCCTTCCATGCTTTGTTGCTGCCATTAGGAGTTTGGATGGTTTAGAGAGCCAGGACCTTGGTTAGTTTTGACTCCTCTGGTTCTGACGGGGGCCACTTCATTTACTATATTTAGGAATAATGAGTTGAATATTTCTACAGCTTGATCTAAGTTTATTGTCTGAAATGCTTTTCAGTTTATTGATTTAAGGTTTGAGATGAATAGTTAATGTCAAATAAGGAGAGGTTACCAGCTTGATTATAGTGATGTTGTTTTTGGTTTGGAAGATGTTCTGTTACTGGACGTACTGGCATGTGACATATCTGGTGGGAAGTTACAGAGAGAGACTTTTATTGGGGGTGGTTGATGAGAATCCAGTCTATGCTTGAAGCAATATTTTTGGTTTTATTGTATCTGGTGGAAGTAGATATAAGTTGAATAAAGCTATATATGTTTATGACATTTGTGGGGAGGTATGAATCAACAGTCTGCCAGTTAGTATTGAAGTCTCCTAATATTAAGGTTTCTAAAGCAATATTATCTGATATCCAGAAGAGGATTTTTTCCATTGTTTTAATGTTATTTTCAGGGGGTATGCAATTACCTGTAATGCACAGACTTTTGTGTGCATGTTTTTTAAGGGAGGTGAATAGTGTTTCCTGCATTGTGGAACTGGGGTGGGTTTAAGTGATGTAGGGAGATATATAAAGAGTCCTTTTTGGTAGGCCTATCTTATCTTACTATATTGCAACCTGCTGTTAGGATTCAGTTGTCTAGTGTTTCTTTTTTAATTCATGTTTCTGTAATAACTAGTACATCAGGTTTATGGAGAGCTACCCAGGCATGGAGTTCTGGCAGCTAATTGCATATGCTTCTAATGTTGATTGAGAATAACTACAGGCCAGGAGTCTTTGTTTGAGAGTGTTTTGTTGTAGACCTCAGCTGGAGATTATTGTCAGTGTTGTTATAGTTGTTATGTGGACCTGAATTTGGATGTATGTTGCTGCAAGTTTTCAGGGCAGTGGTGGGATTGGTGAGATGTTAGCTAGGTGATTTATATTTTAATCAAGGTCTATCACCTTGTGATACCCCAATTACTAGAGTGTTTTCAGGATTTTACAAGAAGTTTATTGTAATGAATTTCAAAGACATGAGTATGTTGTAATGCCTTAAAATTCTATACGTGCAGTGTGTTTTGGCAATGTCTTAAATGTCCGTATGTGGAGCTTTCCTCCCCAGACCTGCACTGAAAATGGGTTCTGTTGACCCAGTCAGACTATCTGAGTAAACAAATGACAAATAAATAAATAATAAATAAATCACCTATTTTATATAGGGAGGCATTACATTGGAGATACTTGTTTTTAAGGAGGAGGGTGACTGCAGTGGAGAAGATGGTGGGGGTACATTGCAATAATGGTGGGATTTTTAGGGAGTTCTAAAGAGGTGTATTAAGAGTGCAGGTTGTAGTTATACAGGAGCTGGTGATAAGTGGTTAGAGTAGGTAGAGCTAACAGAGAGAGTAGTACAAGAATCTATATCGACAGCATGATGTGAAGAAACATAATAGGAATGTGAGGGAACTGAGATTGTCATAGTAGGAGAGATGCAGTTAGGTGGTACTTTTTGGGAAAAGTTGGTGCTTCTGGTGGCAAGAATGAGGTGGTTCTGTAAGAGCAGGGGGGCTGTGGTAAGCAATGAAGGCAATTGGGTGTATGACTGAGCTGTAGACAGGTGGAGTTTTTTCAGAAAGTGTTGTTATCTGATGGGAGGTGCTAAAGAGGTCCTCAGTATTTTATACCAACTCAGTAATATGATTTCTATACTGAGGTCAAATTGTCTTCAAAGTACAAGACTTAGCATATTGTTCAATTCATTTTTTTGTACTGAAGCAACAGTTTTCCTGAAATATGTGGTCTCAGTAACCTCATTTTGCACCATCACACCTCCATCATATGCCTCGTGTCTGTGGGAATATTCTTTTCAAGTTTAATAGGGGTACAGAAGTACTTGTAAAAACATTTCATTACAGAAATTCTAAACTTTTCTCGGTTTAGTTGCATATTACATGATATGGTATAGCTCCCTCAGCTGATCATCTGTCCTATTGCTATTTAATTGTTCACTCCATGCTACTTTTACTTTTGTATTGTATTGTCTTTTCAAATCTAATATGGTCTTACATAATATACACGTTACTCATTTCTGGTCTGCCTACTCCTATTCTCATCTCAGTTATAAAATCTACTCTTTTTGATTTAATAAATTTACCAGCCTCCATATATCTGTCTTCAGCTCTAACATCCCACTTGTATATACAAGTTGATCAGGGTTCAATAATTCAAAAGTTTATCTAGCGTCATAGAATTCTATTACCACATCTCCTTTTATTATATGCTGATAAAGTCTTGGTTCTCTGTTCTTTAATTTCCAAATGCTCATTATATTTTCATTGCTCTCTCTCTCTCTCTCTCTATATATATATATATATATATATATATATGTGTGTGTGTGTGTGTGTGTGTGTGTGTGTGTGTATACACACACACACACACACACACACACACACATATATACACATATACATACGTGGTATAGCCTTTTGGTGTTCCTTTAAAATGTAGGTACATTTAACGGTTTGTGTATTAGAACATTGTAAATTTGCTCAAATGCCCACATTATCCTGCATGCGCCCTCCCATTTAAGCATATATTTGGAGTCCTGAATCAAATATATTAACCTAAGCTATGTTTTCTCACAGCATGCTTCTAAATCCAGCAGTTCCAAACCACCTTGTTCCTTTGTCAAAATTAGTTTTTCTCATCTCTTTCTCTCTCTTTCTGATAAATTAACTCCTTAATTTCCTTTTTCATATTCTTTCATTTTTGATCTCTTACTCGGTACATGTAAGGCTGACCTACATAAAACCAAGAGCAAAATAATATTAACCCCTTAGATCTGAGTATTGATATCCATAAATAGAGCATTCCATTATCTTATCTTAACTTATCATATAATATTTTGACAATTTCTTCCCACATTTCTTTAGCTGTTTGTTCAACATCCTGTTTCAACCAAATCCCCAAATATCTCATCTTGCTATGATCACACAAAAAAGGAAAATCCTGCACCATATCAAGTTTTAAAACATAATCCATTACTGTAGCTGCTGTTTTTTGTTTAATTTATTGAATATCCTGTGATCATCATAAAATATTTCAGTATTAAAAATTAAATCAGGTCCCAGATCAGTAACATATGGTATTATATCATCCACAAAAAGGCTATTTTTTTCCATTTCTATATCTCCATTTATATCCAGTTATAGTTGATTCTTACATCTCTGACTAATTGCTCTAAATACAAAGCAAATGATGGTTAAGGGGGATACCAGTGCCTAGTTCCTCTTGTAAGGCTAAACACTTTAAACAGCTCACCAACAGGCTTCAGCCTAGCCTGAAATCATTGGCAGGTATTGAATATAAATATAATCAAATTTTGTGGAAACCCAAATAACTCAAAAGATCTCATAATAAGTTCTTAACTATCAACTATCATAATCTATCAAATGCGTTTCTGGTATCCAATATCTATTAACATTAGTGTCTTTTATTGCCTAATCCATCCTTTTGAATCACAAGAGGATTCTGTTAATGTTATCAAATATTTCCCTAACTTTAATAAACGCAAACTGATCTTATTCCTGACAATGTCTTTGCCATTCTTTTGTCAAAATCATCAGAAAGACTCTTTGTAGTCAGGAGTCAGAAATGAGATGGGTACGTATGATTCTGGATCAAGAGGATCTTTTACCTTGTTTGCTATAACTGCTTCTAATGTTTCTTTCCAAGTCAGTGGCATAATGTCACACAAAACATTGCTAAAACATACTAGCCAAGGCATTATGAGTTCCTGTTCCTTCTTTTTCAATTATTTTATTGGAATTCCATCACTTTCATAAGTTTTTCCTGTATTTTACAGTATAAGAAAGTAACAATGGAATAACGCAAGGTCAGAAGCACCATAAAGCATACTTTAATAAAATACCAATGCACTTTAATAAAATAACAATGCAAACAGACAAATAACGACTGGAAAGCGCTTTCACCTCAGCTTTGTCAGATCTTAAAACCAAGTACAAATTCAACCATATAAATACAATGGTCCATAACATGCTACCCAATCAACATTAAGTTACTATCTAATTATTGAATCAATTAACTCATTAAAACTAAACAACAAGGTACTACCTTCAATAAAAATCTTAACCTTAAACCAAAATTAAAATATGGCATTATAAAATGTATAATCAATTCCTTAAATTACATACTTGTAAAATAGGTGTCAAAGAGGCTTTTTCATTCAACCCCTTTCCTTGTTCAACCTTTAGCCTAATTATCCATCTTAATTCAGTAGTTGCAGTTATACCCCAGGATTCAATAATGCTTTTTTTCCATTCAAGAATAGTGCAGCAGCTCCTGCATGGAATATGACCGCCAAGCGATCCAGTAAACAAGACTGGGGGCATGCACAAGCCTGCTAGCACTATTCTGGCACGGACACCACTAAATATTGTTAATTACCCCATTTGCTAGTGAAAACCATGCGAATGAGGTGAATTAGCAATTTAGTAAGCAGGCAGGCATCCGTGCCAGAACAGTGTCCATAGCAGAAATATATTTGGTTCCTGATCATGTACATTTCTGCAAAAATGAAAACGGAGGCATGACAGCTCAAAGTAAAGCATATATTATAATCATTAGGCATGCCAATGACCAAAAATATGGCTATTGGCATGGAAAAGGGTTGCAAAAATATGAAAATCAAAGGTTTTTTTTTGTGATTTCGGACATTTAAGCATAGCGCAGAGGCGTGTAAACGGGATTGTGCCAAAAATAAAAAAAAATTTGAAAAACAATTTTAAGTGAAATCTGCATTTTGCCATTATAGTCTATGGCATGCAGAATCAAAACAATAACAGGTAACACTGGTTGCTAACGAGGAAGGCACTGGTGTAGTGGTGTAACAAGGGACTAAGGCAGTGGGGTATGCAAATGAACAAATTTTACTGAATCACTAAATGGGAGACCATTGTCTGCATGCACCTAACTGTGTAAAAGCTATAAGGCAGTGGTGTAAGAAGGAGAAGCAGCTGATATGAAAAGGGGGTGTGTCATGCTTGGTGTAAACACATTGGAGCTCCATGACTTCCATTTGAGCTTAGCTAAGCGCAGCTAAGCAAGGGTGTGTGTCTGAGGCTGTATTGACTTATTCCATGAAATGAAGAGCATGCTCACATCCAGGGGAGGGCCATTTCTATATCAAAGTGTTTATTTTAGCTAAATAGGTTTGTGCAGTGCGCACCGGGTCTAAAACAAACAAACAAATAAATGGAAATAGCAGAACTGTTTACATTTGGGCACCGGGTTTGCAATGCATGCCTCTGGGCTTAAAAGGGGTGGAAACGGGAAAGGGAAAAAAGGGAACTAGCAGAATAAAAGCAATCAAGTACAAATAATATAGCAGGCAGGTGGAATGTATCATAGCCAGCCAATTATACAGACAGCATCTGCAGCACAGCAGTATAAACTGTGCAGACACCTTTTGGTCTAGTTTTTCCACACAAACTCTGCACCATTTGTGTACACACTCAGGGGAATTTTAACTGACAAAATGTTAGTGGCTGCTGTCACTTTGATACATCAGCATGTGCTAGAGGCTGAGGGCAGTGAGGAGGATAATGCTGGCAACCTCCCCAGATTGAGGAGGAGGAGAAGAGTGTGCAGACTCAGGGTAATCTACCAGGGACTACATGATATGGAGATAGTAGAGCACTACAGGGTGGACAGGGACATACTTCAGCAACTCATTGAGCTGTGCCATCCTCACCTCAGACCCTGAGCCAACAGAGGGGAACCCATCCCAGTAGATGTCAAGGTATGTGTAGCCTTAAGAATACTAGCTACGAGTACTTTCCAAAGACCTACTGGGGACATCATGGGGGTCTCACAGACATCTGCATCCAGGGTAATCCACCAGTTCCTGGATGCCATACTACCAAATGCCAATGAGCACATTTACTTCCCCAGCACCCGTGAGGTGTGGACCAGCAATATGAGGCTCTTCCACCATGTAGCAGACTACCCGGAGGTACTGGGTGCCATAGACTGTACACACATCCACATCAAAGCACCACACAGTGAGCAGGGTAGGGTCTACATAAACTTCAAGGGCTTCCACTCCATCAACTGCCAGGTCATGTGCAGCATTACCATGAATGTGTGCGTTGGCAGCCCTGGAAGCTATCACTACTCCCACATCTGGCATTCCTCACAACTGTATCAAGGATTTGCCAGAGGGGTCATCCTGTATGGCCATCTGGTGGGGGATGCTGGCTAAGCACTGGAGCCATGGATGATGACATCCATCAGAAATGCACACACACCCACTCAAGAACTCCATAATGAGGCACACGCACAAACCAGGACCATTATAGAGCATGTGTTTGGGATGCTCAAGTCACAGTTCCACTGCCTTGACATATCTGGTGGAGCCCTGCAGTACTCTCCAGCTCCATGTGCGCACATGTTCATAGTATGTGCCATGCTACACAATATGATCCTGCAAAAACAGCTGCAGCAGGAGCAGCATGGGGAAAGGCCATGCAGCCCCCCATCATTGCCAATGTCTCCACAGGCACAGGGGGACTCAAAGGAGGAGCCCCCTGAGCCAGCTCCTGTAGGCAGATGGAGGCATGCGCAGTATGCCCTGGCCTTGGCAAAGAGGCAAGACATAGCACACAAAAAAACACACCAACAGAAGAAACAGTCAAAGTAAGGTTTATGTTTCAGAGTTCTTTCTTTTTGAATAAAGTTGTCTTTTATAGACGTTACATTGATGATCTCATTTTTGTTTGTAAGGGTGAGGTGTCCTTATTTGAACAGTTCATGAAAAATTTGAATCAGAACACACATGGATTAAGGTTTATAGCACAAAGTTCCTTACACAGCACATCATTTTTGGATGTAGAGTTCTATGTAGGGAAAGACAATTCAATACAATATAAACCTTTTAGGAAACCAACAGCGGTAAACAACTTTTTGCATGCAAGTAGTATATATCCTCCCCATTTGATTAAGGCATTGCCAGAAGGGGAATTTAAGAGGATTTTAAGAAATACCTCAGACATAGATTTATGGGAGGAAGCCTGTGATGAAATTTTCAACAGACTCATATCCAGAGGGTATGAGAGTGCTACACTTTTAGATATAAAAAATAGGTTATGTAGAACTCATACATCAGGGAGGAGTGTATATCACAATGACGGTTGTCATTCGGTGATTGTGTCTACACAAGAAAAGATATTTTTTGTATCTAGGTTTTCTGAATTTTCAAATGTAGTTGAAAAAATCATTAGAGAATTGTGGCATGTTGTATGTGATGATCTAAGTGTTGGTCATCTGTTTCCAAGGCATATTACTTTCTCATATAACAGGTATTACAATTTAAAAGAGTTGTTAAACAGAAAATTGCAACTTTCTACTAACATAAATGTTGGCATGCATTGTTGTGGCCGCTGTTTGGTTTGTGACAAGATACAAAACATGCATGGGATGAAAATAAATGGGAAGAAATATTTAGCATTTGAAAAGTTTGATTGCATGTCATCAGGAGTGGTATACATTTTGGGGTGTGATTGTATCACGCCATTATGGTACATCGGACAGACCACCAGTAAGGTTAAGGTGCGCATTTTGGAGCATTTAGGGGATATTAGGAGGGGAAACATGGACAGTCCAGTAGCCACTCATTTTATTAATGTACATAATGGTAGCATAGAGGGTTTTGTATTTAGTGTATTGGCTAGACCTCATTTTTACGCAGGAAAAAAAAAAAAGTATATAAAATGTATTATCTTATATATAGTGCTTTATTGAATGTATTGAATTGTATTTTAAGTGCAATTATAGCGTTAATAAGATAATGAAACAATTAATTGTTTGATTGATAAGTATATAAAAAGAGAATGTGTTTACTAGGATATTTGTTCCATTGAAGGCGAATTGCTGAGGTACCAGGACGGATGTATGTAATGGATTAAAACTATTTCTCCTATCTCACCTTACTTTGACTGTTTCTTCTGCTGGTGTGTTTTTTGAATATTTCATGGTGGATTTGTGGTCATTTGTGGTTTTTTGTTAAAGACATAGCACACACACTGACACTGTAGGCACCCAGGGACTGACACTTCTCTCTGACTTGCACACACAGTAAAATGGATGACACACACATATTACACTACCTGTAACTTATGATGTATAGGCAGTATACTGCATGCATCCAACATGGGCAGCCCTCAAGCACCATCCTCACAACTTCCACAGGCACAAGGTAAGTCAGTCTGCTTAACAATAAATGAGTGGGTTAGTATGTTCTGGTAGCATAGATATGGTATCATTGTATGCATGCAAGGAAATAGGGTGGCCTACTGGGAAAGCAGCAGACAACTGACAGCTATGTGGGACACCAGAAAATGTTTGCCCAATACTGGCTTCCCCACACTATGCAGTAGTACTCAAGGTGACGAATCCCACTGCAGTATATGTGGGAGGCCAACTGACTGGGGGGTCATAGGTCACAAGTATGGATGTCAGAATGGGGGTCCCATAACCAGTATTCAGTCTCACCCAGCAAGTCAGCTGTAGAAAACCATAAAGAAATAGCTGGCAAAGGACCACAAATGGTGACAATGATGAAGTACCCCCCTACAGACTTACACAGTGATAGCACAGCAGGTGTTGCAGTTGCAGTAAGGCTTTGAAGGGTAGGAAGTCTGAAACTCAAATGTATGCCATTACAATCTGACCTGTGGTCCTTGGTGATATGCCTTTAGTCTCCAAGATAGGGCACAATACAATGCTAAAAGGAACCACAATGTAAAGCAAATTTCAGCACAGGTTGTGCAAATGTGTACAGTTGACAGGTGTGCCCCCCCACACACACCCCATAGAAATGCAGTAACATGTACGTTTGCAGGGAAATAGCAGCAGAGCACAGATTGCCAGGGCTGTCCCAATCAACATGATAACTTGTTGCATGTCCACAATATGCAGGGGTCAATGAGCTGTTTATATGTGTGGTTAATACTGTCAGGATGTGGCCAGCACTTACTCCTGTCTGTTGTGTCGTAGTGGCCTAGGTACAGTGCTGACTTTCACAGGGTGATGTTCCAAGAACTGCAGTGCCAAGTATTCTGCATGTCAGATACACCTACGGTAGGAGTTGTACACACTGTCTAGATGTCAATAGCTGTTAATGCAGGAATGCTGTACAGGTCACGGACAGTGAGCCACACATATGGACAATACACAGCTTGGAGTAACCTACACAGTGCCTACCATACCTCTCAACTGTACAGACCTATTGCAGAATGTCCAGAGGTTTGCATCATAATTGTGGTCTGTATAACATGAAATAGTGGTTTTCTGGTAATTCATTGGCAAATCACGTAAGACTAAGGCCAGAAAATAAAGACAGATTGTACTGTCAGACTTCATACCCTATAGAAACACGCATGCTAATGCAAAACCTGTTATTGAATCACCTTTCTAGGTTTGTAAGGCCAATACTTAAAAATGGTCCCTATATTTTGGCCTCTCTCCCCCAATTATTTATGGGTTTGTCCAGATGTTTGGCTCTCAGAAGTTGAGAGGTATGGTGCCTAGTAGGACAGCAGGTACCTAAAGGTCAGTGTACTGCCAATGTATAAAAAGGTTGCCACCTTTCTGTGTGAGCACTGACAACATGTAACTGGCCAACAGCCATACCCCTGGAATGACAGAAGTTGTCACAGAAGGAGCACAAGTATGCCTTGTATATCTGTTCTGCTTGTCCTAGCATTGCATTTGCCTGCCAACTATTTGCAAAACAAGAAAGGGTCATGTCAAAACAGCAATGGCGAACAGTGGGAAAGCAGACATCAAACCCATAAGAGAAAACAAGCAATTACCAAACCAGTTTCCCAACTGTCTGTGTTTGACAGAACATTATTAACACCCTGTCCCCATGTGTGGGCCATAGCCTGACTGTCATATTAGGGCCTGTGCAGATGTCAGTCTTGACGGAATGACAGCTAGGCCTACATGTCGCCTCATAATAACATATAGCAACACAAACCATCTAAGGACCACAGCAAATGGAGTGGTGCATTGATGGACAACCTGCTAAATAGGTACACTTAGAGGTGTGAAGTCCACAACCCTGTGTGTGGTGTAATGGCATGTACCACGCCCACATCAGAATTACAAATACATAGCAGCCACTGAGGCCAAAGCCTGTGACTGAACTACAGAAGGACAAAGAGACACACATAAGGGGTGGGGTACCACTGGCCAGACAAATGGAGAATGTGCACACCAGAACAGATTGTGGAGTAACATAGGTGCCATGCAGTGTAATGAGTCAGTAAACATCACCTGCAAATATGCAACACACACCCATGTAAGTGGAGGTCTGCAACAAAACAAAACCCAAGCAATGGACACCTCATAGCAAAATCACATGTGAACTCCACAAACTTACACACCACAGACCATGTAGACTCCACACACCAGGGTATTGCAAACACTGAAGCCTTGCCACAACCCCCAAACACCTACCCTACACAGATAGGCTAGCAGCACTGCACCTCTACACCGTTCCATACAGACTCTGCTGAGGTGACCCCTGTCTTGCATACAAAGCAATCCAGACCCTGCCTTGATGGGACTGTTGCACATCTGGAACTCAAGGCCCACTCCATCAACCTGTAGGCACAGCATCAACCTGGGCTGTGATATCAGTATGGATTTTTGGTGTGACAGATACGTGTACCACACACTCCCCCATCTGTGGAATACACTCCCTGTCAACAGCAAGCCAAGTGCCTCAATACCCCTAATGATGTGCTCCCTGTATAACTGCATAGGAAACACAAAATACAGACCTGTGATCCCACCTGTGTCCATGCTGGACAGGGGCTCTGTATGCTGACATGTTGTAACATAGGCTACACTCTCATCTGCGTGGGTTATAAGGGCTTCAGGGCCAATACCCTACTAACATCATAGCAACTTATCAACCTATACACAACTGTCTGTCAGTGGTTCACCACATTACTCTGTACTGCTCTGCCACTGACATACCTGGAAGTCACAGTGCTATGTTGAATATACTACATATATAATGGACATTTCTGCACAGTAGAATGCACTATGTACCCACATCCATACCTCCCAACCTCTGACAGCAACACATCTGGACAAGGCCATAAATATAAGTGGGACAAAGGCATAATGATAGGCACATGTTGTAAATATTGTCCTTACATACTGAAAAAGTTGGTAGGATAAGGGGTTTTGCATTAGCAGGAATTGTCTGAAGGCTATGAAGGCTAAAACACTAACATTTGTTATTATTTTTTAACATCAGTCTTCAATTATATTCAACTAACTTGCCATAAAAACACAAGTTTATATAGACTGGACAAAACTTCTAGATAAACTCCTGGACAATCTGCCAATAAATGTACAGTTGAGAGGTATGACCACACCAGGATATGACCTTTCAGGTAAGAAAAAGACCACACAAGTAGGAGATCCCCAGCCAATATATCACCAAGTTGCTGGACTGTTTACACAGCTTCATCAATCAACCAGCTGTAGCCACACTTCTCAACTGGCAGTTTTGGTCAAGAATGTATATAGTCAGGCTCATAATATTCGTCTGTGCATCATACATCTTATATTCCTCTGGTAAAACACTGTGATGAGCTGAGGATGTCTGCCACTAGGTAGTGACACGATACATTGCAGTGTCAGACTTCAGATATGTCAGAATCAGAATATGTCTGCTAAAACAAACCTGTTTACTTTTGAGAAGTATGGTTGTAGCACACAAAACCTTGGATGGGAGTACACCTATCTCTTGAATGGAGTCCCACTCTCACTATAGAAGGTCACACTGGGCATGCTCCCACACTTAGAGAATCACAGGCCATGTGGGAACCCATTAACTAATATAGAGAAGGCAGTCTCAAAAATATTCAAAGAGAAATACAGGCAAAGGCATCCAGATATGAAAAATTTCACAGAAAAAAAATTAATAGCACAAAGATGTAATGTGGAAAAGAAGATTAGTAAAGCAGAAGTTAAAGAACTAGAAGTCGAAGTTATGGAGTGCCTGCGAAGTAAAGGATTTAATGTAAAAGGTCTAACACGGACTACATCACAGCATGATAGAGTGAGTCTTCAGAATAAAGAAAAGCAAGAAGATCAGGAGACGTGTGAAGGAAAAATATGGACGGGGAAAGGAAAAGAGATTTAATATGGTGTAACATTTATGCAAAGGAGAAAGCAAAACTAACAAATACAAAAAGAGCAGCACCAAAGATACTTGAAGAGAAATACAGGCAACGGAATCCAGATATGGAAAACTTTACAATACAAAAAATAAAGAGATTAAGAGGAAAAGTAGAAAAGGAGATTAGTAATGGAGAAGTCAAAGAAATAAAAATTGAGGTTATGGACCAGCTGCAAAGAGAAGGATTTAGTGTAGAAAATTGAATGCAGAAAAGCACCACAACAGGATAGAGCAATGGATATCCAAATTAAGGGGAAACCAGTGGAACAGTAAGCAATTGGTCAGGTGCCATATCAAGATAAGAGAATGTGCCACAAGAAGATGCTATAGCATCTTCTATAGAATGCCCACACGAAACAGAAAATAAGGGATGAGCCCTCAGTTTGGAAGAAAATGAGTTAAGATAAAAGTTGCTTGATTTAATAGACATAGGCAGATATATCAAGGCCAATGAAAGAAATAGACTGCAGAAGGTTAATAAAATCCCAAAAGTCAGAGGTTTGATAAAACTAATGAAAGCAGTAATTAGGTCTGTCCATAGAGATCCATGCAATATACCAGAAGTAAACAGAATATATTACTGTGCTGCTAAATTAATAACTGATAAGTTCTACCACAGGAACACAGGGTAGTGAGGGAAAGGAAGGGGCGAAAGCGACTACTATCATGGAAATATCAAATGGAGAAAACTATAAAGCAGCTAAGATAAGAAGTGTCACGGTTAGAAGATTAGAGAAGAGGGAACAGATCAACAAAAATACTAAGAAAGATAGATGTGATAAAAACAATGAGCAGTATTAGAACAGACCAGGATCTATCATTCACCATCACAAATAACAAACTAAAATTTTCAGCACAGGCAGAAAAACTAAGAAGCTATGAAGATAAATATAAAGGAAAAGTACAAAATAAGCAATTTATTGATTTTATAGAGAATTGGGAAATAAGGTAAAAGGAATTGAAAGACGACCAAAAAAAGAAGAAATAGATCAATTTTGGAGAAGCATCTATGAAGATCCTATGTAACATAAGAAAGATGCTAAATGGATGGAAGAAGTAAAAGAAAGAATAAGAGGGTTAAAGGTACAGGATATGAAATGGGATGAAGTAACAGCCAGAGAGATTGAAACAAAGTTAAGAAAAGCCTCTAAATGGAAAACCCCAGTCCCAGATGCAGTACCTAACTTTTGGCTGAAAGTATTAACATCTTTGCATGAAGACTTAGCCATGAGTAAGAACTATTTATATGCACACCCCGAACAGACACCGCACTGGTTAACAACAGGAAAAGCAATGTTCTTACTTAAGAGTGAACCTGCAAGCAACCCTAAAAATTATAAACCAATAACTTGTCTTCCAGCAACATATAAACTATACATGGGAATTGATGCAGACAGAGTTTATAGTCATTTAGAAGAAAACTCGATTATGGCAGTAGAATGAAAGGGCAATAAAAGAAAGTCGTATGGAATAAAGGCTCATTTGTTGTTAACTAAAGTTATAGTGGAGAACTGTGAAAAAGGGAAGAATATAAGTACGGCATGGTTTGACTACAAAAAAGCATTTGATAGTATCCCACATTCATGGATAAAAAGAGTGCTTAAAAAAGTATAACATACACCCTACACTGATTGGCTACATTATAGTAGCCATGAAACAATGGCAGACCACTTTGAAATTAAGCCATGATAAAGGACAGATTATTATCCCAGGGATAAAAACTCAAACAGGGTATTCCAGGGTGACTCCCTGTCAGTGTTGCTATTCTGCCTTGCCATTAATCCATTAAGCTGTTTACTTAACAGCATAGGCCACAGCTACAATTTGGCTCCTAGAAAACAACAAAGCCTAATGACTTCTCATCTTCTATTTGTTGATGATTTAAAACTGTATAGCTCATCAGATGAGGATTTGAAAGCACAGCTGCAGGTTGTCAAAACTTTTTCAGATGATATTGGAATGTAATTTGGTCTTGATAAATGTGCAAAAGTAACCTTTAAAAAAGGAAAACTGCAGCACCAGGAAAGCATCAGTTTGGGACAAAAATGTGATGTAAAAGAACTTGAGCAAGAGGGAGTGTATAAATACTTTGAAATTGATGCAGGATCAGCAATAAAACATGTACAAATGTGAATAAAACTCAGTAAGGAATACTTTAGAAGACTTAAATTAATCCTGAGAACAGCATTGACATCTAGGAACAAGATCCAAGCTATAAATCAATTTGCTCTGCCTGTCCTAACTTACAGTTTTGGAGTGATTGACCAGCCCCAAAAAGTGTTGAATAGATTGGATATTAAAATGAAGGATGTTTCATGCTCACTAAATGATTTATAAAAATCAGTGTATAGCAAGATTATATATTCCCCATTCCAAAGGCTGGATGGGCCTCCTTGAAATTGATTACATATATAGATCTGCAATTGTGGGACTCCACACATATCTACTGACCTCACAAGATCCAAATGTAGTGAACATTTTGAAACATAAGGAGAATAGATCTAAGACGTCGTCTCTGCTTACTCTAGCAGAAGCATATCGACGTCAAGCAGGAATGGAAATCAAACCAGAAGTGGATAAAAATCAGGCAGCAACTGAATGTGCCAAAAAACAAAAGAAAGAATAAAAGGTGAAGGACCAGATGAGAAGGCAAGAAATGTGGAAAAAACATAAATATAGTTGCAAGTATAGAAAACTTCTGGAGGAGCCTCATGTTGATCAAGAACGGACACAGGAATGGTTAAGGAGAGGTGACTTCAAACCAAGAAATGAAAGGTTAATATTGGCAGCCTAAGATACTGGGCTACTTACATGCTGGTTTAAAAAGTCCATTGAACATGTGGGAGAAACAGACAAATGTAGGTTTTGTGGAACTGAATTGGAAACAGTCACACACCTTGTTGCTGGTTGTGACACACTAATGGCAGAAGGACTGTATACTGAAAAGCATAATAACTGTGGCGAGAGTGTTGCATTGGGGATTGTGCAAATATTATGGTAATGAAGTGGCTGAAAAACACTGGAAACATGAGCCACAAAGCATCATAGAAAATGATGAGGTTTATATCACATGGGATCACCCATTACCAACAGTTCAAAAGATAGATGCTAGAAAACCGGATATAGTGGTCTAAGAAAAGAAGACAAAAGTAGCATTGATCATTGAAATCACCACACCCAGTGCCTACAGTGTCTTGCGTATAGACAGGCACAAAGTAATAAAATACCAGGATCTGCAGGTAGAAATGAGAGCAATGTGGAAGAAAGATACCCAGACAGTTCCAATAGTAGTAGGGTCAATGAGTCTTATAAAAAAGAATTTACAATCATATTTAGATATATTACCAATCCATGTAACCCCATATGAATTGCAGAAAGAGTCATTACTGGACACATTATGGGTGCTATAAAGAGCACTACTGGCTCGCATCAAAGAGTGAAACAATACTAATTTCATGAACTTTAATCATACACTGACTTAGGAATGGGTGTCCATTCCCGTCATGGTATTAGAAACCCAAAAGACTTGGAGAAATTAAAAAGACTATATAATTATATTGTGCAAATATGTCTTTGCATACAGACAGCTATGTACACCTTAACTGTCCCTACACACACCCATCAGACAGGATTACCCTCAGCTAGCTGTAGGTGGCCCATATGTGATATATCTGCATCTGTTGCGTGAGATACACAGACATATATATGGACAACAGATAACAATATATCAAGCATACACACACATAGACATGGGGAAGAGAGAGACAGACAGTGATAGAGAGAGATACAGGTGGACACACACAGAGTGAGTCACATACACAGATACCCTGAATGGCATAGAATGATGTCCTGTTGTGGACAGTAGCATACCAGTCATAACCAGTTGCATGTGACAGTATGAAGGCAAGCTCCATTGTGTAATATTACTGAGGTGGGGGTTATAATATCACATCACCTGCCTGTGTGTGTGTGTGTGTGTGTGTGTGTGTGTGTGTGTGTGTGTGTGTGTGTGTGTGTGTGTGTGTATTAGTAGGCTGTTCACACTCAGTACACTTCCCATTGCCCTACTTCACAAGCGCATGTGAATAACTGTGTAATACTATAGTACAAATAACTAGATAGGTAGGGGGTTCTAATCTCAGTCCTGGCAAATGTGAGTGTGTGTGTGTGTGTGTGTGTGTGTGTGTGTGTGTGTGTGTGTGTGTGTGTGTGTGTGTGTGTGTGGGTGTGTGTGTGTGTGTGTGTGTGGGTGTGGGTGTGTGTGTGTGTGTGTGTGTGTGTGTGTGTGTGTGTGTGTGTGTGTGTGTGTGTGTGTGTGTGTGTGTGTGTGTGTTTATTTGTAGGTGAAACAATTTTAGGCCATTCCCACAGAGTACACTTCCCCATGCCCCAATTTTGCAGTCCTGCTGATGTCATTCCCCTTAGAAGTACCTTTGCACAGCCCCACCTCTATAAGCTCCATGGCCCATGCAATAAATGTGTAACAGCACAGTACAAATAACTTGATAGGCAGGGGTTCCATTCCCAGTTCTGGCACGTGTGTGTGTGTGTGTGTGTGTGTGTGTGTGTGTGTGTGTGTGTGTGTGTGTGTGTGTGTGTGCGCGTGCGTGCGTGTGTATGTGTGTAAGTGTGTATGTTTATAGGATGACATATTTTGAGGACTTCCCCACCCACAACATTTCCCAGTACTCTACTTTAGCAGTCACGCTAATGTCATTCCCCTTAGAAGTACCTTTGAACAACACCCCTATACATTCTTTGGCATGTGCAATAACTATGTAACAGTATAGTGCAAATAATTAGATAGACAGGGGTTCTATTCCCAGTTCTGGCAATGTGTGTGTATGTTTGTAGGCTGAAGCATTTTTAGGACTTCCCCACCCACAACACTTTCCAGTGCCCTAGTTTAGCAGTCCTGCTGATGTCAGTCATGTTAGAAGTACCTTTGTGCACTTGTCAGCAGTATCTGCGTAACACTGTAATACAAATAACTAGATAGGCAGGGGTTCTATTCCCAGTTCTGGCAAATGTGTGTGTGTGTATAAGTATGTGTACATGTGTATGTTTGTTTGCTGAATCATTTTCAGGACTTTTTCTCCCAGTACACATCCCAGTGCCCAACTTTAGCAGTCCTGTTGATGTCATTTACCTAAGAAATACCTTTGTGCACTTGTCAACCCTGTAAGCTCTGTAGCGGGTGCGATAACTGTGTAATACTATAGAACAAATAACTAGATGGGCAGGGGTTCCATTGTTATGTCTGGTGAATGTGTGTGTGTGTGTGTGTGTGTGTATAAGTGTATGCACAAGAGTTTGTAAGTGTGTATGTTTGTAGGCTGAAGTATTTTAAGGACTTTCCCACCCAGTACTCATCCCAGTACCCTACTTTAGCATTCCTGCTGATGTCATTCACCTTAGAAGTACCTCTGTGCATTTGTCAGCTCTGTAGCACATGCAATAACTTTGTAATACTATAGTACAAATAACTAGATAGGCATGGGGTTTTACTCTCAGGTCTGGCAAATGTGTGTCTGTGTGTGTGTGTGTGTGTGTGTGTGTGTGTGTGTGTGTGTGTGTGTGTGTGTGTGTATAAGTGTATGTACAAGACTTTATAAGTGTGTATGTTTGTAGGACAAAGTATTTTGAGGACATTCTCACCACAACACTTCCCAGTGCCCTACTTTAGCAGTCCTGCTGATGTCATTGCCCTTAGAAGTACCTTTGGACAACATTCAGCCCTATAAGCTCCATGGCCCATGTAATAACTAAGTAACAGTATAGTACAGATGACTAGATAGGTAGGGATTCTACACTCAATTGTGCCAAATGTATGTGTGTGTGTGTGTGTGTGTGTGTGTGTGTGTGTGTGTGTGTGTGTGTGTGTGTGTGTGTGTGTGTGTGTGTGTGAAGGTGTTTGTAAGTGTGTATGCTTGTAGGGTAATGTATTTTGATGCCCTTCCCACCCAGTTCATTTCTCATTACTATACTTTACAAGGGCTCTTGATGTAATCACCTTAGACATATAGTACCTTGTGACACTGTTAAATCCTATAAGCTCTGTGGTGCATGTGATAACTGCATAGCACTGTAGATAGGTACAGGTTCTAAACTCAACACTGGCAACTGTGACAGTGTGTGTGTGTGTGTGTGTGTGTGTGTGTGTGTGTGTGTGTGTGTGTGTGTGTGTGTGTGCGTGTATGTGTGTGTGTGTGTGTGTGTGTGAATCATATCCTCTAGCAGTGTGAGTTATAGTTTTTTGAGGCATGTACCACCCAGTACATGCCCAATTGCCCTAATTTACAAGGCCTACTGATGTCATTGACCTTAGATGTACCTGTATGCACTTGTCAGCCCTCTAAGCTCTGTGGAGTGTGCAATAACTGTGTAATACTATAGTGGGAATACCTAGATAGGTAGGGGATCTAATCTCAATAATGATAACTATAGTAGTATGTGTGAAACATATCCCCTGTGGCTGTTGTGTATGTAGGTTATACCATTTTAAGGCAGGTTGATCCCCTTCCCATGACATCACTTTAAAGACCCTCTTAATGGCATCTACCTCACATGCACCATGTAACACTATACAGTCCATACCAGTCATCTGTACAGATGTACAAGGGATATCCACATGTTTACAAACTATATGTGGCCTGTGTCCCCTGACAATGAGCATTCCTGTGATATCATTGCCAGATATGTCACACTTACCGTACTGACACATGTGCCAGCATCAGACATCATACCTGACTGACACATCATGTTGATACAAAGTCTGTCACTTTATCACTTGTGCAGGTTTGTAGGAGCAGAAGATGAGGCCAATCACTATGTCTGGTGGGGTATCCCACCATCTTTGAAGGCATTTTCAAGATTTCCTATTGTAAGAGGTTGAGTGTTATGTACCAGGCATATAATCTATGTAGAGGATGTCATGTGTATGCAGCACTATAGTGCAGACAAGTGGATACGTAGGGTTACTAATATGTCTATAGGCAACTGTATAAGTGTTTCTGTATGCACAGCCTCTGTCGTTGTCTTCAGTGTGAGTATGTGATGGCTATACCATTTTGTGTGCCTCTTGCACCCTGTGAACTCCCCCATTGCCAACCTAGTATCATCACATACAGATGTCATCCACAATACAAGCACAGTTACACAGTTTCTAACACCAAGCCACTATGGTGCAATGGTCATATTACTGTGCATTGTACATTAATAGATGGGTAGGTCATCTACTCTGATAAGTGTCACTTCCATGTGCATGTGTGTCTCAATGAATGTCCACATCCAGCGATGTGCATGTGTGTGTGTGTGTGTGTGTGTGTGTGTGTGTGTGTGTGTGTTGCAGATGGCTCTGACATGCTAAGGGCCTCTGAACCCACCACTGGCAATCCTAACAGCCCCTGCAATTGTCACCCACTTCAATAGTAGTGGCACACACTGCCACACTACAGTACCGCTGTGCTAACTCTATTATGTATCTAGCGCTATCATTTATAAGACTGTGCAGGTAGGGGCTGTGCTCAGCCCTTCATCAGCTACCCCATGTATGGGACTATGACTCTTGTGCACTACAAGCACAAGAGGCCAGACATGCAAATGAGATAGCAGACACACATGCTGGTGATTGTCAGGTTTGACTAACACAGGCTGAAATGTGTCAGGAATACATACCCCAAACCTGTCATACACAGTACCAGGCATACCCTCATCAACTGTATTATGGTCGAGTGGATGTGACAGAAATGGCAGAGGCAACAGGTGCTGATAGCTGAATCTGTTGCAATTGAAGTAATGGCTAAGCTTGTGAGGGACCTAGTGCCAGTACTCAAGTAACCTCCTCTATATGTGTGAGCCTGCGCTCCTACAGAACACCCAGGTGACATGTATGAAGGCTAGGTGCCTGTGACAAGAGTATGTATGCAAGGTCACACTGTCTGCCACAATTGTCCCTCACACACTGTTGCATGTAAACACACCTGGTAAACATGTACATATATAGCTGTAGCTTGGTTATGCAAAGATCACTGTGTTTCCACTCTACCTTACTCATCATTGCTACTGTCAGCAGGCCCACAGCCTGCAGACACACAGACACCTGGAACATAAGCAGAATACAGTACATGACAATACAGTCAGTCAGCAGTACTAAGAGCAATAATGCATCATGGCTAACAAGGTACATACACCTTGATGTGTACCCATAACTACTGCCAGCAGACAGCACCTTACACAGCATGACATTGCTACAATGTACTATAGTCACCCTGTGCATCAGACCCATATGAGCATGTCTGTGCATCGATGGCATGGATAACAGGGTTGTGGCACAAGTGTTATCACATACACAGTGTGTGGTGCTAGATTGCCAGACACTTAAGCTAAGCCATTTGGCTGACATTGTGTGTGTGTGTGTGTGTGTGTGTGTGTGTGTGTGTGTGTGTGTGTGTGTGTGTGTGTGTGTGTGTGTGTCTGAAGGAATGATGTTCAATCAACTGGGCCGTGCAGAGGAGCTGTGTGTGTCTGGTGGTGACTGGCCTGTGATAAGGATGTGTAAGTGTTTGCACACCATCAAGCATTGTGGATGCCCAACACAGGGCTATGTTGGACAGCCATGGATTGTACATGGCAGGATGTATGGCTCACCATCTCTCGAGAGGGACGTGGTAACTGGTTCTGCCAGAAGTATCATTGGCACCACCAGGCCCAAAGACAGATGCGGTACTACTCCCCAATGGTGACTGCTGTATGCTGGATCCGCATCCCTGATGGGACTGGCCAGGACAATGTGCCTATGGCCTGCTCCAGTGTGGTGTGGACAGCACCCTCCCTTTGGTAGTGCTGTTGGTACTGCCACTATGGGGCTGTGAATGTGCACAGCCAAGTGGGCTCACAGCTGATCATGTTGCTGACCTACGTCCACCTGTCCAATGCCCTACTGCCACCACATGTTCAAGCACAGACATTGCATGGTCAAGCAGTGACAATGTCTCACCCCACTGTCTATCCACAACATTGACAAAGATGACGTATGGCATCCCAAATTCCATGGAGGTCATCACACATGGCAAGAAGCACTGCATTCATGACCCTGAGCATCTGTCTGGTGTTGCAGTCAGTATGCACCTGTGTCTCCATGATGGACTGTAACATGTGTCTGGTGATACTTGCTGTGGAACTTGCAACAGTGGCTTGATGGGCAGCAGTCCTCTTTCGAGCACCCCTGTTCATCTGTCTGTGTTTGACCTTGCTTGCTCTCTGCCTATGGCTGGTGTCTACACTCAGACTCACCATACTCAATACACTAGCCTGTTCCATGCCACCACCCTTAACCTGTCCATTATCCATGGCTGCTGGGGACTGGGTATGTGTGGGCATACTGACTGTGTGTGGGGACATGGTGGGTGAAAGTGGGATACCAAACAATGGCATGGATTAAGGGACCAACAACCCCACCTGTGCCTCACTATGACCACCATCATCATGGGAGTCCTCTAAGACACTGACATCAGGTTGTGAGGGGGAGGGACACCAACCCCTGTGTTCACTTGCAAGGGGAAGACATATGTAAATTAATACCCTACAGTATTATGTTTGCTGATGCACACACACACACACACACACACACACACACACACACACACACACACACACACACACACACACACACACACACACACACACACACACACACACACACACACACACACACACACACACACACACACACACACACACACACACACACACACACACACACACACACACACACACACACACACACACACACACACACACACACACACACACACACACACACACACACACACACACACACACACACACACACACACACACACACACACACACTCCTGGTACAGTCTGGCACAGCTGTGACACCTATGGGCTCTTCAGGGCAGATCTTACAGTAGTTCTGCCTGCTACAGTCCATCGCTTTCACTGCTACTGTAAGACCCACAATGAAGGATGACAAATCTTACTGTGTGATGGGCCTAGTAGCAGACTGGTAATTGTGGCCAAGACCAAGGCTATTGGAGTGAGCTATACAGTGTCACCAAGTGCATATGCACATACTGTAAGAACTGACTTACTGCTATATAGACCACACACAATGACAAGGTGTAATGATATGTGATGATAACTGATGAAGGGACAAGACTATACACTATCACTGCAGTACCTACACAGTTCAGACTCACAGGTGTTATTTCAGACAACATAGCAGGACAGTCTGCAATACATACAGGAAACATGTAAAGTACTAGGCGCAAAGCATCATAAGATGATACCAGGCTATTTGGCCCTGATGCCCTCATAAGCCTGGTCCAGACTTTCGCACATGTCCCTTCCAAGTGAGCACCTGTTTCCCCTGTCCAGCTGGGACACACGCTGGATCCCTGGGGTGTCCCATCCATTTCCCATTCAGTCGTCCAGCTTCTTCTTCAAGAGGGCTATACATGTACTCTGCTAGTCATGGGAAGGGAGTGTACTTTATAGACAGTTATTGTGTGGGACACTGCACTATCCCGCCAACAAGTACTATACATGTCACAGACCAGGTGAGGGCCTTGTGTGCATGATGCATGAGTGGGGTTTGTCTTACAGAAATGCAGAAATATCATCAAGGCTGGTTTGGAAATGGCCCTGTATGTCAGATACAGCTCACCTATGATCAGTCTGTATGAGACTGAGTACAGGGACAGGGCTTTCAGCCTACCTGTATTGGATAGGTGTTACAGACCCTGGATTTACCTGGTCAGGAACCTCTATGGTCTCTGCAACTGCTGCATTTGCTTAGCAAGGTACATGCCAAAGGAGCCATTGTACTTGGTAATGCATCTGATAAGGGTGAGGTACAGGGATGTTGTGGCTTCCTGGTTCCTGGATGACATACCCATATTTGTGAGGTGGGCCATGTAGACAGCCTTCCATACAACACTGTCCACATGGTGGAAAACTGTCAGGTTGCTACCAACCTTGGTGCACAAGTTGCCTAACACCTGATTGTATGCTCAGTACATTACTACTGTCATAATTAGTGTGGATGACATCTGTGACAGCAGAGATAATGATACCTCTCCTGGCATTCAGTTTGCAGAAATGCTTCTTGCACCAGTCATTAATTGGGTGAGGACCTCTTGGGAAATGCTCACATCAGTAGGGAATGTATGACAGTGGCCAGCTTGCAAGCATCTGTACACCTGGTCAGCCACAGACCACTGCTTTTGTCTTTTATGTCATATATGTTTATCTGAAACAGTAGAGGCCCCCAGACCAATCCTTGGGGTACACCGCTTTGGAAGGCCCTACTGCTTGAGGTGTGTTCCACTACTTTGACCGAATGGCACTATCATTGGGACAGTTAGCTACCCATCTGGTAACATACAGGTTGATGCCTAACTGTGTAGGCATATGTATCCTGGCCACCTGGGGATTATTGTGAGAAAATTGGGCTAGGTGAAGGTAGGCATTGTTCACCATCTTCCACTTATCCTTGTGTTTGTTGACCACTTCTGTGAGGTCAACCAGGTTTAACAGGCTGATCTCCCTTTGACAATACCACGCTGTGTGGGCTCAGGCATTTTGAGATTGCCGATGTCCCTGTTCATAATGTCCTTGATATTGCCTTCAATGCCCTTGCAAAGCAGGCTAGTAAGGCTGATGTGCATATGACTGGCTGAGTTGGTGGATTGCTCTGCCTTTGTGTATGGGATAACAGTGGCTGTCCTCTGTGTAGATGGGATGACACCGGTGCTCAGGCTTTGGTTGACTACAGTGCATAATGGATCTGAGAATTCATGCCTGTGTTCATCTATGATGCAGCCAGGGATGGTATCAGGCCTATGGTGCCTTCTGTGTGTTGCCTTTGAGAGGGCATTATGGACCTGTTTCTTGATGATGAGGGGAGGGAGCAGGTGCTGTGCATGCATATTTGTACCGATGGAGAGACAGGGGGTGATGTTTACACTTCACCTGTCTGCAGATGGTTGCATATATCTATGCTGTATGTGTATGTGGTGTTATTAACCATCACTAGAGAGCAGATTGGTGTGTTGCCTCTGGAACTGCAGACACATGTGGAAGGCCTAGTGATTGGCCTTGGTGGATGTGTCCAATTTGCACTCAAAGATAGCCTTAGGGTAATTCACCTGTGACCTTATTTGCTTGTGCAGACCAAGGTGACATTGCTTCCAATAAGGCACCTGTTCCTTCTTGGCCCTGTCCAGCAATTATTTCTACGTATTATGGTATTTGTGTATTAGCCACGGTGGTGCAGCGGTAGCGTTGTCGCCTCACAGCAAGAGGTTCTCCTGTTCGATTCTCGGCTGGAGTGCCTTCTGTGTGGAGGCTGCATGTCCTCCCCATGGTCGAGTGGTGTTCGAAAGACATGCGTGAATGGGCGTGCCTTTGTTGAAGGTTGGGCATCAGGCTGGCACCTCAGCACCATAAAAATCTACTGCCAATTATTAGCGGACCGGAGTTCCGCTATGGCAACCCCTAACTGGGAAAAGCTGAAAGAAGAACAACAACATGGTATTTGTGTATTGCTGCTGTCCACCACAGACATGTACCCTACCTTGAGGGAGATAATGTTGTCCTGTCAGGTATTGCTGAGTCCATACAGCTATGTAGGTGCCCACATAGTATTGTGGTGTGGGCCTGGACACTACTGCTAGTTCCAACTGATGGGACGTTGGCTGTAAAGCTACTTCTACCTGCTCTGAGGAGATTTATAGTCCATTGTGTAAAGTTAATTTTGTTTCACCCTGATAAGGAGGGGCAGGGGAGATGGTGACCTGAACAGTGATGGCTATGTGGTCAGATCTTACCAAGGAGGATGACACTGTAGGAGTGCTACAGTGGCTACTCCTGTTGGTTAGGACCAGGTACTGGATATTCCCACCTGCCATAGGAGTGTTGACTGGCTGATCCACTACATTGCCATTGACAAAGCCATGGAATCTCTGTGCATTCATATTCGGGTGGCATAGGTCATGCACACTATGGTTGGGTAGTTGAAGTCACCCAGGAGCAGGGTAGACGATTGAATCCTGACAGATTCCAACAAGTCCCGATAGGTGTGGTGGGTGTCCATAGTCATGGTTGGAGGCCTGTAGCTAGCTATGATTTAAGTAGGTGTTTTGTCAACTGTTAACTGCATTCGGGATATCTCCCATGTGTCATACTGTTTGGCTAGCCTGGAGGTGTGTATGTGTATGATAACGTTCAACACTCCATCTCCTGTGGCTTTAAAGCCCTCCATTTAGGGTCTAAATGTTTGATGGGATGAGTAACCTGGCAAGGTTAGTGTGCTCTCCACAGCTACAAAGCAGGTGTTAGTGACTGCAAAAATGTTGGCATCCTACAGGACAAGGTAAGCTTGCATTGACAAAGGTTTCATGCTAAGACACTTAGCTTCTGTTAGAGCAAGACATCTGCACTCTGGTGGGCAAAGGCCAGAAAACAGTATCACTTTCTGAATCTAGCTGAAACACACTTAGTTTCCAACAAAGACGGTGTCACATTCACAGGTCTACTCTGCAGGATATGATATCTGACAATCAAATGTGTGCTATTATGTTATGACTTCAGTCTTTAATGGGTTGCCAGTGATGTGTCAGACAATACACAACTGTATGAGGCATTGACTACAAATATGAGGCAGACGTTGTCAGTCTGCAAAACTCTGGACAGTTGTCAGGTATGGGCTCAGTATATAACATACAGTTCAACACACACTTCTGCAGCTGTTGTGTACTATGCACATACCCTATATAGGTCTCTTACATTTGTAAGCCAAGCATATATATCATAGTAGTATTCACAGGTGACATATGAATATTTACAACATCCCAGTTAGCTGGCCTAGCAGTGTCACACTCAGTACTGGACAACAGACACTCCAGTAGTAGTCATTCATGAGCTGACCTTTGCTGGGGTGACTCAGGGGCCAGAGATGTGATCCATGTCAATGCAGACAGGGCAAGCAGGAATAGCCATAGGTGCCAGACAGCAGCATGTGAGTCCAGCATGTCTTGTTGCGACCTAGTGTTTAACTTCTTATTTGACATTATTGCATCCCCCCTTCTGCATTCCATTACAAGCTTACATGATTGACATACCTGTTATAGTGCTGAAGTGTTTCCTCAGAATAATGGAAATGCTTAGGTTTGTGTAGTAGCAGTATGTCTTTGTGTAGATGGGTTCAGACCTGTGTTGCATATGCAGCAGCTTGATTTTGTAGGTAATGCTCATAAGCAGGTGATGACCTGTGCACCAATCATTGTCTCCCACTTGCTACTTGCATCCAGAGCAGTTGTATTGTCTTTCCATTAGCCAATGCCATAGCAACACAGTGCTATAATTAAGTCATTCATGTGGGCCTTGCCCCTTTTCCTTGCCTGTGTGGAGGACATTATGGAGGTCTGGGGGCTATAGCTTCACAGGTGGTAGGAGGAAATATCTTTCAGGACAAGACATGTAGAGACAGCCCAACAACATGAGGGACAAAGCTCCAGAATTGGGTACAGATTGTAAGTAAGTATTGCTGTTATACACATAGAGGATTACTAGATTAACAGGGTTTGTCTGGACATGCATTTTCTGTGTGACTTGTCTGACAGTGATATGTCTCTGACATACCTCTCAACTGTCCAGATGTCCACAGACTGCCCAGAGTTTTGCTTGTTATGCTTGGTCTGTTCCTCAGACAATATCTGATTTTGAGAAATCAGTAGGATAATGTGAGGATTGTAGTCAGTAAATGTTGACATCCATTAGTGTTTTAGACATCATATCCTTCAGGAATGTTATGTTACAACATATTCTGTAAAACCAGCAACTGTTTCAGTTTGTAACAACATTATGTAAGATATAGTAGAAAGTAATCTCTCCTTTGACAATCATATTGCCAACGTAGTTAGGAAATCCTTCTATGTAGCCCATCTAATTACTAAAGGGTTTGCATCTAGAAATAAAGAGGTTATAGTCCCCCTCTACTTGTCACTCATCAGACCCATCATAGAGTAAAATGCCCCATTTGGAATGTACCTCACAAGACACTTCCAACAGTTGGAAAGACCACAAAAGTACCTCACCAAGAGGATTACTGGCCTCAAACATATGTCCTATGCAGCCTGACTGGAAAAACTCCAGCTGTACTCAGTGGCATATCACTTACTCAGCGGTGATCTCTGCCTGACTTACAAAGCCATGTCCAACTCAGAATTGATGGACATGCTCCACCTAAAGAAATCCAAGTCACTGCTAGCTACTCGCTCTAGTGAGCTAAACCTCGCCACAACAATAAATAGAACATGCTGGAGGGATAGATTCCTGTCACAGAGACTCCCCATGCTTTGGAACAAAATTCCTAACTACATTAGGCAGAACCCCTCACTAACACTCTTCAAGAGAAACCTTGACAAGTGGATGGGTAACTGAAAATACACCCCTGGGATCACTTCATTGGCTCTTCTTGACAGAGGCTCAGTTAATTAATCAATGGGGTGGCAAAAGTTGACACACTCTGGCTAGGCTTATAAATGCCCTCCGGCAGATAGCTTAGTACCTACCTATGAACCTATGCCTCTCTTTTCAGCCCCCATCCCCAGGTATGTCACGCTTTGTCCAGATGGCTTGCAGTAAGAGGTTCAGATGTATGGTGCATCATATAGTGACTGTACACCTGATATCATCCCAGTGACTTAGCAAACTCCTGGAAGTGGTATGCGGCAGTGGCCACACCCTGGATATTCTGTGGAAATATGTACAGTTGAGAGGTATGTATAGGTTCATAGGTTCATAGGTGTGTACTAGGCCAATGGCCCTGGAGCCTTTACAAGCCTAGCCCATAGAAGTGCCCTGGCATCATGCCACTGTTAATTCCTGGTGCCTCTATCAAGTAGAGCCACTGGAGTGATCCCAGGGTGAACCTTCTATTTCCCATCCACTCATCAAGATTTCTCTTGAAAAGAGCCAGTGAGATGCTCTGCTTGACATTTATGGGAAGTCTATTCCAGAGCATGGGCAGTCTCCAGGTTATGAGCCTGTCCCTCCAGCATGTTCTGTTGATTGTGGTAATGAGGTTGAGGTCCTTGGAGCATGTGGTGTGGAAGGATTGGGATGTCTTTAGGTGTAACATTTCTAACAGGGCTAGGTCAGACATGGCTTTGTAAGTCAAGCAGAGATCGCCTCGTAACAGATGATATGAGACAGAGAAAAGCTAGAGTTTTTTGAGTCTGTCCATGTAGGGCATGTGTTTAAGGCCTAGGATACTCTTTGTGAGGTGCTTTTGTGGCCTTTCCAGCTGTTGTAAATATTTAGTGAAGTACATGCCAAATGGGGCATTATACTCGATGATTGGTCTAATGAGGGAAGAGTAGAAAGAGATGATGACCTCTTTCTTCCTGGATGCAAAACCCTTGGTAATGAGATGTGCCACATAGAAAGACTCTCTGACCACAGTAGCAATGTAGTGGTTGAAGGAGAGGTTGCTGTCAACCTGTGCCCCAGATCTCTTATAACACCTTCAGTGTTCAGTGGGCTACCATCAATGTGGTAATTAGAGGGAACTGAGTTTTTCCCAAAGGGAATGACAATGCATTTTTTGGCATTAAGCTTAAGCCCATGGTTTCAACACTAGTTGTTGGTCTGAATGGGGCCTTTCTGTAGGATGTCTACATCACTTGGGGAGTTAATAATGGCTCCCAGCTTGCAATTGTCGGCAAACTTGGTCAACCAAAGTGCCTCTATGTGTTGGCCTGGACTTCTGATAAATAGATGCCAAACAGGAGAAGACCCAGGACCGATCCCTGTGGACTCCACTCATGATTGGTCAGCAGTCTGACTTGGAGCTTGCTACTTTCACACTGTGGGTTCTATCTGTGAGCCACTTTGCAATCCATCAAGTGATATAGGGGTTGATGCCTAGTTTGATGAGTCTATCAATAATTCCTGAGTGGAAAATGGTATCAAAAGTCTAGGCCAGATCGAGGTAGGCTGAATGAACTGTCTTGTCCTCATCCACAGCTCTGGTGAATGACTCAAAGAAGTCAACCAAGTTGACCAGACATGATCTACACTTCACAAAACCAAATTCCGTGGGATCCAAAGTTTGGAGATTCCCTATATCCTTGTTAATTAGGTCCATAATGATGCAATCTATAGCCTTACATATCAGACTTGTCAGGCTAATGAGGTGATAATTCCCAGGGTCTGTAGTCACTCCTCCTTTATGGAAAGGGTTGACTGTAGCAGTGCACCATTCTGTAGGGACAAAGCCTGATGTGAGGCTATGATTGAACAGGACACATAGGTGTGGTGCCAGTTCACTTTGTAGCTCATGTAGAATACAGCCAGGAATATTGTCCTGTCCTGGTCCCATGGAAGCTGTATTCTTGGCCTTGGACAATGCAGCTTTAACCTGTGCTGCAGTAATGTTGGGTGCCTGTTATTCCTCCAATATTGTGATTGGTCCTTTGGGGGGGGGGGGTAAAGTTGGCACTGAATCTGTCAGCCAGTATGTTGGCAATATCTGTTGGCTCAGTATAGGAGGTACCATTGTGCAGTATCTCAGAACAAATCTGGGTATTGACGTGGAGATTCTTGATATAACTGTAGAAGGCTCTGTGGTTGTTTTCCGTGCCTGCCACAATTCTGCCTTCATAGCTAGCTTTAGAGGTTTTGATGAGGGATCTCAACTTTTTGTTGAGGCTAATAAGGGAGTTTTTCCAGAATTGGAACTTCACCTTTTTCTGCAACAGTTTCTTCCTTCTGTTGTAGAGTTTGTTAATGGCAGGGGACCACCAAATTGGCTTCCTTTTTTTGGAGGAAAGCACCTTGGTTCTGTTGGGTATGGCTAGTTCCATGCATTTATGTACATGCTCATACAGTGCATTGGTGTATGATTTGGCAGTCATGCACCTATTTTCCATTTGCATGGGTGTCGTGAAGTTAGCCACCTCTGTTTCTAAGAGCCCAAAGTCAGCTTTGAAGAAGTTTTTTATGGTTGTTACCTTTGCTGGTGGTGTGGGTGAGATGTGAATTTCCATGGTAATTAGTTTGTGGTTGGATCTAACAAGGGAGGAATTGACTATTGGTGTTGAGCAATGGTTGCCCATGTTAGTAATAACCAAGTCAAGGATGTTGCTTCCTCTAGAGGGGGTAAGAATGAGCTGGTCCAGCTCATTGGAATTAATGAATTCCAGGAAGCGTTGGGCAAGTGTATTGGTGCATGAGTAGTTTTCCCAGTTGATGGAGGGGTAGTTGAAGTCACCCAGTATGAGAGTGTTGGGTTGGACCCTAATAGTTTCCAGGGTGTTTAGGAAGATGGAATGACAGTCTTGGGACATGGTTGGGGACCTATAGCAGGCTACAACCTGAATCACCATCTTACCCACTATTAGTTGTACCTGAAGTATCTGATGGGTTATGCTGGGCTACTAGTCTGGAGGTGTGCATATCCTTTATGAATATGGTGACGCCACCACCTTTGGAGCCTCAGTCCATTTTTTGGGGCTGAAAGGTGTGGAATGAGTTATAGCCTGGTAGCACAGGGGTGCTTTCTGCTGCTTTAAGCCAGGTCTCCATTACAGAACAAATGTCGATGTTCTCCATTTTGAGGAGTGCTTCGAACAAGTGCATCTTGAGATTTAGATTTCTAGCATTGAGCAGCATGACCCTCAGATTGCATTTATTTATAGCTGTTATGGTGGTAATTTGGTCTTTGGAACACCACCTAAAAAAGGCACTATAGGGGTGGCAAGAGCATTAGCCAGTATCTGGAAACCTAGGGGTGACAGACACAGTTCATCTCTGGCAAAACATCAAGGTCTGTCAATTATGTCATCCCAAGCAGACAGATACTGGATCCCCTTAGAATGGCACCAAAAACATAGCCAATTGTTGAAGTCAATCATTTTCTGCTTGTACTGTGGTATCATTTTGGGTGATGGTAGGATGCTGCTCAGGACGAGGGTCATACCTGCCTGTGCCACATAATCCGAGAGTTCTTCCATGTCTCTTTTCATGTAGTCCAGGGAGGTATGTCTCAGGTCATTCACACCCACATGGACAATGACAGAGTCAAAGTTGTACTTGGTGTGGAGTGATCTGAGTGCGTGTGTTAAGTGAACCCAAGACAGACTTCTCATGTAAGGCAGGTGCACCAAGCCAGAAAAATGCACATAAATTCAAAAAATAGAGGCCAGCACCTTCAGAGTGAAAATTGGTTTAATGCAAATAGTAAAAAGTCAGACCAGTTTCGGCAGTCTTTGCCTTCATCAGTGATTCTTATTCAACCTAGTGAGTGGTGCCTCACTATTGAGTCACCTATGAGTAGTGTATTGGGCAAGCTGTTTTGGCTTAGGGGCTTAGGTTGAGGGGCACACATGTGTAGGTGTGCTATGTGTCTTCTGATTTGTGCTGTGTTGTGGTGGTCGAGTGCATTTCTGATTTGGAGGTCTCTGCTGTTTGGGTAGATTTCTATTGAGAGCCTCTGTGAAGGTGGATGTGTGCTTTGTGTTTTTATGTGAGAGCCATGATGGTGGGTGTTCTGGAGGGCTATGTGTTCCATGTGGTGTGGTGCAGGTGTTGACCTTCTCCTCTTGATCTGCTATTCCAGTCCTGGCTGGAGAGTGCATGTCTTCCAGTTTGGATATATAAGTGCAACTCTCACAAGTCTGAGTGTTGGGAGGTATGAGGAGAGGGTTGCCTGCATATATGAGGCAGTTGCTACACTGCCTCACAATGTCCAAGTTCACCAGGTTAACAGGAGAAAGCACAGGGAACTTATCTTTAGACATGCCAGGAGGGATTGTCATTATTAATAAGTACTGGAGCTGTTTCCTTATTGGGACATTTAGTGTTGTTAGCACTTATGTATGCTACAATAATTGCTGCAATGTCTGGCCATTGTTAAAAGACTGCCAAGATTGTGTAGCAGTGTTGTGTGTAAATGTTTGTTGGGCTGAGAAGGGAGAGTAGCAGATGTGAGTGTCATAGATCCTTTTCTATCTGACTGTGCATTCTGCTACAGTTGATGGTGGTATATCAGGTGTATATGTTTGTAGGGGAAGACTGAGAAATGTCCTGTGACACCTTAGGATTTACGGTAGACTCTGAGTTGGGCCAGTATATGTCAGTGTAGTGTGTGACTGGCAATCAGGATATGCTTGTTCAAACAGTCGTTCTACCCTAGAGTTCATTTGGGGTACTGGTATGTTGCTGTGACTGTGGTACAAATGGTTGTGGGTGGACATTTCTGCACAAATATCTGATTTTCCCTATAGTTCCATCCATGCAGTGCATTATATAGTTGGAAATACATGGGTAATTCCCCAGAGTTGATTTGGGGTAGTGTTGTGTTGGTCTTACTGTGGTTCAGAAAGTGCTGGGTTAATGGTTGGCGGCTGTCGGTGTTTTTTCTCTTCTCTTACATGGCTGCTGTCATACCTCTCCACTGTCCAGATGTCTAGACACTGTCTGTGTGGCTCATATGTTTGTTCTGTTCCCCATAACAGTTGTGGGTTTCTGACAAATTACTGGGATGATGTCAGCATTGACATCAGTAAATGATGACATTCATTTGTGTTTCAGACCTGGACTCTATCAGAAATTATATGTTAAATCAAACCATGATACTCTAGCAGACTTCTACACTTATAACAGCCATATTTCAAAGAATGTCAGTATTGTTTGCCCTTTATCCCCCCACTTCGTCAGGCTTTTTGCAGTCTTGCAGTAAGAGATTGGTTTTATATATATGTGTGTGTATATATATAATATGGATATATATGTATATAAAAGTACTAAGGAGAATTCCTTCAGCTTAGAGGGTGTAGAGGTACGTTACTGTGATTGTAGTGCACCGGGTCCTGGGTTCAAGACTTAGAAGTGATGACTTTTTTTCATTAATGCCAAATGACCAGAATGCATGATATGTTTGTAAAAGCATTGCAAATTCCACAGCTCAGATTGTGTAGTGGTATGCTACTGTGATTGTAGTGCCACCATCCTGTGTTTGAGACTTGGCAGGAGTGGTTATTTTGCTGCTGAACAGAACAAGAGCTGGTGGAGACAGAATGATTAAGGCACTTTTAAGCAGTTGTAAGTGGGTTTGCAAGGTTTTGTGTGAAGTTAAGCAATGCTAACAGATGGTTAAACCCTCTTAGCTTCACTTAGCACCGCTTACACCCACGCTAAGTTTAATTAAGGAAAGGAAAAAACAGTGATAGGAAAGTGGTGAAATGGGGGCAAACAGGGGGTAAAAAATTAGGAAAAGCAGCTAGGGATGTGCAGGATGGGTATAGGAAAGGGCCATAGCTCTACATTTCTTCTGCAGCAACAGCTGTGAATAATGTGTAAAATTTGGAATTTACAGCCTCATACCCCGCAGGGGAGGGTGTTGGTAACAGACATTTGTAGAATAATTTGTTGGGTAGATTAAGCTACCAAGCTGCAGCAACCAGATAAAAAACGGCACGGACTGTTTATTTAAAGTAAGCGCTTTCAGCTGCAATAATACACAGCCTTCCTCAGACAAAGTACAAAGCCACAGCATTACACTGTGTTTAAATCATACTTCAGTCAACATAAGCTGACTTAAACAATTAACTAATTAACAAATTAACAAATTCATTAAACTTATACAGAATTAATATAACCCCTATGCATTTTGATAAATAAATATATAACTATATAAAGGCATAGGTATAAATATCAAGTAAAATACAATAAAATAGAATAGAATAAAATAGTTTGAACTTGATATATCATGAATAGTAAAAACCACTCAGCATATATATATATATATATATATATATATATATATATATATATATATATATATATATATATAAACATACCACCAACCATGTTATTTAATAACCTTACTAAAGAGGCATCATTACCTACTGGTTTATCTACGTAAGGCTTTTAATTTTAAAATACACTTAATAGAGGCAACATCATTTAGCCCTGGTGGTAACTGTGCAGATGTTCTAACTTGCCAGAACAACTCCTGCTCTTCTAAATGGAGCTGCCAGGGCCCACCTCTAATATCAGTATTAACCTGATGAATGACATGGGGGCAAAATGTAGAGCTATGTATGGGGCAATGATTTTTTAAGGGACAGATGACCCTTTTTTTGTTAGGTGAGAGTGGAATGTTGGGAAACAGCTGTAGGTATGTTTGAGGAGGTAGGTTTGGTAGGATAGGTAGCATTTGCAGACAGACAAGCCAGACAAGACAGCAGACAGGTGTGGTATATGACATATGAGTGGGTAAACACCTTGGACTGGGAGGGTGGCGGGGAATCAGAAGCCCATGAGCCCCCAAATGGATACAGTGGGGCTGAGGTACCCACCCATGGGCATCACCACTGCACCTTCGTGGCCCCAAAGGTGGCTGTGCTGGGGGCTGGACAATCCCCATGAGGTTTGCCAAGTGGCTCTCCATCTGGCACAGCTGCCCAGCCAATTCGGAGTAGATGATGGTGCGCACCATACCCTGGAACATTCTGCAGGTGACAGGCTTCTCTCCCCATCTGCACCCGGGGTGGGATGAACCCGTCCCCTGAGGCTGTTCCACCTGAAGGTGGTGCAAGACCAGTGGAGGAGGATGTTCCGGGTCGGGTCCCAGGCATGCTGGGGCCCGGTGTTATGGCCAGATGGGGTGGGACAGGCTTTCCCAAACATGCTATGGTGTTGTGGTTTTCCCAGATATATTGATTAATCATGAACAACACATTGCAAAATTAGTTATACCAGCATGCTTCTGTGTTCCCATTAACCCAAATCAACAGATTTGAAACAGTTGAATAGCAAACAGAACACATGCATAAATGTAACAACAGTAAGCATTTTAACAACATGCAAGTTACATTGACAGCAGCAGGCCATCAATAATGGTATTTGAACAAGGTATGTTAATATACAACCAATGAAATATATGAACAATAATAGAACACATGTCCCAACAATAGGTTTTGAGAACAACATACCTGTAGTATATGATTAATAATTATTGATGGAGATGATGGGTGGGGGAAGAGAGTAAAAAGCCCATTAACAACTGTATTGGCTTTTATTTTTCACAGCAGTACTGCTTAATGTTCTACAGGTCTGCCCTCACTTTACATCTATCTATGGCCCATAGCTCCTGTGGTACATACATACCTGTTAGACTGTCAGCCTGTAATGGTATGGGGCAGACTGGGTGAACTGTGGATTCTTTACTGGAGGGGGGTTTACATGTTAGGGCTACATACTTGACAAACAAGGAGTACCCTGCAATGATGTTGTGTGAATCTGCTACTAGCATAGTTCACCTGGATTCCTATGTGTGCCCAAGGTGATTGGCAGCAGTAACCACTAGCCATGACAGTGTGACACTTAAGAGACATGTATCAGGAAGAGGGCATTGTGTATGTACTTATCCTGCTGTCATTTACAGGCATGGGTTTGGACCGTGGAACAGTTGCACATGGTGTATTATTATACCCTTCAAACAGCTACTGCAAAAATTTCATTACCTGTAAGACCTGTGGAGAAAATATTGGTTACCACCATCTGACTGTTTCTACAAATATTCAAGATTTGTTGAGTGTGTATACACACATATCTCAGTACCACTACCTGTATTCGAACCATGTTTAGGTGTGCAAAAATAAACTACAAGACTGTCATCACACTAGGCTACTGGGGAATTGCTGTCTCTTGTTTGACTGTTTTATGCCTAATACTCTGTGGGTTAGACAGTCTAACCTTGTAGGCCTGAGAGCCATGCATGACAGATAGTTACTGTTCTGTGTAGTAATCCTTTGAAATTATATGATCTGGAAAGCAAAAGGTTAACACAAGGCACTGCAGCAGGGGACACACTATTATACATTTGACATTAATATTCAGGGTTCAGATCTTCGTGCATAGCATATGTCATATTGCTTGTATATCTTGATTTACAACTCCACAAGCTACTGTTTTGCATGCTAGCTGATTCTCAGAGCAACCTCTGTTAATTCATACTGTCAAAGCCTTATTTTCTGTGCAGAACCTGTACACATTCTATTTCTAAAAGAACATACCAGAATAAACACAACAGTTGTTGGTTTAGGTTTTTATTGTAGTTATATGACACAGTGCTCTATTACTGCAAATGCTGTAGATGACTATTAGTCTGGCAAACTTTTCTTTAATTGTTAGACACAGAACACAGTAAACAATTTACTCCTTATTTATTTCACAGTATACTGCAAAGGAGATCTGTACTCACCGGCCTGTTGGCACAGCCTTGTCAGTCTGTCCACATGGGCCTCAGCATTGCTAGGCCTCTCCACTGCAGCTGTAGGGGGAGAAAACAAACATTATGCATACATATCTATCACATACTCAGGCTAGAATTTGGTACCACTATATCTAGGATACTTATAAAATGCTGGAGCATGGTTGTCCCGAGCATCCTGGATCCATTGGGCCAAGAGTGCCCCCTTCCTTTACTTTAGGTCAGCATAGTGATGCCGTACCTGATCATCAGTTCAGGGGATGCCAGTGGCACTGGTGAGATTGTGTGCCAGATGGTCCCAGGCCTCTGCTTTATACTGTGAGCCTTGATACTGGCCCTGCAGCAGTCTGTCATCATTGTTTGTTACAAGGAGCCCAGCCATGCCTCTGGATTCCAAAATACCCTAGCGCTGCACCCAAAATTGTGAGCCCTCAAACACCTGACATAGTTTCTACTCAGAGAAAGCTACAACAGATTCTGGCTGTATTCCCACCTGTGCTATTTAAATAAGGCTATATTCCTGCCCTTTGCCATCATTGGACCATTTTGAAAATTCTAAGCTCAGCTAAGCTGAGCTGAATGCTGCTTAGCATTCACATTTAAGTAATGATTACACTGGCGAAGCATCGCCGAGCACTGCTAACCATTGCTCACTTTTCATTTAAAAAAAATATCAGGATAATGACTTAATTAATCATTACTGACATATGTGTAAGTGTATATGATTTACTTTACATGATGTCCCTCTATGTGCTTTCATTACATTATCATGGAGTGTGACTATACTGTATGGGACACTTGTGTGTACATGGGTGATTTCACATGTTATATGCACTCACACTTACATTTTAGATCAGCTACACTACCCTGGTTGACAAATATCAATTACTACATAATTTAAAATAAACATAATAATTTTAATACTGCTTTCCCATGTAAAATGACATGCCTGTCTTGGTACTTAAACCGTGAACACCTGCATGCAAAGCCAGTACTCCAACCAATACTCTATCTTGGCGTGAGGATTTTAACTGTATATTTTTATTAATCTCATATGGGAATTTTAAGCAATGCTGAGCAGAGGGCCATAACATGCACGCCAGCTCAGCTATGCTTAAACATACCTTAGGATGGGAAAAAAAAGAAATGTAATAAATCCACTTTATTTACATGTATCTATACTCCTTGTCAGTCACAATAAGGGAAATTGTAAAGGGACATATAGGGACAGATTTCAATTATTGCTCTTACAAACTTAGGAAGTGTGACTGTGGTTTTCTAGCACATCATTGGCAAATCACTCAGTGTTTAAGTCAGAACATACTGACAGTGACAGACATTTGGATTTCAGACTTCATACCCTTCAAGAAATCTGTGCTAATGCAAACCTTTTATTCTATCAGCTTTCCAGGTTTGTAAATGCAATATTTAAAAAGTGTCCCTATTTTTGTGCCTTTGTCCTCCCATTATTTATGGCTTTGTACAGCTTTCTTGCTCTAGGAGGTTGAGAGGTATGTGAGACAGGCATCTGGGCATTCTTCTGAAACCTGTACAATTGAGGGGTATGGCCGTATGGCATTTTTACAATAGCAGACATTTGGGTTTCAGTCTTCATACCCTTCAGGAAGTCTGTGCTAATGCAAACCTTTTATTCTATCAACTTTCCAGGTTTATAAGTGCAATATTTAAAAGGTGTCCCTATTTTTCTGCCTTTGTCTCCTCATTATTTATGGCTTTGTACAGCTTTCTTGCTCTAGGAGGTTGAGAGGTATGTGAGGCAGGCATCTGGGCATTCTGCGGAAACCTGTACAGTTGAGGAGTATGGCCATATGTCATTTTTAAAATGCAAGGTGTGTGTGACAAAACCTGTCACACACCCCCTGCACTGATTTTTTACTCCCCTATCCATTACAGTGTCAGCGGACACTAAAATACTCATTTTATTTGATTTCAGTGTCTGTTGATACTGGAACTTTTCAAAAGTGCCATACAGCACTTTCTGAGCACAGGGGGCATGTTAGATGTGTGTATACTACTTAAACATGTCCCCTGCACTTACTAGTGTTCATATCTGTTTAGCCTTAGCAGCAGTGCACATTCATGAATATGCAAGGTGTGCTGCTGTTAAAGCTAAGGGTAAATGAACACAGTTCACTCCATGCAGGAATAGCACTGAAGGCTGCTCCAGTGATTTAGAATTTGAGTACAACCCTAGTGGGCCTAGTGGCAAGTATACAAATTGTGCGGATAGACTTTTCAAATGTATTATGAGGAGCAACAATCCATTAATGCTGTCCAAAATTCTTATTCCAATGGAAGGAAGAAAGACTGCTAACTTAGACTCTGAGATGCTCGGTAGTGCAGTCAATGATCTGGAGTATAATTTCCTTAAATTAAAACATTTGCAGACCCAAAGACAACATTTGGAAGTATGTCTCCAGTGGAATATTATATCCAGAGGACTTTGAGCACTTAAGATGCCCACATATGGGGAAGAATATCCCAAGCTGCTTACACGGTGGCAGAGATTGAATTTGGAGGTAAGCAGTAATTATATGAGACTCTTGATAGAGTTTTTTAAACTGCAGGATGATATGTTATGTGATAAAATTAAAGAACTACAGACTTTGCTTTACAACTGTTTTCAAGCTAGTATTGCGGATGATAATTTAAATAGACATATAGATACGGTCTTAATATATGAAAGGAAGCTGCTGCAGCAGAAGTGGCTTAACAAAGAGAGAGGCACAGCCAAATTTAAGAATGGCCATGTTTTTACATGGGCTAGAAGTCGGAACAAGAGCAAAGAGTTTAGTTCTAAAAAATCGGAGCTACTAGATTCCAATCTTAATGGAGGACAATCTGGAGGGTCTGGAGCAGAGAAGTTGATCCTTGTAACTTCTTTATCTCATTCCCAGGTACTAGAGAGAATGAGGAAATGGTGGTGAGTGAAGTGAAAAATAAATTGGTTGTAAATACTTCACAGGCCTTACCTTTGGGTAAGGATGTGAGACAGGAAATTCTAATGGTAAATAGGGATACTGACACACAAAAGGATGATCCCTGTCAACTTTTCCCTTTACTTAACAGGCAGGATTTCTACAGGGGCAGAAGTTGCTCAAGGAGTAGAGGGCACATGAAATGAAAACTCCTAGTAGAACCAATCACCAATCAGTCCCTGCAGAAAATGTGGAAAAGGACAGGGACACAATAGTATGGAATATATCTAAAAGGGTTTTAACTGTTGATGAAAAGAATGTGTTGGAGAATGGACTTTCTTTTATTCCCATGCAGCAAGGTGAATTAACGGACACTAGTTTGAATGTTAAATTGTTTCTTAGAACTGTTTTACTTAAAATGGAACTTAGTAGTAGTGAATGATAAACATTAACAATTTTGAGAGGCCTAGTTTATATACGCCAAATATGCACCCCCTGATTGAATCCTTTAGTAAACTGGTAGAAAATGATCTTTATACCTTGTTTGATGGGAATGGGAATAAAAATGGGAGAGATGGAATATCATATATAAATCTTACACACAATGAATGTTTAACATTAGTAAATTTATAAGTGATGAAACAATAGTAATTAGACCAGCCAATAAGGGTGGTCCGATTGTTATCATGGATAGACTAGATTATTACAAATCAATGAGACATATGTTAGCTGATCCATCCTTTTATGCAGTCATAGATCGACTTGAAATTAAAGAAATCAGAAATAAGATATATAATACTTTAAATGATCATTTGTTAAGTGACCACCACTTTGCCACTGTGGTCAGAAAGTCCTTCTATGTAGCACATCTCATTGCTAAGGGTTTTTCATCCAGGAAGAAAGAGGTCATTGTCTCCTTCTACCCTTCCCTTATTAGGCCAATCATTGAGTACAATGCCCCATTTGGCATGTACCTCACTAAACACCTGCATCAACTGGAAAGGCCGCAAAAGTACCTCATAAAGAGAATCATAGGCCTTAAACATTTGTCCTATATGCACAGACTAAAAAAACTCCAACTATTCTCTGTCTCATTTCACCTACTTAGAGGTGATCTCTGCTTGACTTACAAAGCCATGTCTGACCCAGCTCTGTTCGAAATGCTACTTCTAAAAAAATCCCAATCCCTCCATGCCACACACTCAGAAGACCTCAACCTCATTACCACAATCAACAGAACATGCTGGAGGGACAGGTTCATAACCCAGAGACTGCTCATGCTATGGAATAGACTTTCCATACATGTCAAGCAGAGCACCTCACTGGTCCTCTTCAAGAGATATCTTGATGAGTGGATGGGAAATAGAAAATTCACCCCAGGAACCACTCCAGTGGCTTTACTCCGCAGAGGCACTGGCAGCTAAGGTTGGGTGGCATGATGCCAGGGTAATCCTATGGGCTAGGCTTGTAAAGGCTCCAGGGCCATTAGCCTAGTACACACCTATGAACCTATGAACCTAAGTAGAGGGATCACTCATGATCTGTTTAAATATATATTAGTTGATGAACTTTTAGTACCCATCATCCAGAGACTGCTCAAGGTGCACAAAGATTGTTTTAAACCCCCACTGAGACCAATAGTGGCAGAATGCAATTGGAGTATTGAACCATTCTCCATATATGTTGAAAAACATCTACATCCAGCTTTAGACAAGTGCTGTACAGTTTTGAAGGACTCCAAACACTTTTTGAATTATCTTTATGATGATGTTAGAATACAACCAAAACAGCTAAAGTACTATTTTGTGACCTTGGCTGTTCAATCATTATTTACCATAATTCCTAATAATATTGGAATTACATATGTGAAAATTATTTAACAAGGCACAGTGAATATAGTGGACAATTAGTAGATTTGCTTTGCCTTTTTATGGAAGTAGTACTTGATAATAATGTCTTCATGTTTGATGGGGTCTGTTATTTACAGAAGGATGGCATAGCTATGGGCACTTCTTGTGCCAATAGCTATGCCAATATGGCTATGTGGGAGGAAGACTATATCTTCAAGATGGATTGGTACATATGTTTTGGCTCTTTTTATTGCAGATTTGTAGATTGTGTGTGTGTGTGTGTGTGTGTGTGTGTGTGTGTGTGTGTGTGTGTGTGTGTGTGTGTGTGTGTTTGTGCGCGTGTGTGTGTTTGTGTGTGTGGACAGGGAGTGTGGATGACTTGAAGAAGTTTTGTAATTGTTTAAATAATACTACTGCATTTTTGAAAATTTCTATAACTTGTTCTGACACAAGAATTGAATATCTGGATGTCTATGTACATAAACTTGAGGATGGTTCAGTAGATACAGGTATCTTTAGGAAATCTTGTTATAGAAATATATTACTACACAAAAGTAGTATGCACCCCAAACACATATTTAGGAATATGATTAAGGGGCAAGGGATGATAGTGTCCAGGTAAAATGTATCTGAGGAAGGGTTTGTTTCAGAGATATTTGTCCTTAGAGATAGATTAGTTAAGAGAGGTTACAAGGAAGCTGAGATTAATGATATACTGAGTACAATTCCTAGGATGAGAAAGGATGTTGCATGACCTTATTTTTCAGAATATAACAATTGTCCCCCATGTACCAATGTCCATCAAGGTAAAGAAAGGAAAAAGTTGGCTTTCCTTCGTACTATACAAGTGATGCCAAGGAGGTAATGGGGATTATTAATAACTATTGGGGTGTTTTGAATGTGGATCCTGGAGTTAAAGAGATAGTGGGGGAGACGCCCTGGTTTACGTTTAAGAATAAGAAATATTTGAAAAGGATGTTATGCTATCCAAGAGAGACAGTCAGTAATAAATATAATGAAAACAATATTACTCAACCCTGTAAGAGGTGCAACTACTGTTCTTATGTAGATAATAGTGGCTGCTGTGAACATCCAGATAAGGGGTATAAATTTGTATTTTGGGTAAAAGCTGATTGTGGTACACAGCATGTTGCTTATCTAGCACACTGTTTACACTGCAAGGCATTTTATATTGGTAAAAAGCCAATAGAATGCTAAAAGATAGGATAAAGGAACATCTATATAATATTAGGATCTGTTTCATTAATAATGCTTTATTAAAACATATTATTAATATTAGTGTGCAATACCCTTTTAAGTTTTTGGTTATAGATGTTGTAGAACCTAGTTTATGTGGAGGGGGACATAAAGACTATAACTGAAAGTATTGAATTAAGATGGATAATTAGGCTAAAGGCTGAACAAGGGAAGAGGCTGAATGAAAAAGCCTATTTAAAACCTATTTTAAAAGTATGTAATTTAAGGAATTGATTATATATATTATAATGCCATATTTTAATGGTGGTTTAAGGTTAAGATTTTTATTGAAGGTAGTGACTTGTTGTTTAGTTTCTAATGAGTTAATTGAGTCAATAATTAGTAACTTAATGTTGATTGGGTAGCATATTATGGACCATTGTGTTTATATGGCTGAATTTGTACTTGGTTTTATGGTCTGATGAAGCTGAGGTGAAAGTGCTTACCAGTCGTTATTTGTCTGTTTGCTTTGTTTCTCTAGGTTTTTTGACTAAAAGTCATTGTTTTAAAAGCATTGCTCTATATATTTTGATATTTTCTAAGTACTCTTGCATAATCTGCTTTCAATTGTTATGAAACTTGTAGTGTTCCATTTATTCTTTTTTCTTTAGTAAACCTCTTCCATTTTAAAGCCCTCTGGATATCTGTTGTGACTATCAATCCATGCCTCCTTTGCTTCCAATGTGATATTATTTCTAATCTTCACTTTGTAAGCTCTATACTACTTACACTAAAATCTAATAATATTTCACTTAAAGTTTGATCTATCCAGTCACTGAAATGGCTTCCCTTTCAGGAGCAGTACTGGAAAATGCCAGTGATTGTTACACTATGATTTTCTTCACTGGTGTATGTCACTGGATGTGTTTTTTGTGATTCACACAATGCTACAATATTTCTTTAAAGTGTAACATCTATCTAATCATAACCAGTGACCATATTCCGCCTGAAAAATGTCTATATTTCAATTTATTTTGTTTTAGCTTCATTACATCAATGAGCCTAAATGCATGCATATGTTTCTCTAAACATCTACCTTCAAGTATCCTTTGATGACTCTGTCATTAAACATTCACAGTAAAACAGCAATCATTTTAGATCAAAAACAGGAAAAATTAAAAGTCATATTATATAGTTCAATTCTGATATAGCACATCAGCAGGGTAAGGGAAAATTCCCTTACCCTGTTGCATCACAATGCCCTATAAAATTCTGGCTGCAAAAACTCTGTTAAAACAATGTTCACTCATATGAGCATTTGCTGTTATTTACATCCCGAAAAACTGTTCATTAAAATGACTGGTGTCAGACCATAACCCCTGTCATATCTTGGCCCACATGTGATATCTTCCTTATATAGGATTCTAGTCTTCAGCTATTAACAAAAATCACTGATGAATGGTTATAATGTATCCCAAAATATGTATTATATCATGTCTCATTGTTTTTGGTGGAATATATACTGCAGCCAGTATAATTCGTATACACTTCCAGCAACCTCTCACAACCATATAGTTTCCTACCTTTTTCTCATCTTTATTCTGATAGACTTCTTAATTAATACTGAAGTCTCTTTTTGCCTCTTTCCTTATACTCCAGCAAAGAAACCCTCTTTCCCAGTTTTCTTTACAATGCATTCAAATTCTTTATGATTCACTCGCATTGCTTGTAACATTAACTTTGTGTTGCTATTGAAAATATAAGTCATCACCTTTATCTTCTTGCTCCTGCCACCAGTGCATTAACACTCCAGACTAATAAGTAAATTTATGACATGATAAATTTATCTTTTATTCGCCTTAAATACATTCGTTGTCTCTCTGTTGTAATCTAGTCATTTATAACCTATTTCCATCATTTTGTGCCACTGTTTGTATTTTTGTGTAATATAGTCCCAACTAAATCTGATCTCTTGTTTTCATTCGAATATTACATGTCTTTTCCAACATAAAACCTATTTTTTTTTTATAAAATCAATAGAGCTAACACACTGTAAAAACAGTACTGTCGAACCTCTTCTATTTCTTTGTTTGACAGCTAAAACACTGATTTACTCCTTTGGTTAAAGAGCAACTTGTATAAATCACTAATTTGTTCATTTCACTTGCCTTCAACTAGTATGTTAAGTATATTATTTCTGGTGTTGCCCCTATATCCTTGTCCTTCAAGATAGCCTTGTTATCCACCTTTTTTCATTTTGTATAGTTGCCACTTTAAAACTATGGTCGTACTTGCAGCTCATTCATTCCTAAGCTAGTGCATACTTTCATAATGCTGTAGCTATTGCCAACATGTTAATTATCTAGACATAGTGGCTTCATCCTTTGCAATCAATCATAATTTACCACAGAATGCAAGCTACATTCCAGAAGCACTAAAGACAGAACTAAAAGTCTGATCCAAACAATGCGCAATATCAAACAATTATTTTCTCAACAGGTGTTTTCTGTTTCCAATGATTTTAATACATAACCTTCAGTGTGCTTGTGTGCCACTTCCATTTGAATTCTGCAAAACATCCATGCCCACATCCACTTGCATTTAAATTATCTTCACTCAGTGTTTCCAGTGCATTGCATTTTAAAGAATCTCTCTGTTCCACTTACTTCACTTCCCTGCAATCTATCAGACAGGCACAATTTTAAAAGCACCAGAAACAACAACAAAATTTTAAAAGCACCAGAAACAACAACAAAAAAATATGTACTCACCATAACATTCTTTCTGTGTTGTCCAATTTCATTCTTCTTCAACAAATTGTTTCAGATCCGATCCTTGGATCTGACTCAGCTGCTTTTTCCAGCTTGTGGAACACTGAAAGCTCTTGAGGTCCTCCCTCACCCATAATGCACTAGTCCCCTACCATACTTCAGATCTTGTTTGCTGACTTTCAGACTATATAATAAATAATATATACCAAGTAAAGGATAACAGTCAAACAAACCAAATAGCAAAAAACTCTGAACTGCCACAACTTGTAAAATTTTGAATTTAATATAAATGGGGAGTTGTTTATCTCTGTTATGTCATTGGTTGCTGATATACAAATCATGTTACTAGCTTTTGGATGCTGAGTATGCATAAGTGATTTTATTTGCTATGCTAAGACTTCCTGGGTAATAAAAAGGAATGAACGAATGATTTGTATCATCTGATTTTAACTTGAGAATTTGATTGGGTTATATGCCTTTTAAATTCTATTTGCTTGTTTTGTTTTACATTGGTCTGATGAAGCAGTATTATACACTGTGAAAGCACTCACCATTTATATTAAAGTCGAGTTATACAAGTCTTGGCAGTTTGGAGTTTTTTTGCTATTTGGTTTGTTCACTTGTTATACTCCACGCTCTTACTCAGCAGCTCCTGTTTTTGTATCTAAAAGATAACAGCTTCTAGAGCTCAAAGGAAGGAACATTGGTTCCTATAGCATCGTGTAATCCTTCCAGAAGTCAAATTTAGTAGGGGGATGGAGGGAGGGAAGTTGAGGAAGAATGAAAATGGATAACACAGATGGAAGATTATGGTGAGTACATAACTTTGTTTATCTGCTCTTTGCATTTTCATTCATTTCTCAACAAATGTGACAAGAGTCCCCAGGTATCTAAATCCTGGGAGAACACTAGAGAAAGATATTCTTGAGCAGCACTGAACCAAAGGCTGCTCTTCCCCTAGAGACCAGATCTAAATTTTAATGTGCAATAAAGATATAAGGATTAGCCCAACTTGCAGCTGCACAAATATCATTCAAAGATGCTCTGGATAAAAATACCAAAGTGGTTGACATAGACTTAGTGGAGTGAATGTTTGGTGATTTTGGTAAAAACATGCCCAATTTATTATAAACAAAGGTAATACAAGCAGTTTAACTTTTGGCTAAGGTCAGTTTAGCAACTGGTTTGCCCAATTTTGAATCTGGAAAGGAGACAAATAATTGATCTGATTTCCTGAAATTTTTGGTCCTTTGTAGATAAAAATGTAACTGTCTATGCACATCTAATAGGTGCAACACATACTCTCCATTGTTTGTAAAATTTGGGAAAAAATCTGAAAGATTTATAGTGATTGATATTGGACTCTGACATCATCTTAGGAAGGAACGATGGCTTGGTTTGTAAAGATACTCTGTCCTTATGAAAAAAACATAAAGAAGCTTAGAAGACAGAGCTTGGAGTTCTGAGACTGTTTTAGTAGAGGTGATGGCCACTAAAAATCCAGTTTTCCAATTTAAAAATGTTACTTTACATTTGGCCGATGGTTCAATTGGAGATTGAGTCAAAGATTGTTAAATCAAATTTAGATCCCTTGAGGGGTGTGATCTTTAAAAGAAGGTCTAAGAAAAAAGGTTCTTCTTATAAAGACCTTACAAAGTTTGGAAGAAGCTAAAGGTGAATTATTTATTCCAATATGATCATCTGAAATGGCAGAAAGTTGGGCTTTAACAGTTGTAGAGCTAGCATCTTAATTTAAAACGGTAGCCAAAATTTCAAGAACTTTAGGTATTGGCACCGAAAAAGAGTCAGTGTCATTTTGCTGTGCCCAAACAACAAACCTTTTCCATTTGCTTCAGTATATTTTCCTTGTGGAATCTTTGTGGGAAATAAAATAATGTGACAGAGAGGAGAAGAGAGTCTGGGCTATATAGCTATTAATGGAATTCTAGTTGCCATACTGTTAGCTTTATGCCCAAAATGTCTGGGTGTAACAGAATGTGTTGGGTGAGACAGGAGGTCTGGATTTAGATGCAGAATCCATGGTGGGCAAATCAAATGAGGCCAGAGAAAGGGGAACCAAATCTAATGAGGCCAATAAAGAGCAATTAGGATGACTGTGCTCTTCAGTTGAGATACTTTCTGCAGGAATTTGGGGATTACAGGTAGTGGGGGAAAGGCATAGAGGAGACCAGGGTGCCAATCGTGGAGAAGATCATCTCTCTGTGACACTCCCAGTGGGGGGATTAAGGTAAAGAATCTGCTGCATTTGTTGTTGAGGAGAGATGTGAAGAGGTCATAGCATGGTTGGCCACTTCATCAAAATATCTTTTCTGTCACTTTCATGTTGAGAGACCACTCATTAAGCATCAAAATGGACCCACTCATCTTGTCCACTTTCATGTTGGATTTCCCCAGAATGTGCATTGATATCAGAAATCAATCAGATATGATCAACCATTGCCATATTTGCAAAGCTTCTTGACACAGGGGCTAAGATTTGGTTCCTCCTTGTTTCTTGATGTACCAGACCACTGACATATTGTCCATCTGAATCACAATAATGCAGTAAAGGGAGAGTGTCTTGGAAAGCCTGCAATGCTAGGAGGATGGCTCTCATTTGTAGGACATTGATATGTGAATTGTCCACTTCAGTGGGACCATGTGCCCTGAACTGTCATTCTCAAGAAGTCCCCCCCCCCCACCCAATCTGGGAAGTGTCCATGGTAACTATGGCACTGGGGTGAGGGGAAATGAAAAGATGACCTTGCCGTATTTGATTGGAGTAAATCCACCATAGGAGGTAATTTTTCCATGCTTCAGTTATTTTGATTTATGTGGACAAAGGCTGATGAAGAATAGACCAGTGAGTTGCAAGGATCCACTGAATAATTCTCATGTGATATCCTGTTAATGGAACCAAAACTATCATCACAGACGTTGACCCCAGTACTTGACCTATCAACCAGGCTGTGAGAGAAGAACTTTGGATTAGCTTTTAGACTTGAGACCATATGATTTGTACCCTTGGTGAAGGAAAGAAGGCTGTTAGAGATACTGTGTAAAACAGCACTCCAATGAACTGCAAAACTTGAGTTGGTTCCAGTTAAGATTTCTTTTGATTGATTGTAATGCCTAGATGAGAGGATAACTAGAGTACATAATCCCATGCTTTGATCAGCTGATGCATCGTTGGAGAGGTTAAGAGCCAGTCATTCAAAGAAGGAAACACCCAGAATCCTTCAGTCTCAAGTGAACTGCCAGTTCTGCCATGCATTTGGTGAACACCCTGGGGGCCGTGGTGAAACCAAAGGGCAGAGCTCTGAATTGGTAGTGACTGGCTCCCAGCCAGAAGTGTAGAAATCTTCTGGATTGTCTGTTCTTTTTTATATAATAGTATACATCCTGAAGACCTATCAAGCACATCCAGTTGTCCTTGTGAAGAAATTGCAGAATGGACTGAGCAGTGACCCTCCAGAACTTGGTGCATTGAACTGACATGTTCAGAATGCTGAAATCTAAAATTGGTCTCCAGTCCCCTGTTTTCTTTGGCACTAAAAAAATCTTGAATAGGCTCTGGATTCTTTCTGGTCTGGGTGAACCTTTTGGATGACTCTTTTCTGTAGCAGCTTTTTTTTATTTCTAGTGCTGCTGTTTTCCTCTGATTGGGTGGAACATCAGGAATTTTGTTTACTGTTAAGAGGGAAAGGGGCATTATTTAACCTCAGGAAATAAACCTTTGCACCCATGAATCTTTTGTTATCTCTAGCCAGGCTCTCTTGTTCATGCATAAATGACCCTCAAATGGCTCCAGAAGTGGACAATTGGGCCCCTTGATTTTATGGGCCTCCTCTGCTGTGCAGGCAGCATCTTCAGTTAGAATTCCTCCCTCTGCCTCTGGGAGAACCACCACCACATGGAAATTGAAAAGGACTCTGGGTCTTTCTGAACCACATTTTTTGACCATCTCAATGATTCCTAGAAAAGGTTCTTTGAGAAGTTGAGAAATATATGCCCAGGGCAGACAGGGTCTTATCATCCTGCTCACACCTGGATAATGTGTCTTTAACCTTGAGGCCAAAGAAAAACTTCTGCAAAGGGAGCATTGATGAAGAAAGACTCAATGGGATCCACAAAATCACACAGGTGCATCCAGGCATACATCCTAATGGAAAGGCCTGAACCCCCCACACTTGAGGTACCTTCAGCTGCATGCAAAATGTGCCTCATGGAAGAGTTTGAAATGGACCGTAGGGTAGACAACTCTGAAGCAACTGAACTTTCTGCCTCAGCAGTAATGGTCCTAGAGAAGAATTTGGTAAGCTCTTTAATCAAATCCTACTAGAGTATGGTGAAGTGTGCCAAATAATTCAGTGACCAAAGAGAAAAGGTTGCTGAAGCATATACACACTTCCCAAATATGTACATTCCTCCAGACTCCCTGTTAGGGGGATGAACAAAGGAACTTTGTTTTGCCAGTTCCTTTTTAGTAGCTGCCACTATGACCATAGTATCAACCGGTATGCCTTTGTTCCAAAAATCCCTATCCTTGCGTGGTGCCAAGATCCTGTCTGGTCTCTTGAGGATTGGCTCAATGGAGTTAGGTTCCTTCTATGCCCACCAAGCGATCAAATCATTGAGCTCATAGGTGGGGGGAGTCATGCAGGAGGTAGATGAGCCAGCCCTAAGTACCTTCCAAAAAAAAAAACAGGTCATCCACAAATCTCACATAATAATGGATCAAGAATTATTGTTTTAATTCTTGTAGTATTGTACTTTCCCACCATGCCATTACTATATTGGCATAGGATGGTGCTGCAGGTGACCCCATGGCTACCCCTTTTCTTTGTTTGTAATGTCGGGTGGCACAATGCCAAGGCACTTCTATGGGCTAGGCTTGTAAAGGCTCTAGGGCCATTAGCCTAGTACACATCTATGAACCTATAATCACTATTGAATATAAAAAAATGTTGTTTAACAATTCTACTATCATACTACACAGAAAATTAATTTCTTGGTTAGTTAATAACCTATTTTCTGACAAAAAGCTCTATCAGCTTCAACCCCTTCCTCATGAGGGATAAAAGTGTATAATGATACTACATCCAACGTAGCAATAATATCTTTGTTTTTATCAAAAACAAAACCATGCAAAAATTCCCTAATTTTATCCAAATAATCCCATGAATCTTTTAAATAAGTGGGTATCCTTTGTACTATAGATTTAAAAAGGAATCTACTACGAATGCTATGCCTTCTGTAATGGAATTTGGAGCAGAAACTACTGGTCTAAATGGAGGATCTGGCTTGTTTTTATGAATTTTTGGGGATGCCGAAAAGCACCCCCACCTTTGGTTTTCATTTAAACAAAAATTATACATATCAAAATCCATGTCTTCATTCATCAAGGCCTCATATAAGAAGTTATGAATATATCTATAACTACTGAAAATGTCTTCTACTGTCACCTTCTGATAATCATTTTCCAATAATTTAAACATATTATTAATGTATTGTTCATTAGTCATTACAATATTACCCCCTTTGTCACTTTTCATGAAATGTAACCTCTTATTCCCCCTCAATTCATACAATGCTTTTCTTTCTTCTCAAGTTAAATTATCATAACATTTCTTATCTGCATTTAATACACTTTTAAATCATTTAAACACACTTCTTCAAATACACTTATTGTGAGACAAACACCAAGGAACACCACACAAAGTAAAAACCACACAAATGTCACTAAAATAACTGAAATACCATCCTTGTAGAAAATGCACTCAGGAAGTATAAAAAAAATCCAGTAATTTATTAGTATTGAGCGCTTTGATCTCCTGTAAGAGACTTCATCAGAATACAACTTCCTATTAAAAATGAACCATTTAAATATTTTCAATTAATGACATCAAAATTGAACCTCATTATGTTCAAATTTTTTTTTTACATAACATTAAAGAAACCATGTCATAAAAATGTTGAATACATTCAAAACCCCTACTAAAATTCACATATAAACATATAGTATCTATTTACTTATAGTAATGTGAAACCCAAATTCACATACTTAAATATATCATGTTTAAAATTATATATTTATATATTATATATATATATATATATATATATATATATATATATATATATATATATATTACTAAAATCTATTAGCCCTGTCCAACAACATGGGAGCAATAGAAACAGTCTCATTCAGACTGGGTGGAAACATTGCAGCTAATTTAAGCTGCCACTGAGTTTCTCTTTTCTTTAATAAGTTCTTCCAATCTCCACCCCTAGGGTTCATTTTGACAATGTCCAATATTCCAAACACAAATTTCACAAACCCTGTACAAGTGAGGGAATGCTTATACAAAGCACTGGATAATTTATGATTTTTTATATCATTGTTGTGTTCATACACTCTATTTTTTAACATACGTTCTGTTTTTCCCACATAATAGTGAGTACATGACACACATACTGCCAAATAAACTAATCCAGTGGTATTACAATTTCCCTTCTTGAATGTAATTTTACTTTTCAAGTTATTGTTCAAAACCAAACTAACCTGCTTGTTAATGTATGGGCATTGTGCACACATCCCACATGGTCTAGTGCCTAAACCCACCACCTCAATCCTATCTATTTTCATTTCAAAACTTTTTTTCAGGTTTAGAACTATCCTGTTAATAAACATTGGTTTCTCTCCCACTTTCTTTAAAATTTTCCTGTTTGTTCTAAAAATATTCCAGTTAGATTCCATCACTTTTTGTATACTATTGGTATTCCAATTGTACTGCAATACACAAGTTTTTTTCAAACTTTTTAGTCTGAAGACCATCCTTGGAATGGTTCACACTTGTAGTAAATCCCACCCCCAGGAGTGGTTTATAAAAAAACACCGCATTTCGCATAGACTCCATTCAAAATTTCTTCTACTAAATATTTTGGGTATCCCCTATCTTGGAACATACTAGAAACCCTTTCTTGTTCAGGACCCAAGTCCTCCAAATGAGAAGTCATACGGGCCATCCTGATGGCCTGACCCTTAACAATACTTCTCTTTTGTCCCATGGGGTGGTTACTTTGAAAATGCAAATATGAATTGAAAAAAGTGTCCTTTCTAGACATTTTAGACCTAAAAGCATCAATTCCTTTTGAAATATAAGTATTCAAGTAATTTATACCTTTGGTATCATACTGATATGTAAAATCCAAAAAATCTGTGCTGGAATTCAAATACTGAATAAACCTAGGAATTTCAGACTCACTACCCTCCCAGAGGATAAACCACCCCATGGGACAAAAGAGAAGTATTGTTAAGGGCCAGGCCATCATTTTTCAATAAATTCATATTTGTAGCTGCGGAACTACTACTTTCCAAATCCAAAGCCATTTCTGCTTCCCTTTCTCTTGTTCCCAAACTATCGCCTCTTGATGAGGAAGCATTATTTATCACTTCAATTCCAAAGAATTTTGTTATTACGGCCATGCTATTCGATTGGTGAAAAGGCTTGTCCTTCACAGCACCAGCCCAAGTCTTTTTTAAGGCAGTCTTAAAATAATTTCCTTGTTTCAACAATTGCTTTTTAGCTTTGTTTCGACTGTTTGAATAAAAAAACTCAAATGCTGTATTATTTTCGTAAGCTGTCACATCCCTCAACAGCTTATTGTGTTTACGTGCAGTCACCCCTTTCTCATGTTTCTCCACTTCTTTCAACATTTGATCATACAAAGCTTGACATTCAAATTTAATAGCTAAGGAAGAAACTTTCCTGTCTAATAGCAGGATTTCTTCTTTTAATTAATCTATTTTTCTTTTATTATTGTCCATTAAATGTTGTAACAGATTTAACCCTGCATAATTGAAGAATATTGCCAACTCTTTAAAAAATGGATCAGATGCTGTTATTACATTAGGACATGTAAAAAAATGCAGCCCTTTTGGAACAATCTTTATCTCTATACATCTCTCAAAATATCTGTTCTCCAGATCAAGAGATCTATATTTTTTCAGTAACTTGCACAATTTTTCACATTTATTACAATATTCCTCTGACCTGATTCTGGCAACTCTATAGTTAGCTCCACCAAAAGGGTCATGTCTATTATTAAGTACTGAGTTAACGTCATTATAGTGAATGTATTCATTTGTACTTTCAGTGATTGTCTCAATCACTTCGTCTGGTACACGAGTTGACATGTCTATAACCGTGGCCCTCTCTTCATCTGAACTAACCAGTGCCTCAGTTTCATTTGTCTTGGTGGTCATCAGCACTTTTAAAGTCTTTTGAATGTCCATCAGAGAGGCCAACAAAATACATAATAAGCCGGTATCACTCACTGATCGTGTAGGGTGCACAGATAAATCCAACAAATGACCCATAGCCTCGCCCATTGGGTACACGTAACAAAGTCTCCAGATAACTAAAACACGTGTAACCAGTATCCACAAACCACAAACTGAAAAATACAGGTCCCCAATGGTCAATAAAGACAAGAAAATAACCGTACGTCATTTCTCTCTTTAGCGTACCAACAGTTTATTCAACACTTCATCTGAACAAACTATATATATATATATATATATATATATATATATATATATATATATATATATATATACACATATATATCATGGGGAGTAAAAGTTAGCAGACAGAGGGATAAAAAATCATTCAAAACCTCCTGGTAGACCCATTGCATATGGACATGTTTCTTTGACTAAACCTCTATCAGCATTTTTGTTAATATGTCTCAAACTTTTATGGCATTGGTAAAAATGAAGATTCAAAACATTGTTTAAATGTAATTTATAAGATGCATGTAGAATGTCAGTGGTATCTGTGCACAATGGCTGTTAAGGTTTTATACACAAGTACTCCCCATGAAGGGGGATTGGAAGCCATTAAATATTGACTCGATACTTCTGATCTTTATACATTTTAATTTAATGATGTTTTGGTGCAACTCACTGAATTAGAGCTAAAAAGAAATGTTTTTACTTAAAAATGGTATATGAAACTGAAGGTTATAGTGATGAGTGTAGCTTTGCTTTCATATACGAAAACCCGTTCATGGGTTACTTTTACATAAAGTGCATCCCTGATGCACAGTCAAACTTTCATTTAGGGACATTAAATATGTGATGAAACTATCTAAATGAGTGTTGGTTAATTTGGTAAGGTCCACATTATAATATATTAGCATTTACAGACTAACTTAAACAACAATGCATTTTGTATATTTTTTCAATGAGCGTTGAATTTTTAACATTGATTTTCTGGATGTGGAAATTACCAAACTGTTGAATGTGACTTTACCCACTAACATTTACAAGAAACTATGTTCTAAAAATACTTTTCTTCCTCGTGACAGCTGTTATCCCATCAACATTACCAAAAATATTCCAAAATCTCATGTCATATAGAATCTGTGCTTCTGAACAAAATTACTAACAGACTTCAAATGATTTAATTCTTCATTTTTCGCACAAGGAATAACATAAATAATGTTGGATGCAAGTGAGATCAGAAATATCCATATATGATGTATTATGATTTATTAAAATAAAGAAAAAAGTCCTTTACAGATGCTATCAATTTGCTTTGAGACTACTTAAAGAAGTAATACCACTCAGATCCAGCAAGCAATCAATAAATAAAGGCTAGTATTGCAAATCATCCCTATTTTGTCTTCTTTTCTTATAGCAGAATGCAGATTCAGCTTCTATCAAAGCAGAAATCTTGCAAAACATTTTAGTTCCATTAAAAAAGAAAGTAATCCAAGATTTTCTAAGCATCCCAAGGACAAGATTCATGGGTACATTATTTGTCTTAAGTACAGATTCTATATCTGCATTGTGCCTACTGCGCACATTTCTTCACCAAATTCATACAAATCATTTGATATACATTCTCACATTACTTGTGACACAGAACATAAAATACATAGTAGTGTGTAGATGTGGTGGCCACTATGTGGGGCAAACAAAAAGAACTTTGAAGGCATGCATTTACTGATGCAAAAAGATGAACACTACACTTTATAAATATACTACCATGTAGTCTGGGACAGTATTTAACTCTTCTAATATTGATAAGGGTGATTCCTTCCTCTCAAGCCTCTGTTTCACATTTATCTAAGTTATTAAACAATAAGAATGAATACCAAATTACTCAAACTGGGGCTTTATATCCACCAGGTTTAAATGTGTAACTATGAACAAGCTATTTCGTCAATACTTTCATCATCTGTTATTTACTTAAATACATTTGATATTGGTATATGTTTATCCTGTACATTGATAAATGCTTGCTGATGGAGGTTTATTGTGCTTACTTATCATGTGACTATTTTATTTATATTATTCTGTTATAAAAGCAGAATTCTTGCAACTGTGTTTTCATTATATTATGAATAATCTGCATAACAAGCAGTGAAGCAAAGACTATTTCTGAGTATTGTCTGGAAGTTTGGTCTTTGATTATTAAGCTCTGGACTGAGTGTTGAGGTTTCCTGTTGTTTTGCTTTAGTTCTTATGGGCACCCCACCTGTTTGCTGTGGTTCATTGGTTGTGTGTATTGTGGGCATGTATATATATATATATATATATATATATATATATATATATATATATGGGTCTACCCGATAACACCGACATGCCAAAACACCGACAACGAAATAACGTTCAAAAACATGAAACTTCACATGCCTACAAACCACAATCCCGATAATCAACAAAACAAATACCTTTCCCGAAAAACACAAACACAATACAAGCACACCAAAAACCTTACAAACCTACACTAAACCTTACATACACAACTATCTATGCACTAACCTTAACCCAAACCTTAACCCTAAGGTCTGTCACTATCGCACACTTACCTTACCCGCACCCTAACCCTTACTCACTTAATCCGCCCCTGACCCTTAAGTCTGTCACTGTCACACACTTACCTTACCCACACCCTAACCCTAACTCACTTAATCCACCCCTAACCCTCAAGTCCGTCACTATCATACACTTACCTTATCCGCACCTTCACCCTAACTCACTTAACCTGCCCCTAAACCTAACGTCCATCACTATCACACACTTACCTGACCTGCACCCTACCCTACCCTAATGTCCGTCACTATCACACACTTACCTTACCCACACCCTGACCCTAACATCCATCCCTATCGCACACTTACCTTAACATGTCGGTGTTCTCAGCCTCGGGATTCTCATCTTTTGATAATCTCCATTGTCGATCTTCTGGTGTTGGTGTTCTCGTTGTCTGAGTTGTGGACTTTTGGCGTTTTCAGGTAGATCTATATATATATATATATATATATATATATATATATATATATATATATATATATATACACACAAATCTATCTATATCTACCTATCTATCTATCTATATTACTCACATCTGTATACTAAAGAAACTTTCAGTGAGTGCCAAAGCTGCAAAAATAACTTTCTGGAAACCATTTCAGCAAACCACAAGCAATTTTTTTTTTTTTTTTTGTAGGGAACAAATTGCCCCTTTATACCCACAATATCTGGGGAGAGTCCATACCTCCATACTTATATATATATACCAACTCCATGATTGTACAACAGTGCAGTAAAAGTAAAAGGTAAACTCCCCTGGCAAGAATTGTTAATGCAGATTACAAAAGGTTTGGTTAGCAGAGCAACCAGCATCCACCCTCTTGCTCTTGCTACTCTGATCTTGATTTCAATTCCTGCTCCTGTGATTGACATTATCCTTGGGGCAGGGTATGCCTCTGTTAGTACCTTGCAGTGACAAAATACTGAATAACTGAGGGCCCCACTACATACCTATCATAGACAAGACTTACCAGAGGACACTGTAGGTCCACTAAGTCTGGTTGCATTTGCCAGGCACTACATCTCCACCAATATGGCAGCTCTGGTACTGCCAGCTGAGCTGCCATACAGGTCTACATATCCACAGCCCTAATGCACAGCATCATCACCTTCAGGGCAGACAGGAGAATGCAACAGTGACAGGTAATATGGCTGTCATGCCTGCAATCTCCCTGTCTTTTGACAGGAATGGGCATGCAGGGCCACTAGACCAACATGGAATTTCTTCTATTTTAGCCAAATGGTCTGTGTGAGCAGTCCTCCCTGAATTTTTGAGATAACTCCCTTACAAACTAATTGTAGATGTATACAATCCTCAGCTTCCTCACCCATAGCTCTTGTACAATAGCAGTACATCTCTAACTCTATGTGGAACTTGTTACCACAGTCAGTGTGGCTTCCCACAAGCTACTGAGATTGTACATTAGCAGCTTTACCAATGTGCATCACCAAAGTGTTTCGGCATAGCAAGCCCATTTAGGGATTGGGTACAGGGCTCTGTATAGCCCTAGGCTTTGAACTCAGATATGGAATAATAATGCTCATTTGTTAACCAGGTAGGCCCACTAGACACACACACACTGCTTTTTCAGAGTGACACAGGAGCAATTTCTGATTAAGTGGCTTGCTCAAAGTTACACAGTAGACAGATGAGGGCTGAGGGAATCAAACCCTGTACAAAGAGAACTACAGCTCATACCCTTAACCCTCTGCACCATCCATACCTCTCAACGTCTTAAAACAAGAAATCTGGACAAAGCAATAAATAAAAGTGAGACAAGGGCCCATTTTAAATATTGCTCTTACAAACTTAGAAGGTTGATAGAATAACAGGTTTTGCATTAGCATGCATTTCTGAAGGGTATGAAGTCTGAAACTCAAATGTTTGTCATTATTTTCTAACTTCATTCTTTGATAATTTGCAACTAATTTGTCAGAAAACCACAGCTTTATGAAAAATAGAACAAAAATGTGAGGCAAAAATCTGAGCATTCTGTGAAAATTTGTACAGTTGAGAGGTATGGACCACCTACCTGACAACTGCACCACCTAACTTAAGTCTGTTAACCCTACTCCTGCCCCTAACCCCAATCCAACACATTACATTAACTTCAGCTCTGCATTTAACACAGTCATAACACAACATCTGACAGAGAAACTTATTCACTTGGAGGTAAGTATTCCTCTGTGCAATAAGATTTTGGACTTCCAAAGAGTTAGAGTTGGCAATAACACCTTGAAGAGCCTTATATTGAGCACAGGAGTCCCTCAAGGATGTGTTCACAGTCCTCTGCTGTTCACCATGCTGACCTGTGATTCCACAGCCAGGTTCAACTTGAAATCACATCATCAAATTCACAGATGATACTACAGTCGCAGGCCTATTTAGCAATGGTGATGAAACAGCATACAGGCGGGAGGTAAAATATCTGATTGTCTGGTGTGGCAATAATAATCTGGCTCTGAACATAAACAAAATCAAAGAGGTAATTGTAAACTTGGGGAAAAACTGGGTGACACAGCTTTCTCTCACAGTCAAGGGAGAAACAGTGGAAAGGGTAAAGAGTAGCAAATTCCTAGGGGTGTACATCGCAGAAGACTTGACATGGTCCATCAATACTAACCACATTGTCAAGAAAGCACAACAAAGTCTCCACTTCCTATGTAGGTTGAGGAAAGCAAACCTCCCATCTTCAGTACTCACAACCTTCTAGAGAGGCATCATTGAGAGCATCTTGACAAGCATTATCACAGTATGGTATGGAAACTACAAGGAGATGGATTGTAAGGCATTCCAGAGGGTGGTGAAAGTGTTAGAGAGAATATCGAGGTCCACACTTTCATCTATACAGAATCTGCACTCTGCATGGTGTCTCAAAAGATGCACAAAGATTGTTAAAGACCATACCCACCGGCTGAGGGACTGTTCTCCTGCTTGTCTTCGGGCAAGCACTACAGAAGCAAACATTGCAAAGTGACTAGATTGAGAAACAGTTTCTTTTCTCGGGCCATCAGACCATTAAACTTGAGTAGCAAGGCAAGCTAACAAGTCTCCTTGTCAGTGGCCACACAGGCTGAAAGAAATATCTTTTTCTTAAAGTGCAATAACTTATTAATAGGTTCTCTCACCTGTGCATTAATAGGTTATCTCACCTGTGCAATAGCGCACGGAATGCGTATTACTTTTTGTGCAATAACTTGAAACACAAGCTACATTCTATGCAATGCACAAAATGGTTTCTAGTCTACTACTGCTTAAAGCCACTAAGTGCAATATCTACTGTGCAACACTAAATAGTGCTTTAGATATAGACATACAAAAATTGTAATTATGTCCTACTGTTATGTCAATGTTAATAATGTCATATATACAGTCTGTAGTTCTGTTTTGTATCAATGTTAGTGTCATATATAGAGTGCATATTTTTGTTTTTATATTTATATTGTTCTATGCTTTTATATGTTTTTGGTCTGCACATTGAGCACAAAGCAAATAAATTGTGTTTAGTCTGCACTTGTATGTGGGTCTAAATAACAATAAAGTTTACTTTGACTTTGATTTTGACTTTGACTTTACAAAAATCCCTTCCTTAACAGTACTAGTACACAAAACAAAGTAACACAGAGCACATACAATTGTTTATATCAGAATACCCTAAATGACCATAGAGAGTACAAGATTTTGTACAAAACATTGTGACTCTGTTATCTTCTGCATTGTTCTACTTCAGATATTGTGACAGGTAGGAATGCAGCAGCTAAACCATCATGTTTAGTAAGGAAGCTGTGGCCATAGAAACAAAAACAGGCATATTTCTCCTAATTGTAAACTGAATACAGTTAGCTGGAATGTCTTTTCATTAAAATAAAACTGTTAAAATATTAATTTTTGCATAGTGCTATATGATGAAGATAAGGGTAATGTGTGTTTGAAATGAGTAACTGCTGGAGTGTAAAGGATGAGTAACCCTTTAATTATAATATTATGGGGTTCTTTTTCCGAAACGTACCGTTAACAGCATAAGATCAGTATCAATAGAAACCTATCTTTTATATCATATATCTTTCTGCAGTACATATAACTCCCAAACAAATATTAAAACAATATTTCATTTTCTTGATATTTCTGTAATATTGAGTAACTATTAAACCTAATAAACCTTTCCATCTCTCATAGTCACCACTCTGCTTACCTGATGTATGCACAAAGGCATTTGTCTCAAATCAGTAATGTCAGCTGAAGCAGCCGGTCCATCATATGGCTAAGAAAGCAGCCAGTCATTGGTATCCAGGGGATTAAATATTATATAAAAAGTGAAATATAACACTCTTAAACTTTGCAGTGCCATTAAATATTCCAATGATTTTGCACTGTGCTGTAAAGTCAGGAAGGAAGGCCTTTTACGGCTGGAATGACTATTGCATGTTTCACTCATCTCCTATTGACACCAGAGAAATGGGACGTCTGCAGGTACTCATTCTGTGTCACTGCTGAAGCTGATTTATTGTGAGACTCAGTAGTGAGATGAGTTGCAACCCATTAAGTAATTCTACAACAGCAACAAGGCAGGTGAGAAGAATTAAAAAGCCTTAAAACAGTCACCTGTTATGCCATAATGACTTGAAAGATTTAGGTTACAAAGTCATGAAAAGTCCAAATAATTCAACAGGAGATGGCTGTGCAGATGAGTCACCTCCCACACAGTGGCATTTGGTTCAGCATTCAAAGGTGATGGAAGGTTTTACCCTAGCCACAGTGTTAGTAATAAAAGCAGAAGCATCCTGAATGAAATACATTTACTGAAAGACAGCTCAGGATATCTGAATGCGCAGGAAATAATGAAGTACAACAGAAATGGTTCTCACAGGACTTCTGAGGCTTTATATGCCTGAATAATTCAGGCATATAAAGCCTGAATAATTTAATCAATGTGCTGGAATATTAGAAATAAATGCCTCATACTGCAGGCATGTTCTGCAATCTAGAAAATTATCTTACAACATCACATTAAGCACACAAATGTACAGCCATGTATGCACTAACATATACACACACACACGCACACACACACACACACACACACACACACACACACACACACACACACACACACACACACACACACACACACACACACACACACACACACACACACACACACACACACACACACACACACACACACACACACACACACACACACACCAGGGAACATGAAGTAGCGGACTGCTATACATTTTCAGCGATTACATTACAGCTCAGTTTTCATGCTAATGTATCTGCTTGACCTGTCTAGTATTAGATGCAAAAGTGCCCTACAGTCATATAACAACAACTAGGTAACCCAAGAATTTTAAATATGAACTGGAACATCTTTCATATGCGGTATGATTTACTTTACACAATTACTGACTGTCAAATTTATTTAAGCTGGATTCCTCAAAATCAAGATAAATACTAAAATCAGTAGACATTATTTCAAGGAATAGAGAGGAGTGCAAGTCATTAGTTTATGCAACTGAGTGAATGATGTAGATTCCTTTCCTCTATACTGCAGGTCAGGTTGCTTCAATGCTTAATATCAGGGACCCATTTCTAAAGACTTGAACTGTGTAAATGACTTAGGCTAGTGTATGTCTGCTTTATAGAGAGGCCTTAAACCCGAGTAACTCACTTACATCAGGCACAAGTCTTTTGGAATCTGCCTACATGTTTCAGAGATTAGGTAGGAGCAGTCATATTATTTTAACAAAAGCATACATGAAGGAATAATGAATCAAAATAGTTTCCTTCACATAAACTACAGTTTGCCCGGTAGTCTACCTGATATATTTGCTTGCTTCATCTCTGTAATAAGGAAAAATGCAGCCTGCCAATATAACACACGCAGTTGCACACACACACACACACACACACACACACACACACACACACACACACACACACACACACACACACACACACACACACACACACACACACACACACACACACACACACACAACATAGACACACACACACACACACACACACACACACACACACACACACACACACACACACACACACAGTACATAAGATCAGCTCAAGAGACCTAAATGTCATACTTCACACAAGATGGATGCCCAATGGTACTAGTATAGTTATATTTCTGAAATTGTATCATCATAGATTCCATATCGAATGTAAATAACAAACCTAAGCTCCTTACCATACATAATATAAAATTTTACTCTCTTTGGTACAAGAAGTACATTATTTTTACAATTACTTTTGTTGATGAGGATGGCTCTTTGCTAATTTTCTTGAAGCTGAAACTCCTATCATTGTCATGAAAGAATAAACCCACAATACCTCACTACTTGCATTAATGTATAAGCCAGTATTTTTTTCCATGTTAAGTGCAGTAACAGACCGTTGCCCGTTCGATTCTCAGTTAGAACGTCTTCTGTGTGGCGACATGCGTGAATGGGCGTTCCTTTGTTGAAGGTCGTGCGTTAGGCCCGGCAAGCCAGCACGTAAAAATCTACTGCCAATCATTAGCGGACCGGAGTTCTGCTGTGGCGACCCCTAACCAGGAAAAGCCGAAAGACACAAACAAACAAACTGCAGTAACAAGGGAGTATTATAGCCTGATAAGACAAGTTGTCATTTATGCCCTGTAATGACAATAAACACGTGCTGAATTATAAGTGAATGCATAATCCAAGTAAGTAACCATTCCTCTAAAGACGTGATGCTTTTGATTAGCCAAAAAGCATTGCTGATGTATGTAAATTAATGCCAATACTTAAACTGACATAATTTTGTGGTTATGGAAATAACACAACTGAGTCAACAATGAAACTAATTATTTAAAAAAGTGTCACCACCTTTATTTTGTTTTCAAACCACTTGCAGCTTTAACATCAGGAGTTAAACCAGAAATAACATTAGCTGTCAAACATAAATGCATGAAGGTGTGATGATACACTTCACTCACTGTTAATTGGATGCTTTGAGTTATTCCTAGAAAACACATAAGGACAATTAGTACCTTTCTAACTTTTCATGTCATGTTTTTGTTTATAGATTACCTGCCACTAAATGTTAAAGCTAAATGTGAATAGATATACATTCATATGCATTCACTTTTTTGGACATACAGTTTTCTTGGTCATGTATAGTTACCATGTGAATGTATGTAATGCAATGTGTTACCAATAACCGTGTGTGTGTGTGTGTGTGTGTGTGTGTGTGTGTGTGTGTGTGTGTGTGTGTGTCCTTAATCACACAGGAGCCAGAAATATGTAAAACACACATTTATTTTGAAAAGTGAAATGAAAATAAGGTTATTTTGGCTTTGTTCAGTGAATCTTATACATACTTCTTTTAATTACACAATACCATAGAGACAAGGTTTCAGTTTTTAAAACTAACTCCACCAATGTTATTCTATATAGGCGCAGTCCCACAAAGCCCTTCCAACAGTCAGGCTGTAGATTACAGTTTACAGCTGTAGGCTTCATCTAGGCCTTCATTTCATTTCTATACAAACTCTTCACCTAATCTTACTTCAGGCAGCATCCCCACACAGGCCCAGTGGTCCATCTATCGCCAATACCACAAAGCTGCAGCAATGCCTCTGTTAACCCGTGATGACCTTACCTGTTAGACACTAACTTCCTAATTACCTGCATTTAGGCTATAACATGAATAGGCACTTTTCCATTACCCTGTGTAATACAATCAGTTCACTAATTACTGTGGGAGTTTCAATGACACAAGTTACAGTTTATACACATTTAAGGTCATGTTCCACATTAAGATTTCACACCTAGTCCCCTTTCAGCACAAAACCTTCTCACATAGACAGGTTTTAAGAACAAGACTGCTCATCAGTTCTCCAATTAGCCAGTCCAAGTCGGTATGTGATAGTATACTGAAATTATTGAAGTGATAGTACCCAGTGGCATAACTTTGTATTGCCATTCATCTGTCTAATGGGGCATGATCTATAAGTGGAGTAAAGCCTCTGCTAGCAGGTAGTAAGTATATTATAAAACAGAAGGGCTAATTCACAGCCAAGCATTTCCTTTTGATGACTGAGTATATTTTCAAAGCATTACTTTACTTTTGAGTCATGCAGTACACAGAATGCTCCCCATCTTGAATATCCTGGGATAATCCACTTCACAAACGTACTACTAATGAATTGGTATGCAAAGTAAATTCTTATTAAGTTCACTAACTGCTCTGTCTCAAGAGATAATTGTAATTTAATAAAAGCATTTCCTTTTGTGACATCTGTCAAAGAAAGACAATGAATTGCAAAATTAAGAACACATTTTCTATACTGCCTAACAAGATCAATGAAAACCTTTACCTTTTTTTACTAGATGGTATAGGCCAGTTTTTATAGCACTACTTGTTTCTAATTATGGTTTGACCATCCATCTTGCTATAAAGTATCCCAAACTATTTGGCCTCTATCATGCCAAGTTCTCCTTTTGGCATTCACTACCAAGCCTTTCTATCTTTCAGATTCTAACACAGCCTGTCCTTTTGGTAAGTTGGATGGTCAGTCCTCTGAATGGATGACCACATCATCTAGATATGCAGCAGCATATCATGAGTAGGGTTTCAGTATTTTATCCATCAGCTTCTGAAGGGTGACGTCAGTTCCATGAAGGCCAATGGCAACACTTCAGGAGTTACAAAGACTATTTTCTCTCTTGCCAGAATGAGGAAAGTGACATTTACCAGTATCTTACATCTAGTGTTGTTAAGCATCTTACTTTTCCTAGATTCTCTATCAGTATGCCAGTTCTGGATCTCGAATAGCTATCAAATTTTGAAAGAAGGCACACCCATTCACACACGCATCTACCTGCATGTCTTTAAACAGGAGGACATGCCGACTCCACACAGAAGGCGCTCCAGCTGATAATCGAACTGGAGCACCTCTTGCTGTGAGGTGACAACTCTAACCACTGCACCACCGTGGTCCCAGTAAAAGTAAATATTGCATAAAGACCATAATAGCAGATGCATTAAGAATGAGTAAATAGTAAACACATGAAATAGTTTGTGTGATCAACTGAAGTATTTAAAAGCATTTTAGAAAAGTTGGATTATAGAAGTCCTATGGCAGGCAGTCTGACAATTTTCAAAATAGGCTTGATAGATATTAAATCATTAATACCTAGTGGGGCAGTGGCATTTAATAAAAGTTGCCAGTGAAGCTCCATCTTCTCAACAAAGATTTAACAATCACCAACCCTTTTCCAGGCTTTCCACCTTCTCTATAATGGTAAAGACAAATTTCATAAAATTCTTGCACACCAAAGAATGTTTGTAAAGGGCATTACAAGAGTTGGCTTTACCAATTTCATACTTGTGCTGATAGATTATTGTCCGCAAAGGTCCAATAGTCTTTCCTACACAGAATGCTGGACAATATAGGCAGTTGTTGACGGCAACTGAGCTACAAAATATAAGTATCTTGATTTTTTTTATTATTCTTACAGATTACTGTTTTTACAATTTAATATATATAAAGCACTTTGTCTATTCAGTATCTTCACAAATCCTTATCTGTTTAAAAACTTTCATTTGTCTCTGTAGTGCTTGCTGTCTGTAGGCTATTCTGTAAACTGAAACATTTCCTCTGTGTAATTATCTCTTGGCTAGTGGGGGCTGGTTCTTTTGTGTTCTTGTAAAAAAGAAGTTGTTCTGGTTTTTAAGCTCTAACTGTGGTAGGGTCTGTGTCTTTGCACACAGTGCAGACTGGAGTTGTTGACCGCAACTGAGCTACAAAATATAAGTATCTTGATTTTTTTTGATTATTCTTACAGATTACTGTTTTTACAATTTAATATATATAAAGCACTTTGTCTATTCAGTATCTTCACAAATCCTTATCTGTTTAAAACTTTCATTTGTCACTGTAGTGCTTGCTGTCTGTAGGCTATTCTGTAAACTGAAACATTTCCTCTGTGTAATTATCTCTTGGCTAGTGGGGGCTGGTTCTTTTGTGTTCTTGTAAAAAAAAAGAAGTTGTTCTGGTTTTTAAGCTCTAACTGTGGTAGGGTCTGTGTCTTTGCACACAGTGCAGACTGGAGTTGTTGACCGCAACTGAGCTACAAAATATAAGTATCTTGATTTTTTTTGATTATTCTTACAGATTACTGTTTTTACAATTTAATATATATAAAGCACTTTGTCTATTCAGTATCTTCACAAATCCTTATCTGTTTAAAACTTTCATTTGTCACTGTAGTGCTTGCTGTCTGTAGGCTATTCTGTAAACTGAAACATTTCCTCTGTGTAATTATCTCTTGGCTAGTGGGGGCTGGTTCTTTTGTGTTCTTGTAAAAAAAAAGAAGTTGTTCTGGTTTTTAAGCTCTAACTGTGGTAGGGTCTGTGTCTTTGCACACAGTGCAGACTGGAGTTGTTGACCGCAACTGAGCTACAAAATATAAGTATCTTGATTTTTTTTGATTATTCTTACAGATTACTGTTTTTACAATTTAATATATATAAAGCACTTTGTCTATTCAGTATCTTCACAAATCCTTATCTGTTTAAAACTTTCATTTGTCACTGTAGTGCTTGCTGTCTGTAGGCTATTCTGTAAACTGAAACATTTCCTCTGTGTAATTATCTCTTGGCTAGTGGGGGCTGGTTCTTTTGTGTTCTTGTAAAAAAAAAAAAAGAAGTTGTTCTGGTTTTTAAGCCCTAACTGTGGTAGGGTCTCTGTCTTTGCACACAGTGCAGACTGGAGTTGTTGACTGCAACTGAGCTACAAAATATAAGTATCTTGATTTTTTTTTGATTATTCTTACAGATTACTGTTTTTACAATTTAATATATATAAAGCACTTTGTCTTTTCAGTATCTTCACAAATCCTTATCTGTTTAAAAACTTTCATTTGTCTCTGTGGTGCTTGCTGTCTGTAGGCTATTCTGTAAACTGAAACATTTCCTCTGTGTAATTATCTCTTGGCTAGTGGGGGCTGGTTCTTTTGTGTTCTTGTAAAAAAAAAAGAAGTTGTTCTGGTTTTTAAGCCCTAACTGTGGTAGGGTCTCTGTCTTTGCACACAGTGCAGACTGGAGTTGTTGACCACAACTGAGCGACAAAATATAAGTATCTTGATTTTTTTTATTATTCTTACAGATTACTGTTTTTACAATTTAATATATATAAAGCACTTTGTCTATTCAGTATCTTCACAAATCCTTATCTGTTTAAAAACTTTCATTTGTCTCTGTAGTGCTTGCTGTCTGTAGGCTATTCTGTAAACTGAAACATTTCCTCTGTGTAATTATCTCTTGGCTAGTGGGGGCTGGTTCTTTTGTGTTCTTGTAAAAAAAAAAAGAAGTTGTTCTGGTTTTTAAGCCCTAACTGTGGTAGGGTCTCTGTCTTTGCACACAGTGCAGACTGGAGTTGTTGACCGCAACTGAGCTACAAAATATAAGTATCTTGATTTTTTTTTATTATTCTTACAGATTACTGTTTTTACAATTTAATATATATAAAGCACTTTGTCTATTCAGTATCTTCACAAATCCTTATCTGTTTAAAAACTTTCATTTGTCTCTGTAGTGCTTGCTGTCTGTAGGCTATTCTGTAAACTGAAACATTTCCTCTGTGTAATTATCTCTTGGCTAGTGGGGGCTGGTTCTTTTGTGTTCTTGTAAAAAAAAAAGAAGTTGTTCTGGTTTTTAAGCTCTAACTGTGGTAGGGTCTCTGTCTTTGCACACAGTGCAGACTGGAGTTGTTGACCGCAACTGAGCTACAAAATATAAGTATCTTGATTTTTTTTTATTATTCTTACAGATTGCTGCTTTTACAATTTAATATATATAAAGCACTTTGTCTATTCAGTATCTTCACAAATCCCTATCTGTTTAAAAACTTTCATTTGTCTCTGTAGTGCTTGCTGTCTGTAGGCTATTTTGCCCCACCCTCCCTCCCTGTTGGTGTCTTGCTGTTATACTTGGTGGCTTTGCAGTTGCCCGCCCCTACTGTGACACACCTCCCAGTCTAGTGTCATTAGCTCATTCTGCTTAATACAGAGAGAACATTTGATAAGCCCTTCTGTCCCTCCTTTTTCCCTTTCAAAAAGTAAAACAAGACTTTTTTTTTTTCTCTTTCGCCTGAACCTTCTTGTGTTCTGACTGTCCTTCTCAAACATTTTGGAAATATACAGTATATTTCAGAGCATTTTTATAACTGTATTTGCTATAACTGATTTAAGTATTTTTTCTGGCTTTTTGATTATTTACTGCTTAGCGACTGCATTTTAGCCTGTTTATACAGCTCTGCATTCTATTTAAACTGTTTTTGTGTTGATTAACTGTTTTGCACTTTTAAAAGTTATTTGTTGCTTAATTTTACCTGTAGGCTAACACACTCAAGGCTAGCCGCTTAAAAGTATTTATAGCATTTACTGTCTGTTTTTCCTCTGTTTTCTGCAAAAAAGAAAAAAAGAAAAAAAAATCTTGTTTTCCCGCCTTACTGAACTAGAATAGTCCAGTCTTCAGAGTTTGCTGATCTCTGGGCTTTGTCTTGGTTCCTGTGCTATTCCATATCCTTATTTGGATAAAAGGAAGCATCTTTGTTCACCAGTGGGAGTGGGGAGCACTGAGCGGCCTATTTGTCCCTAGAGGAGTGGTTCCAGCCAAAAACTTGTAGTCTATTGGCCATTTTGGGTCAATTCCTAGCTCTTTTCAGCCCCCTGTAAACTGAAACATTTCCTCTGTGTAATTATCTCTTGGCTAGTGGGGGCTGGTTCTTTTGTGTTCTTGTAAAAAAAAAAGAAGTTGTTCTGGTTTTTAAGCCCTAACTGTGGTAGGGTCTCTGTCTTAGCACACAGTGCAGACTGGAGTTGTTGACCGCAACTGTGTTACAAAATATAAGTATCTTGATTTTTTTTTTATTATTCTTACAGATTACTGTTTTTACAATTTAATATATATAAAGCACTTTGTCTATTCAGTATCTTCACAAATCCTTATCTGTTTAAAAACTTTCATTTGTCTCTGTAGTGCTTGCTGTCTGTAGGCTATTCTGTAAACTGAAACATTTCCTCTGTGTAATTATCTCTTGGCTAGTGGGGGCTGGTTCTTTTGTGTTCTTGTAAAAAAAAAAGAAGTTGTTCTGGTTTTTAAGCCCTAACTGTGGTAGGGTCTCTGTCTTTGCACACAGTGCAGACTGGAGTTGTTGACCGCAACTGAGTTACAAAATATAAGTATCTTGATTTTTTTTTGATTATTCTTACAGATTGCTGCTTTTACAATTTAATATATATAAAGCACTTTGTCTATTCAGTATCTTCACAAATCCTTATCTGTTTAAAAACTTTCATTTGTCTCTGTAGTGCTTGCTGTCTGTAGGCTATTTTGCCCCACCCTCCCTCCCTGTTGGTGTCTTGCTGTTATACTTGGTGGCTTTGCAGTTGCCCGCCCCTACTGTGACACACCTCCCAGTCTAGTGTCATTAGCTCATTCTGCTTAATACAGAGAGAACATTTGATAAGCCCTTCTGTTCCTCCTTTTTCCCTTTCAAAAAGTAAAACAAGACTTTTTTTTTTTTCTCTTTCGCCTGAACCTTCTTGTGTTCTGACTGTCCTTCTCAAACATTTTGGAAATATACAGTATATTTCAGAGCATTTTTTATAACTGTATTTGCTATAACTGATTTAAGTATTTTTTTCTGGCTTTTTGATTATTTACTGCTTAGCGACTGCATTTTAACCTGTTTATACAGCTCTGCATTCTATTTAAACTGTTTTTGTGTTGATTAACTGTTTTGCACTTTTAAAAAGTTATTTGTTGCTTAATTTTACCTGTAGGCTAACACACTCAAGTGCGCTAGCCGCCTAAAAGTATTTATAGCGTTTACTGTCTGTTTTTCCTCTGTTTTCTGCAAAAAAGAAAAACAAAAAGAAAAAAAATCTTGTTTTCCGCCTTACTGAACTAGAATAGTCCAGTCTTCAGAGTTTGCTGATCTCTGGGCTTTGTCTTGGTTCCTGTGCTATTCCATATCCTTATTTGGATAAAATGAAGCGTCTTTGTTCACCAGTGGGAGTGGGGAGCACTGAGCGGCCTATTTGTCCCTAGAGGAGTGGTTCCAGCCAAAAACTTGTAGTCTATTGGCCATTTTGGGTCAATTCCTAGCTCTTTTCAGCCCCCTGTAATAAAGCCCGCTTTAGCATGCTTTTTCGTTTGTATTCAACTCAGCACAGCTCCTCGTGGTGTCCTGCAGTGTTCTACAAGCAGCAGAGAGCAAAAGAGTGACTTTTTCCTGATTTAAGTATTTTTTTCTGGATTTTTGATTATTTACTGCTTAGCGATTGCATTTTCGCCGGTTTATACAGCTCTGCATTCTGTTTAAACTGTTTTTGTGTTGATTAACTGTTTTGCACTTTTAAAAAAGTTATTTGTTGCTTAATTTTACCTATAGGCTAACACACTCAAGTGCGCTAGCCGTTTAAAAACATTTATAGCATTTACTGTCTGTTTTTCCTCTGTTTTCTGCAAAAAACATCTTGTTTTCCCGCCTTACTGAACTAGAATAGTCCAGTCTTCAGAGTTTGCTGATCTCTGGGCTTTGGCTTGGTTCCTGTGCTATTCCATATCCTTATTTGGATAAAAGGAAGCGTCTTTGTTCACCAGTGGGAGTGGGGAGCACTGAGCGGCCTATTTGTCCCTAGAGGAGTGGTTCCAGCCAGAAACTTGTAGTCTATTGGCCATTTTGGGTCAATTCCTAGCTCTTTTCAGCCCCCTGTAATAAAGCCCGCTTTAGCATGCTTTTTTGCTTGTATTTAACTCAGCACAGCTCCTCGTGGTGTCCTGCAGAGTTCTACAAACAGCAGAGAGCAAAAGAGTGACTTTTTCCTGATTTAAGTATTTTTTTCTGGCTTTTTGATTATTTACTGCTTAGCGACTGCATTTTCACCAGTTTATACAGCTCTGCATTCTATTTAAACTGTTTTTGTGTTGATTAACTGTTTTGCACTTTTAGAAAAGTTATTTGTTGCTTAATTTTACCTGTAGGCTAACACACTCAAGTGTGCTAGCCGCTTAAAAGCATTTATAGCATTTACTGTCTGTTTTTCCTCTGTTTTCTGCAAAAAAAAAAAAAAAAAATCTTGTTTTCCCGCCTTACTGAACTAGAATAGTCCAGTCTTCAGAGTTTGCTGATCTCTGGGCTTTATATCCTATATGGATAAAGGGAAGCTTCTTTGTTCACCAGTGGGAGTGGGGAGCACTGAGCAGCCTATTTGTCCCTAGAGCAGTGGTTCCAGCCAGAAACTTGTAGTCTATTGGCCATTTTGGGTCAATTCCTAGCTCTTTTCAACCCCCTGCTATAAAGCCCGCTTTAAAGGCGCTTTTCGTGATTTCGCATTGAGTTGCCCATAGAGCACCATCGGGCAGCGCCGGTTAAACAAGGTTAAACTATCTCTGGCTCCGTAAAGTCTGCTCTTCAATTTTTCCCTTAGAACTTCTCTACTTGCAATCTAAACAGTCTATTCTCTCTCTCAAAAGCTCAGCACTTGCTCCTAAAGCATTTTTATATAGGTAAAGTACTTATATACTAAACAAAGTACTACATTAGCCTAGAATCCCTCAGTACCCATTTCCCTATAGGTCCCTTCTGACTCAGTTACACAGCAAACTTTTTCACTTTTTCTAGCATGTCGAAGGGTCAGTTGCTAGCGTCCTCTCCTGTTCAGCTGGTGAATCTGGGCATCTTGAGGCAATGTTACAATTGCCTCATGTACACAGTCAACCCACTCCTTATCCCACAAAACACAAATACATGTGAGAGATGCAACTATATAGCCAAATTGGAGGCTGAGCTCTCTCAACTCAGGACTGGCAAGACCAGACAGGAGGAGAAGGAAACCACGCACACCACAAACCCAGTTTCACATAGAACTATCACAACTGCAAAACAAACACATAAACACACAAAGACATACTCGGAGGCACTGATCAAAAATCTACCAAAACTACAGAGGCCTCCAAAGCAGACACCCAAGCAACTGCCACCTCAAGACATAAGACATGCAACACATAGTTCTCAAAGTCAGTGTGCTAAACAGTCACAGCCCTTAAGGCCAAACACAATGCCAGACACACTTGTTATAGGTGACTCCATAGTCAGACACACTGACATCCCAATTACCAGACTGAACAAGGAAAAGATCACAGTAAGCTGCCTGTCAGGCGCAAGAATCCGCCACATAACACAAGCACTCAGGTCACTCCACAGCAAGTACAAGTATGACTCAGTCATTGTCCATGCCGGTGTGAACGACCTGAGACGTACCTCCCTGGACTACATGAAAAGAGACATAGAGGAGCTCTCAGATTATGTAGCCCAGGCCGGTATGACCCTGACCCTGAGCAGTATCCTACCCTCACCAAGAATTATGCCACAATATAGAGACAAAATGATCAGCTTTAATAATTGGCTTAATTACTGGTGTCATTCTAAGGGGATCCAATGTCTGTCTGCCTGGGATGACATGCTTGACAAGCCACGCTGCTTCACAAGGGACAGCTTGCACCTGTCTCCCCTGGGCTTCCGGATATTGGCAAAGGCTCTTGCCACCCCCATAGTGCCTTTTTTAGGCAAGGCTCAAATGATAAACCTACCGCCCTAGAAAACAAAAATGGAGAAAAACTAAGGGTAATACTGCTCAATGCCAGAAGTCTAAACCTCAAGATGCATGCCCTCAAAGCCCTCCTCAGTATGGAGAACATTGATGTCTGTGCTGTGACTGAAACCTGGTTCAAGGCTCCTGAGAGCACCCCAGCACTATCAGGTTATACCTCATATCATGCATTCCGGCCCCAAAATCCGGACCGAACATAAAAGGAGGGAGTATCCATATTCATAAAGGATACCCACACCTCCAGGTTAGTGGCAACACGAAGCATCGGAGACCATCCAGGTGCAATTAACCATAGGTAAAACTGCCCTACAGTTTGTAGCATGCTACAGACCACCTTCTCAAACTCAGGAAACCCACACAGCCTTCCTGAAGACACTGGAGAGTATGAATGTCTCTCCAAACACCATCATATTGGGTGTCTTCAACTACCCAAACATAGACTGGGAACATTACTCAAGCCCCATCACCCTAGCCCAAAGGTTCCTGGAGTTCATAAACTCAAATGCTATGGAACAACTAGTCACCATTCCCACAAGAGGAGAAAATATACTAGACCTGATCATCACAAACATGGGGTCAAAATGCTCCACACCGCAAGTATATCCCTCATTGGTGAGATCAGACCATAAATTAATCTCATTGGAGATCCACATCCCGCCCCACCCCCAGCAAAAAGACCACAGTGAAGAACTTCTCAAAAGCAAACTTCACACTTCTTAAGACTGGAGTGGTATCCTTCAAGGCCCCCGAGCCAGTGGAAACCACAACCCACGCTGCTGAAACCCTTACAAATGCCTTCTACGAGCACCTCCAGGAATGTATGGATCAAGCAATCCCTAATAAAATCAAGAACCTTTCCACCAAAGGCAGGCCGGTCTGGTGGACCCCAGCCATAAACAAACTCTACAACAAGAGGAGAAAGCTACTACATGACAGAGCAAAATCCCTAAAAGGGAAGGCATCTCTGATCAATACTACGATCACTCATAAAATCATCCAAGGCCAACTTTGAGAGAAAAATCGCTAATGACACAAAAGACAATCATAAGGCCTTCTTTAGCTATGTTAGAAACCTGGGTGGAAACTCCCAGATATGCTCAGAATTAGTCCAAAATGATAAAAAAATCACTAAACCCACAGACATTGCCAACATACTGGCAGACAGGTTAAGTGCAAATTTCTCCCCTCCCTCCCCCCCAAAAGGAGAAATATCTATCCCACCAGAGTCTAGCCTCCCAAACATCTCAGATGCCCAGGTGAGAGCTGCTCTCTCTAAAGCAAAAAACACAGCATCAAGGGAACGGACGGTGTCCCCGGCTGTGTGCTACATGAACTCAATGAGGAACTAAACCCACACATAAGGCTGCTGTTTAATCTTAGCCTTACTACAGGATACGTGCCAAAGAATGGCGTACGGCAACTGTGGTCCCACTCCACAAAGGCGGTGCTTCTACGGACCCTGGAAATTACCGCCCCATAAGCTTGACGAGCCTTGTCTGCAAAGCTATGGAGAGGATCATAATGGAACTCATAAATAAAGACATTGGGGACCTACAGACACTGGATCCTACCCAATTTGGCTTTGTCAAGGGCAGATCCTGCCTCTTGAACTTGGTCGACTTTTTCAAAACAGTCACTAAGGCCATTGATGAGGGTAAGGCAGTTCACACAGCCTACCTTGACCTAGCAAAAGCGTTCGACACAATACCCCACTCAGGCATCATAGAAAAGCTCACCAGCTTAGATGTAAACCCATATGTCACAGGATGGGTTGCAAACTGGCTCAAGGACAGAACACACAGGGTTAGAGTTGCTGGTGCCATGTCAGACTCTAAGCCGGTCACGAGCGGTGTCCCACAGGGCTCAGTCCTGGGCCCCCTCTTGTTCAGCATTTATTTTTCTGAAGTGCAGACAAACATAGGGGGATTGTGGCTGACGAAATTTGCAGATGACTGCAAACTGGGCACCATAATTGACACTCCATCAGACACAGACATCCTCCAGAGAGGTCTCATAGAAATGGATAACTGGTGCCAGAGCCATGGCCTTAAGCTAAATGCCAAAAAATGTATAGTCATACCCTTTGGGAAAAACAAGGTAACCCCTATTTACCACATAGGTGGTAATCCATTAAACACGGAAGAAGTTATCAGGGACCTGGGGACCCAAGTTGACAGTAACCTCTCTTGACACTCACATTGCCAAAGTGGTTAGGAAGACCTTCTACATTGCCCACCTGATCAAGAAGGGATTCACATCCAGATCAGGAGAGGTCATTGTACCCCTGTACTCTTCACTTATCAGACCAATGATTGAGTACAATGCGCCATTTGGAATGTACCTTACCCGACACCTGCAGCAGTTGGAAAGACCCCAAAGTTCCTCACCAAAAGGATAAATGGGCTCAAACATATGTCATGATGCCCGACTGAAGAAACTCCAGCTCTATTCAGTCGCATACCATCTGCTCAGAGGTGATCTGTGCCTGACATACAAGGCCATGTCCAACCCGGAATTAATGGAAATGCTCCACCTCAAAAAATCCAAATCCACCAGAGCCACGAGAGCAAGAGACTTAAACCTCAACACGGATATAAATAAGATGTGCTGGAGGGACAGATTCATCACCCAGAGACTCCCTACACTATGGAACAGAATCCCAGTCCATGTGAGGCAGAGCCCCTCACTGACTCTGTTCAAGAGAAATCTTGACGAGTGGATGGGAGATCGTAGGTTTACCCCGGGAATCATCTCTGTGTCACTGCTGGACAGAGGCACAGCAAACTAATGGGTATAGTATTCGCATCCTAAGGGGTGGTGAAAGCCACACACACTCTGGCTAGGCTTATAAATGCCCTAGGGCAGATAGCCTAGTATGAACCTATGAACCTATGAACCTATAATAGCTTTATCTATATTGAGGCTTAAAATAGCTCATTTTTTTCTTGGTTCCCAAGTCTATTAGGACAGTAATCTAATTACATTGTCTTGTACCTTTCTGTTTTTGATAAACCCAGTTTGATTTTCATGAATTAATATTGAAAGAATATTATTTAATCAGTATGTTAAGATATACATGAATATCTTGTAATCAATGTTAAGCAAAGAAATTTGCCTGTATGATGTGCAAAGGTCAGACTCTTTATTTGGTTTTAAGATGGAAGAGATGATAGAATACTTATGAGGGAGGGATGTTTGCTGTAGTTTTGACTTCTTGGAATGCATTGAGTAAGATTTTCAAGATGTTATCAGCTAAGAGTTTGTAAAATTCTGGAATTAGACCATCCAGGCCTGGTGCCTTTTTTGTCTTAAGATTTTTTTATTTGTTCCTTTAATTCTTTAAAGAAAAGGGGTTTATTTGTGTTATTAATATTGTGTTTGGATAGCTTCTTTTGAATATTACTAGCAATAAAGTTGTCTATAGTTTTATCACTTGCAGATGAGCAATTATTATTAATATTTTTGTAATGGTATTTAAAACATAATATGATATTTTTTAGATCTGTAAGTTTGATAGTCTGATTATTTCTAGTGTATATTATTTCTTTTATATGACTTTTTTCATTTAAATATTTAGATCTAATCGCAATTATATGAATACTTTTGGGATTAATTGAGTAGGATTGTAATATGATTTTTTTCCAGATTTATTGATATTTTATGCTTCATGATATCCTGATATTCCTTGTTCAGTTTACATATGTCAGCTAATGCAGATTTGTCATTTACTGTAAGTTTTAGTTTTAGTTCATCAATTTATTTTTGTATGTCTACCAGTTTTTTTATTTCACTCTTTCCTTTTTATTTATATACCAGCTTTTGACTTTACTATGTAAAACTACCTTTAAAGTGTCCCATAGGATAATATCTGAAACCTCTCCATTATTATTGTCGTCTAGGTAAACCTTTATTTTATCTAGAAACCATTCTTTAAATCCCTGTACTGTTACTAGATAAGCAGGTAGTCTTTGGCAGGAGTTTAAGAGGTCAGTATTAAGTGTTACATTGAAAGTGATAGCATTGGGGTCAGACATAGGGCATGATGTCAGCATTACATTATCAGTTTTGGCCAGTAAAGAACTGGTTGCAAAGACTTTCCCCCAGATTCTCAAAACCTTGCATGGTGTGCATGATTAGTGTAAGAGGTAATTTTGCCAATATGGTGGCTGAGCGATCCACGTAAGTGCCCGTTTGACATGCGCAAGTGCTCTTGCACTAGTGCTGCGTGTTCCCAGCCTCCGTATGCAAATGACCCAATTTGCAGGTGAAAACCATGCAAATGAGGTAAATCTGCCATCCAGGAAGCTGGAATCAGGGCGTGCAGTACTAGCATAATATACAGAAATGTACTCAGTTAGTAACCAAGTACAGATCTGCAAAATCCAAAACAGGGACATGACAGCACCAAATTAAAGTGGCATATCATTGAGGAAACATGCCAATGGCCTAGTATAAGGCCAATGGCTTTGCAAACAATGCAAAATGTCTAAAATACACCTTTTATTTTATTACCGCCGATCATGGCTGGTTAAGCATAGGGCAAAGTCTCTCAAACGGGATCTGTGGGAAAAGAAGAAAATAAACCCAAAGCAAGCATTCCAACTAAAGTCAGTATTCTGCCATGCAAGTCAATGGCAGACAAAAGACAACCCGGCCAGTGAATAGTGGTTGCTAAGGGGGGAGGCACAGTGTGACACATGTAATTATGCATTAGCAGGCAATCCTATGCAAATGAGGGGAAGGATAGTGAATCCCAGTTTCCACCAGCATGTGAGGCAGGTCCCAACAGTGTAAGAGTATGAATAGGCGAGTGCAAGACTAGGAGGTAGGAGACATCATATGTGGGTGTGTCAGGCATACTGCAAGCAGATTGGAGCCCTATGGCTTGGGATTGCACCCAGCTTTGCACAGCGAAGTTAGGGGGTGTGTCTAAACCTGCCTAGCACATATGACAAAGTGTAAGCAGGTGTGTGTGCCGAGCACCGGGATCTACATGAAGATAAAGGAAGTGAAACCACGAAATAGCAGCAGAGTGCCCACTGGAGTACACTGATTGCACCACGCGCCCCCGGGCTGAAACAGAAGGGCAATGGGAAGGGAAAACAGCAGTAGGAAGGTAATCAAGGTGTAATAGGTTTGCTGCAGGTGAAACGTATCGGAACCAGCCAATTACATAGGCAGCAGACCAGACCAGCCCTTAACACCACTATAAACTATGCAAACACCTACCCCTCTGTTTTTTCCCACACCCTACACCACCAGTGTAAACAAGCAGGGAACTTTTAACACTCACAGCAACAAAATGTTAGGGGCTGCAATAGCTATCATACAACTTGTGGAAGAGGCTGAGGGTGGTGAGGATGTGAATGCTCCGACCAACCAACAGTGAGGAGATGGAGAAGAGTGTACAGGAGCACTATAGGGTAGACAGGGACCTCCTACAGCAAATTGTTGAGCTGTGCTGGCCATGCCTGACACACATAACTAACAGAGGGGAACCCATCCCAGTGGATATGAAGGCATGCGTAGGCCTAAGAATACTAGCTACAGGTATCTTCCAAAGACCAACTGGGGATATGATGTGGTTTTCACAGGCATCAGCATCCAGGGTACTCCACCAGTTCCTGGATGCCATGGCAGCACATGCCAGTGAACATGTATATTTCCCCCTCACCCGTGAGGCATTGGCCAGCAATATGCGTCTCTTCCACCAAATAGCAGAATACCCTGAGGTAGTGGGTGCAATAGACTACTCTCACATATGCATCAAAGCACCACCCATTAAGCAGGGTAGGGTCTACATCAATCACAAGGGTTTCCCCTCCATCAACTGCCAGGTTATGTGTGATGCCCAGGGCATAATACTGAGCATGTGTGCTGGCTGCCCTGGAAGTTATCACGATTCCCACATCTGGCATCTGATGCAGCTGTACCAGAAATTTGTCAATGGGGACATCCCACACAGTCACCTAGTGGGGGATGCTGGATATGCACTGGAGCTGTGGCTAATGACACCCATCAGAAATGCACACATAACCCGAACAAGAACTCCATAATGAGGCACACGCACAAACAAGAATTATAATAGAGTGTGTGTTTGGCATGTTCAAGTCATGGTTCCAGTGCTTGGACACATCTGGTGGAGCCTTGCAGTACTCACCAACTACATGTACCCAAATCGTCCTTGTATGTGCCATGCTAGACAATATGATCCTGTGGAAACAGCTGCAGTAGGAGCAGCAAGGGGCAGGGCTACACAGCCCCCCTCCAATGCCAAGGCCTGCACAGGCACAGAGTGACTCGGAAGAGGAACAACCTGAGCCTGCCCCAGTAGGCAGAAGGAGGCATGCCCAGTATGCCCTGGCCCTGACAAAGAGGCAACCCATAGCACATACTCTGACGTGGGAGGGACCCAGGGAATAGCACCTCTCTCTGACTCTCACATACAGTAAAAGGGATGCCAAACATTACACTACCTTTGTCTAACCATGCGTAGGGAGTGTACTTTGTGCATCCAACATAGGCAGCCTTGCAGCACCACCCTCAATACTGGGACACCCACAAGATAAGGGACTCATACATGTCAGTCAGGGGGGGGGTCACATACCCAACAACAGTCACAGCCAGCAGGACGGGTGTAGACAAACACAAACAAATGCTGTACTATGGCCTCTGAATGAGAGCTATGGGTAACCACCGCCCCCAGGCCTGCATGGACAGACAACAGCAGGCCAGGTAGTGGGAAGTCAGTTGTGATGGCTAGGAAGTCAGAAACTAATGTGTAGGTAATCAAAAGATAAGAACAGTAGTTCACTGGTATGTCTTGGACAGCACGATAGGTAAGGCTACTGACTGAAATGGTGTACATGACATACAAGTGCAGTCCTTGCAAATGTGTACAAGTGTCAGGTGTGCCCCTCCACCCTACATAGACATATAGTAACAGTCAGGTGCACCCCCCCCCCAATCCTGTGTAGAAACATAGAAATAGTCAGGTGTTCCCCCCGCTATGAAGACATGTTGCAAGAGTCAATGCCAAATGATCGATGGTTACCCTGCAGACACAGCATGCTACCTGTCGGTGTACAGCACAAAGGTCAGCAGTGCAGTACAAACCACCGGACATGATCCACACATGCAAAACGGCCTTACTGACATGCTCACACACTCCAAGAAATGAAGGCAATGTCAGTCATCAACATACTGAAAGGTCATACTGGGCATGCTCACACACTTAAACACATGAAAGCCATGTATGCAAACACCAGTGGACCAGACACATCCGGCAGTTGCAATTCTTAGTGCAGACACATGTCAGTATGCACCACTCATGCCTTGCACACACAGTGGATAGGAATATAGACATATATGTAAGGACAACACACTATAATAAGCCAAAGGTAGATGGATATAGATGTGTGGAAGAGGGTGACCATGACAAGGAGCCATCCAGGCCAGTCCCACCCAGCACACAGCCAAAGGTCCCCAAACACATTAGGTGCAGATGTCACTCACTGCAGATACTAGCGACCAGTACCTGTCAGCACCACAGACTATGTGGTCCATGTGCCAGCTGTGCAACATGACTGTACAAGGACGTAGTCATCTAGTAGCTATATACATGTATCTGTGACATATGACCCCATGTGTGACCGCATGTGGCGTGTCACCCCTACATGAATGGGTTATGGGCCATGCACACACCACCCACCCCATAGCGCTACCCTGACAAGCCTGCTGAGGTCATCCAATGTGAAATACACCTTTGGAAGAGCTGTTGCCCATTAATCTCCATGGTGCATCCCATAACTGCATACTGCTGTAGTGTGATAAACTAGTTAGGTAGACGTTCTAACCCCAGACATGGCAACTTTGTGTGTGAGTATGTGTCAGTGTTTGTGTGCATGTCTGTCTCTCACTGACTGTGTAGAGAGCAATGCCTTATAGGCTACTCACACACCTTACAATTCACATCCCCACCTTTGGCAAGGCTGCTGATGTCACTCACCTAGAAATACTCCTCTCGGAAGGCTGTAGCCCAATAATCTCCATAGCGCATGCTGTAACTGCATACTGCTGTAGTGTGATAAAGTAGTTAGGTAGGAGGTTAAACCCCAGATGTGGCAACTGTGCGTGTGTGAGTCTGTGTGTGTGTATGAGCATGTGTCTTTCTGTTACTGACTGTGTAGAGAGCTATGCCTTTTAGGCCACTCACACCCCATACAATTCACATACCCAACTTTGGCAAGGCTGCTGATTTCACCCACCTAGAAATACACCTCTGGGAAGGCTGTAGCCCAGTAATCTCTGTAGTGCATCCTGTAACTGCGTACTGCTGCAGTGTGAAAAATTAGTTAGGCAGGGGTTCCAACCCCAAACCTGGTAAGTGTGTGTGTGTTTGTTTGTGTGCATGTTTGACTGTGTACAGATCAATGCTTTTTAGGCTACTCACACCCCTTACAATTCACATACCCAACTTTGTCAAGGCTGCTGATGTCACTCACCTAGAAATACACCTCTGGGAAGACTGGAGCCCAGTAATCTCCATAGCACATCCCATAACTGCCTACTGCTGTAGTGTGATAAACTAGTTAGGTAGGAGTTCTAACCCCAGACCTGCCAACTGTGTGTGTGTTTGCATGCATGTCTGACTGTGTAGAGAGCAATGCTTTTTAGGGTGCTCACACACCTTACAATTCACATCCTCACCTTTGGCAAGGCTGCTGATGTCACCCACCTAGAAATACTCCCCTGTGAAGACTGTATCTAGTAATCTCCATAGCACATCCTGTAACTGCATATGGCCATAGTGTGATAAAGGAGTTGGGGTGGGAGTTCTAACCCCAGACCTGCCAACTGTGTGTGTGTTTACATGCATGTCTGACTGTGTAGAGAGCAATGCTTTTAGGGTACTCACACCACTTACATTTCACATACCCAACTTTGGCAAGGCTGCTGCTGTCACCCATCTAAAAATACAGCTCTGTGAAGGCTGCAACCCAGTAATCTCTGTAGTGCATCCCATAACTGTGTGCTGTTATAGTGTGATAAACTAGTTAGGTAGGTGTTCCAATCCCAAACCTGTCAACTGCATGTGTGTGTTTGTGTGCATGTCTGACTGTGTAGAGAGCAATGCTTTTAGGGTACTCACACCCCTTACAGTTCAAATGCCCACTTTTGGCAAGGCTGCTGATGTTCTGCACCTAGAAATACACCTCTGGGATTGTTGTATCCCATTAATCTCTGTAGCACGTCCTGTAACTGTGTACGGCCATAGTGTGATAGAGTTAGGTGGGAGTTCTAACTCCAGACCTCCCAACAGTGTGTGTTTGTGTGCATGTCTGCCTGTGTCGACAGCAATGCTTTTTAGGGTACTCACACCCCTTACAATTCAAATACCCACCTTTGGCAAGGCTGCTGATGTCACACACCTAGAAATACACCTTTGGGACGGTTATAATCCACTAATCTCTGTAGCACATCCTGTAACTGCATACTGCTGTAGTGTGAATTAGAACCATGGTAGGGTTCCATCTCCACACATGGCAGTTCTGGATGTATTGTGTGTGTCACTGTCTGTGTAGGAAGTAATGGTTTTTAGGTTAGTCTCTTGCAGTCAATTTCAAATGCCCTACTTTGGCAATCCTGCTGATGTCAGTCATTGTGAAATACACTTTTGGGGTAGGAATACTCCAGTAATATCCGTGGCGCATATTATAAATGCATAGTGCTGTAGTGTAATAAACTAGTTAGGTAGGGGTTCTACTCCCATAACAGGTGTGCGTTTGTTTGCAACCCGTATCCTCTGTAGAGGTGACTGTGTGACACCTGTGACCAATGTGGAGTGAGTTTTGCATATTTCTTATATGGTGGCCATACCATATATCACGATGTCCACCATACAGGGATAACGGATGTGATATGGCTGAGAGGCTGGGGTGCAAAGCTATACCCATACATGTGACATCAAGGCCACAGGTAGGTGTTCCAATCCCAAACCTGGCAACTGTGTGTGTGTGTGTGTGTGTGTGTGTGTGTGTGTGTGTTTGTGTGCATGTCTGACTGTGTAGAGAGCAATGCTTACACAGTTAGCAACCTCAGTATTACCCAGAGCACACTCTCAACCCATGTGTCATACACACACACATGCCTAGGTAACAGCCAATATGTGGGTAGTACACTGCATATTGGCCACTGATAGTAACTATGGAGTGACAGCAGTGGCCACAGAGGGCATGTCACCCCGTCCATCTGTCCAATATGCACATACATGCAGACAGTGAACCTCCCCCATGTTCCCCAATGGACATCTGCACCACCTGTGGTGCCATCACATGACATACAACGGACATACCATGCCTGACAACATGCCCTATATGGACAGATGCCACTGATATCAGGGAATGCTGATAGCATGCTCTCAATGTAGGTGCAGGGTAAAGATGCTGGCCATTACCAGTTCCTGCCACAGGTGGGCAGGACTGGCACATCTGATGATAATCTGTGTTCACAACATGGGCCGGACACCACAGGTACAGTTCCACATGTCACTGTACATGCATGTGTGGGGTGTACACATCCCAAACACCATCCATGTTATGGCCTAAGGAACACATACATGGCAAGTGATGCACAGCATTGGCCACACACAATAGTCACCCAGGCAACTGGATGGGGGATACAATACCCACCTGTGTGGGCAAATGCAGACACTACATCATTGAGCCACAATGCAGACCATCTGATGCCAAGGTACATCCATATCCTAGCCTTGGACAGCCATCTGGCGCAGTTGAACACCACACACCTGTGCAGACATGCACCCATGCATGTCAGTTCTGGCACCCTGTGTGTTTGTGTGCATGTTGCATGCTGCATATGTTTACATCCACACTCCCTACAACCCCATGGGCATACTGCAGCATGCTGTCTGATGTCAGACACCTCCCCATACCCTTCACCCATGCAGCCCCATTATGACCTGTGTGGTGCATGAGATACCTGCACAGTGATGTGATGTGGCAATCCCACAACTGATGAGTTGTACACCTGGCCCTGCCATGTGTGTTAATGTGTGTGTGTCCTTGTGAGAGTGTGGCTGTGTTGACACTGGCACCTGTTCATGCGGACAGGCATGTGTATGTCACCTACTGTACCGCTACTATATCCCTGTTGCAGATGTCACTCGCCATCACGTATATGTTCTGAGTGCTCCACAACAGGTAACCCATGTGGTGCATCCAATAATTGCATTGACCTCTGCTAGCACTACATAGTTGTCAGGGGTTTGATACCCTGTGCTGGTAGGTGTGTGACACAACCATGTTTCAGTTTTACCCTCCCACCCCTCCCTGACATGTATTTGCCTCTGTCTGCATTTCTCACCCCCTCTCTGGTGGATGTAGAGACCTACACCTGCTTTCCTTAGGCAGCAACATATGTATTGTAAGTGATGCTCATGATCCGCTGATGGCCTCTGCGCGAATTGAAGCCCTCCCCTAGCTGATTGTATGTGAAATAGCTGTGGTAAGAGTCCCATAGCCAATTGTATGGAAACACATTCCAATACTTAAGAACATCATGGTGGTGTTGGCCCTTTTCATCCTCTGTGAGCAGGAACTAGATCTGTCTTGGGGTAAACAGCATGTCAGATGGATTTGAGTTTACCTCTAACAACATACACTGTGGAAACAGTGCAACAAACAGGAGAGGATGTGCCTGACCTGACTACAGACTGTAAGTGCTGCTATACTGCATTTGGAATAATGTTGGTTTAACAGTGTTTGTGTGGATATGGCTGTTGTACATGTCTCAATACCTGCCATGTCAGTTCCATGTTTATTGGGAATCCCCATCTGCAGGGTCATCTGCAGCCTGCACAGTGTTGTATCCATGGTTTCACGTGTCACCCATGGAGCATCTAGCTGTGGACTGCAGAAGGTAGTGTGAGGATTGCAGTCAGTAGATGGCAAAAGCCATGATAGCCACAGTCATCATATCCCTCATAGGACATATGTTGCAACAAACCTGTAACAACAGAAAATGTATACGGCTATCACAGCAACATGTCAATATTGGTCCTCTGTATGTGCTTCCAGCCACACCTCTGTCAACCTTTGTACATATGTCATGCATGAAGTGGTGTATATGTGCTGTACACCATAATTTGTGGCATCATATCTGAGAACAAGCCACTGATATATCTGACTGTTACACGTTATGTACAGTAGGGGTTACTTTTTATGACATTACCTGCACATTCTGTGGATGTTCATACAGTACTGAGGTCTGTGTACCTATGGTGAATGTTGACAGTGTGTGTATTGCTAATATGTACCTTAGCCTGTGTACAGACTGTGGTAGATGACATTGTTCTAGTTCCTCTACTATAAGATGTTAAGTGCTGCTCCACTGTATGGTAATGTAGTGGTGTACATGTTTGTAGGGCCCTACACACAGGTGTCCCATACCACAGACAGCCATCGGACCAAACTGTGTAGTAGGCCAGTATATGTAGGGTCAGTCTGTGGGTGGCACATATGAGGATGGTGTAGAACAGATAGTCCATATACTGTAATATCATGCTAGCTAACCATATGTGGCTGTGGCTGTGTTCACATTGGTTGTGGATATGCAGTTTCACACAGGTGTAGCTTACCCTGTGCTGTAACATGCCTGTCAAGCCTGCTTTATATGCAGGTACATGTGCATTCTCCCTTAGGAGATGTAGGCCAGTGTTGAGCCAGTCTGCCTGCAGCCTGCACAGTGCATTGTTAAATGCCTAGCAGCTGAGTGTACTTACCCAGTGGGATGTCATGTACAGATACTAGCCAGATGTCCTGCTGCTGGGCCTCCCTTAACAGTCAAGTATGTCAGACAGGGCAGTGGGATGCTGTGCAGATGTATGTCAATATCTATTGGGTAGTATGTGGCCATGGAACCCCTGTACCAGCGCTCATACTGTGTCAGGCCAGACAGGGGTGTTTGAATGCATGACCTATGGTGGACATCATATACCAGTCATTATGTGTTATACCCATCTACATGGCTGTCTACATCCATACTGTCAGGCATGGTACACATGTGTAGCACTAAGGGCTTATGTATATACCTCTGGACTGTATAGAGTGTGTCAGACTTTCCACATATATTGGCCAATATCTCTGCTGCAGTCCACAGTGCATTACATGCTAGCAGCGGCACTGTACAATTATGTCCTTAGGATGTCTGTCAGTAGCCAATGGCACACATGTTATAAGCAGATGTGACCTCCCACACACACGATGTCTGTGAAGACAATCCCACTGACAGTAGAAATATTCTACTAGTATACCTGCTATACATACCTGACATCCACTGCAGCTACAACATTGGGATCATACGGCCTGGGGTTGGCCTAAATTTCATGTCCAGGACATATGGTGGAAATATATGTACATATACTTATCCAGATAGCCAGATATACATGATTACACATGTGTACTACTCCCAATTAACACTGTCATGGCAACCACCTACTATAAATCCCCACATCATGTATGCGTGGTCCCATTACATTTCCTGCGTGATGGACATCTGTCCTGTTTGTGGGCAGCAGTGCTTACTGACAGCAGGTAGCAATACCCCTTACAGGAGAACCGGCACACTCAGGGCAGCTACATATTTGTAGGAGGATCAGGAACTACAGACAGACTGTGAATAGAGTTGTGTTATGTTTTGTATAGTACTGGTGTTACAGGGTGTGAGTGTACATACTAGTTTACCATGGAATGCAGTCCATCTGCATAGCACACAACTGTGAGCCTATCCTCATGCCAGCCAGAGCTATGCCTATCATGTCTTGTCTGTCCACCACACAGGTCCTGTGTCAGATATTACACTAGCAGTGTGTGTGTGTTGAGTGTTATCGTTACATGGCTACATCCATGACTGTTTCTACCCTCAATTCCCTGACTAAGGGTATGTTACATACTATCTTGTAATACCAGCACCTTGTGTAGTGTATGGCAACAGTCGTCCACATATGTGTCTGTATTCCAGCCTCTGTCCATCACCTACATACCAAGCTTAGCACATACGGCATGATGTCGGTGGTTGATCCATAGTGGGCTGTGAGTATAACACACTGCCAGTGCTGCCATCAGTCCACTGCCGTTGTATCCTCCACACATACGATGGGGTTGGGGCCATATATGTGTGGGCGTCACCTACCCAATACATGTGTGCCTTATGCACTCCAGAGGCCAGTGTATGTAACAGTGGTATATGGCCCTATATTATTGAGTCTAGGGGGGAGCACCATAAATGACCTAGGCTGCTACAAAATGTGGGGGTATCAGGGCAGAGCTGCCTTAAGGTATCTGGATGTAAAATACCATATACTTTACCTATATATACATTACTGACATGGATCTTCTTAATGCAGGACTACTGCCCCCTGCCATGCAACCTGTTCTGTTTGTTGGTGTGCTCGTGATGGTGTCAGTTATGCCATGTTATGCAGCAGTTACAACCCATGTGGTCATATGACATCTTTACCACCTACTGAGTTTGTACAGTGAGTAGATAGAGGCTGCTGAACTACACATCTGCATTACATACTGTCGATTGTTAGGTATCCCGTGGCCCAGTGTGTCTTTCCTATTGTACAATGTGAATGGCTTGGCCTGGACAGCAACAGCTGTGAACCTTTCCAGACTACTGTATTACTGTAACTAGTCCACAGTTGCATTACTCTGTTGATATAGCTATCAGTGTCTGAACAGCTATATGGCATGGCATGTAGTACTGTAATAGTACACAATTAAAGGTTTCCATGTCTGCAAACCTGTGGGTGGTGTTTTACCTATGACCTCTCTGTGGGTATATGTTACAGGCAACGATTGTCATTTGTATGGATAGCACATAGAGTGTCCAGTCGTTCAGCTGTCAACTGTAGGCATAGTGGCTGTTCCATATTGTGTGCACCTTCCACTTATGTATCTTACTGTACATATAACTGCATGTGTATGTGTTGTCACATGTATAACATATATATATATATATATATATATATATATATATATATATATATATATATATATATATATATATATATATATATATATATATGTATACCTGTATCTGCATATCTGTGTCTGTGTATCTGTATCCTGGGAATGTTGATGGCTTCTACATATTACATTCCCCATGGGAGCCAGACTGTACTGCATGATATGTTACTAATACCAGCCTGACATCATACAGGCGGGATGTAGTACAGATAACATTGTGTGCCCATGTTGTCACAGGCCCTGGTTATGGGATCTCCAACACTTGGTAGTGCATTGCAGGGTGGACGTGTTTGGCTGGGGGATGCCTATTTGTACAGCACATATAGTGTGTGGGGCCTCTCAACCCCATTAACAGTGCATGAGGACATATGTGTCATTTGTTAATCTGCCATTGCTATCTACAGATGTACGGCCATATATACCTGTATATATATATATATATATATATATATATATATATATATATATATATATATATATATATATATATATATATATATATATATATATATATATATATATATATATATATATATATATATATATATATATATAAAACTATGTCTGTTCATACCTGCATAGATATATATCTGCGTACACATATGCAACTTGCTGTGTATATGTAGACATATAGGTGTAGACACATATGTGTCAGTGTAGGCATTTGCATGTATATATGCTCATATATATATATATATATATATATATATATATATATATATATATATATAGTGTCAGAAATATATATATATGTTATATCTCTGTAGATATGTATATATGTACACAGACATACATCTAGATGTTGGTATACATTCTCTGTACTGCTGCATGACATGTTTCTGAAATCATCGTATATATGTGTATCTGGCATGGCTTAGTGATACATCACCTTGTCTATGGTGCCCAGTGTCCTGGGTTTGAGCCTGCAAGAGCTATGTATTTTGTAGCTGGGTAGAACACGGCCCATTGGATACAGTGTGATGAAGGCACTTTGGAGCAGTTGTTCCACGGGTGTAAGCTACACAGGTTAAGCAATATAGAAGCCAAATTAGTGTATGACACTGTAACCGGAATGTCCGTGTTCTGCCCAGAAACACAGTAAACAGTGTCTGCAAGGCTCGAACACAGGACTCAACACAGCATAGACAATGTGAATTGTCACTAAGCCATAGCAGATATACATACATCTGATGTCTCCAGAAACATGTCATCCAGCACAACCATTCAACAGTACAATAAGTGTACTTTAACATCTAGCTGTATGTGTGTGTTTATATATATATATATATATATATATATATATATATATATATATATATATATATATCGAAATAGTTGTATATAACCCACTCTCTCCATGCATACATCTACACAAATCTGTCTACATATATATGTCAAGATATAGATATATCTACAGCAAAATATATATACATATATATATATATATATATATATATATATATATATATATATATATATATATATATATATATATGTATGTGCAGATAGATATATATGTGTATACAGATATATATCAATAGATATCATAGAGAACATGACAAAGACATATATGAACACAGGTACCGTTAATGGGAGTGAGGGGGCTCAAGCAACAAATGTCTCACACGTGGTGACATCCCCCTCTGCAATACATTACCGACTGTTGCAAATGCCATAACCAGAACCTGACAATACATGGGCACAAGATGTTAACAGTAGGTCATCCCACCTGTATTATGTCACACGAGTATTGATAACATATCATGCTGTATGGTCTGTCTACCATAGTAAATGTACAATGTGTAAGCAATGAACCGTCCTATGATACCTATACTCAGACACATGTATGCAGATACTCATATGCAGATATATATGTATACATTTGTATAGATATATATGTCACTACACAGACACACACAGAGGTATGTCTAGGAAGATACATAAAAGAGTGCATACCATATTGAACTGCCAGTATCCCTACAGTTGCAGCCTCATCTGATGGACATTCTATGAATCACCCATACCACAGATACGTGTTGCCTGACACATATAGATGTCAATGGATGTAACACAACAGACAGTTTGGTATACATAGGGAGGATTCAGTTGTGTACTGTTACAGTTGTATATGTCATGTCATATAGCTGATTATGCTCTGACATACATACAAACAGAGCAATGCAACACACAAGCATATCCTTGACAGTAGTCCGAAAGCATCACATCTGTTGGTGTCCATGCCAAGGCCTTCAGGTAATCCAACAGAAAATATTGACATGGCCACAGCATAACATACTATCCACAGTATATCATGCAGATGTATAGCCCAGTGGCCTCTAAATACACTCTGCATGCAATGGGTTGACACTATGGGTGGCATCTGTCACATAACAATGCATAACTGTAATCATTACTATCACACTGATGGCAGTCAGTAGTAGGCCAGCAGTGGTCACAAGCTGAAATGTATTGTATTGTACATCCTCATACCATACGGCAGCTTACTACTGGTAGTCTTCACATATTGTAACACCTTGGGTTACTTGTGGTGCATACCCCAATACACTGCCTTACAGGGGCATAGCACACTGTTACATATACTGACCTCGAGACTGTAGAGGTGTGCAAATGAAGCCCACATATATATGGTGCATATGTGCTGTGCACCATTAGTTATTGACAGCATACCTGATAACCAGCCAGTCAGATAACTGACTGCTGGACATGTGTGTAGTAGGGGCTGTGCCCATGGACATTACCAAGACATTATGTGTATGTGTGTGCAGTACTATGGTCAGTGTACATATGGCAAGGGTCTGTGGCTTTCACTATACAAATAGTCATGCCTGACCCCTCACCCATGAAAGTAATGTCACCGGGGAGCACAACAGCTATCTGACACCTACAATGAAGATAGCAGAGCACATACGGTTCCATATATAGTAATACTACATATAATATAACCACGTGTATAACAACAGTACCTAACATATGTCCATACCTGTGTTCTTGTGTTGGGATGGCTGGGTCTGTGTGTGTGTGTGTGTGTGTGTGTGTGTGTGTGTGTGTGTGTGTGTGTGTGTGTGTGTGTGTGTGTGTCCATTTATCCTCACAGGTACAAGGACCCACTACTGCAGAGCTGAAGAGACACCTGTAGCTCCAGATCCACAGGTTGCAGACAACTGGGTTAAGATGATTGACAAATGTATGTGTATTGCACTTATGACACATGGGCTCTGTACAGACTGTGGTAGATGTCATTGTTCTCCGTCCATTTCTTCTTGATGTTACATGCAGCTCCAGTGGTAACTTTGTGTATCATATGTGGCTGTGGCTGCATTGCAATTGGATGTGGGTATGCATTTACTAACAGGTGTCTGCTATGCTGTGCTGTGACCTGCGTGTTGAGCCTGCTATACTCGCAGGTACTTGAGTATTCCCCCATACAATATGTATTCCGGAGTTGTGGCAGTCTGCCTGTAGTTTGCCCAATGCTTTGTGAGATGCGTAGCAGCCTAATGTAAATACCTAGTGTGCTGTTATGCCCAGTTATTTACAGAACATACTTCTGCCAAGCCACCATAACTGTTGTGTATCACTGACAAAGCTGTGGTATGCTGTACAGATGTATGTCATTCTCTACTGGGTAGTATGTGGCCATGTGAACTCAGCAGAACCAGGTAGTATGTGTCTGGACAGACTGGCGTGTGTGCATGCATACACTGTGTGGGCATGTGTATCCCAGGATTGTGATATACCCATGTACATGGCTAGTAACAGCCACATTGGGAGGCAAGGTCCACATGTCATGCATGAAGGTGACATGTATACAATTCTGGACTGACCACAGAGTGTCACACTGTCCACATATAGTGATCATATCCCTGTTGTAGTCCACAGCATCATAACTGTGCTAGCAGTGGGTCTGTACTATGCTGCCCCTAGATGTCTGTCTGTAGGCAATGGTGCACATGTATACAGCAGATGCAACCTCCCACACCCAACATGTCTGTTAAGACACCCCTATGACAGTGGCAATAGTCTACTTATATACCCGCAATACATCCGTGATATCCCCTTGCACTATGGTGTTGGGACTATTGGTACTGAAGTCGGACTCTACTCCATGTTCCAGATATATGGTAAACTGATATGTATGCACAGATATCCACATATCTATGTAGATATATACACATATACATATCCACATACATATATGGCCATATACATATCCACATACATATATGGGGATATATATAAATACCACACATATACATACACACAGCACTGACTTCAACAAGTGGCTATGTATCTGCTGTCATTCAAAGGGGATCCGTTATCTGTCTGCCTGGGGTGACATGATGTACAGAGCACAATGCTCTGGCAGAGACGGACTGCATGTGTTGTCCCTGGGATTCAGGTTACTGGCTACACCTCCTGGCAACCCCATCGCACCTTATCTAGGCAAAGTTCAAAGGGAAAATCCACCACTGTAACAGATGCAAGCATGCAAATCTGCCTGTAATGCGACTCAATGTTAGATGTCTAAACCTAAACAGGCACTCTCCTGAGCCACACATACAAATGGAGAACATCGATATCTTTGCAGTACCTGGGACCTGGTGCAATACTCCAGAGAGCACACCTGTAATACCTGGCTACAACCCTTATCACACATGTTGGGCAACAAGCCAAGACCACAACACTACAGGTGGAGAAGTGTCCATATTCACCAAGGTCATTCACACCTCCAGCCTAGTGCCAAACACAATGCATCTGGAAATCACCAAATGCAACTGACACTGTGTAAGACTGCAATCCAAACTGTAGCTGCCTACTGATCCCCCCATGGTCCAAGGTTCTCACTACACTGTTATAAACATACTGGGCAATATTAAGATACAATCAAACACCATAATACTGGTTGATTCCAAATACTCTGCCATTAACTGGAAAATAACCTCATGTACCACCACCCTTTACCAATGGTTCCGGGAACACATACACTCCAATCCCCTGGATCAACTAGTCCATTGTGCAACCAGGGCATCCAATATCATAGACCTGGTCATTCCCAACATGGGTGTCAGATGCCCCACACCAGTGGCCACCCCTCATAGGTCAGGTGTGATCATTAGGTAATCACCATTGACATCCACATCCCACTGCCACCCGCCAGTAAGGATCCTCCATGAATACCATCTGCAAAGCCTACGCCATGCTACTCAAGCCAGATGTGACAAACCTCATGACACCCATGGAGATGGGAGCTGAATGTGCAACTGGTGATTCCTACACTAAGGCACTGTGTGGGCACACCCACTCATGCATGCATTGCGCCATCCCACATAGACCCAAAACACTGTCCTCCAAACAAGGAAGCCAGTCTTGTGCTCCACTGCCATGAACAGTCTATACAACAGAAGGAAGACACTGTTGCAGTTAACAGGATAATCCCAAAACAGAAACTGCTCCCTTACCAGCCTCAGAAAGAAGCTGCTATCCCTCAAAAACTGCCACAGCTTGTTACATAAATATTATTGCCATAGATTCCAAAGCCAACCACAAGGCATTCTATAGTTATATCCAGGATCTATACCGCAATGCTCAGAATTGCTCTGTGCTACAACAGATTGGCATTAAATATACTGATTCAAAGGAGTGTTCCAATATCCAGGCAGACTGATTTAGTGCCACATTCAGCCTCCCTCACCCCCTAAAGGGCACATCTCAGTAACAAAAGTTTGCCAAATGCCCGTAATCATGGCCACACAGGTGGAATCCACTGACTCCACTGCTAGGAATACAGCAGCCTTTGGACCAGATAACATCCCGGGCTGTGTAGTACATGAACTACTACATAACTCTGCATCTCACATAAGTGGCATGTGTCATCATAGCCTTACCTCAGGCATCTGTCCCACTGAGTGGCACACAGCTACAGTTATCACACTCCACAAGGGGGAATCCACCTTGGATTCCGGGAACTACCGTCCCATCAGTCTGACGAGCCTGATCTGCAAGGGCATGGAATGCATTATCATGCAACTCATTAACAAAGACATTGGCAACCAGTAAACACTGGACCCCACCCTGGTTGGGCTCATGCAAAGCCAATTTGTCTGCTGACCTTGTTTCACTACTTTGATTCAGTCCCCAGAACTGGGGACGAGGGTAAGGCAGTGCACACAGCCTATCTGGACTTCACCAAGGCCTTCGACAACATCGCCCACTCTAGAAACATAGTTAAACCTGCTTAGCTGGCCATAAACACCTGTGTTACTCGATGGGTTGCCAAATGACTTACCGACAGAACCCGGACTGTAAATGTAGCCATGTCCGATCCCTGCTCCAGACAATTGACTAATTTGAGTATATCAGGGTCGGTCCTGGCACACCTGTTTTTTGCCATCTACTTCCCTGAAGTACAGACCTACACTATGGAACTCTGGCTGACAAAGTTCACAGATGGCCACAAACTGGGAGCCATTATTGGATCCCCAAATGATGTGGATATTCTACAACATGGCTTTACAGACACAGATGATTGGTGCCAGAGCCATGGGCTCAAGCTTAATGGCATGTAATGTACAGTTATCCCCTTTGGAAATACTGTGTACCCATGAAGTACCACATAGGTATCAGTACACTAAACACCAACAGTGTGCTGACAGACATAGGGACACAGGTGGGCAGTGGTATCACCTTCATTAACCACATAGCCATGACAGTAAGAAAATCCTCCTATGTGGCACACCTCATCACCAAGGGCTTTTCATCCAGAGAAAAGGGGGTACTTGTCCCACTGTACTCATCCCTCATTACACCCTGTATAAAGCACAATGCCCCGTTTAGTATGTACTTCGCAGGACAGCTGCGACAGCTGGGAAGGCAGTGGAAACACCTCACCATATGAATCACAGCCATCAAACAGATGGCCTATGCTAACCATCTAGACATCCTCCAGCTATACTCTGTGGCATACTGTCTACACAGAGGCTATGTCAAACCCCAGGAAATGGCATCTGTAATATGTGTATGTACTGTCATGTACAGTACATATGTCTATGTCCTCTCATTACTGTAGCAAAGGGTATTGAGTGTCATGTCTGGGGCACACAAGTATATGAGGCCTGCACAGCACTGTTATCCATGTGAATGTGTGACATACAGAGGTAGCAACCCAGGGTATGTGCTGTCACACAGGCATGCAGTGTAACATGGCAGTACTACTGTCGACAGTGCTGTCCCAGGGAAGAGTGCAGTGCTAACATTACTACTGACAACAAGCACACCTGCAGGCATAGCTGCACTCTGAGGGCTCACTGTCGTGTACCTGGTGTCTGGGCTGTGTCACCATATATATGCCCTATTGGATGATACTCAGACATGTGGAATGTAACTTTGGAGTACCATTGGTAAAGCACATGTTAGTGAGGGCTTATAACATGTAGTAGTGGCATACTCATGGTTGTCAAACATCCATCTGTTGACACATTCATCCTACTGCATAGCTACTCACCAAACTGGTGTCTGTGAGTCCCTCTACAGATGTGGAAATGGCAAGTCTCCTGCTGGGATACGTACAAACAACCTAAGCTTGATAGACACCGACATGTGTGGCCAGCTGTGTACTACCTGTCCCATAGAGGTGACAATACCCTGTATGGGCCACATGCCATTGGTACCTACACTACACTACCACAGCCAACTGAACATGCTTGGTTATATGTCTTCATCACAAATACTAACCATGTGTTGTACAACATGTTGCATACATGTCAACCGGGCCACCTCGGTGGCCATGTGTAGTAGGCACCCAGAGGATTGGCTGATGCATGTCACTCTCACTCTGCCAGTCACTAATGTGGTGTCTGTCGATAGATTTCCTGCTGGCACATGGCAGGTGGCATGATAGCAATGTATACGCACCCCCTACACATCCAGTCATTCCATGGACAACAGCCAGGTACACAGCTATGACCACCTGCAGCAATGCACCACAGTATTGACACATGTACATGTGCATTACTGAGGATAGCATTGTTTGTGTGCTAGTACACCTGTAGTTGGAAAGTCCATGACTGCCTTTACAACCACCACCACTCCCATTGCCATAGATGTGGCCGCTACTGTATTAGACATGACATGTAGCCTGTGACACTCCTCTCCCTAACAGCTACATGTGCCTTGCAGTACCAGCACAACAGTGTTGCAAAAATGGGTCGGTAGGCATGGGAATCCCATTGAGGTCTGCCACGTGTGTGCATGTGCGCATGTCTGCATAACTGTAGGGTACACCATTCCAAGGTCACATACTCCTATTACAATACACATTGCCACACAGTAGTACAGATACTGTTGTGACTCATAGGTGTGGCAATGCAATGTAACACCCTACTATGCCTGTGACATGTGCATTACATGCATATCCCTGCTGTACCACTATTGTGATATGCAATGGGTTGTTTTGGTGTCACGGCCAATGTGTTATAGTGGGTATGTCAGAGTATCAAGATGGGTTCCAGTGTGTACAATATCCAGTGGGGGATGTGGGTGCTGTGTACACTGTCTTTACACCATGGTGCACCTGGTATATGGCCCATGTACCACTCTCTGGTGGTCTCTGTCACCATCACCCATACAGGTAACAGATAACAGGATACAGCCCAGTTACACATGTGCTGTGTGCAGCCTACCTGTAAAACATGGACTAGTTAGTTAGCAACAATACACCCAGGTCTCTAAGATGTGTGTCTACCTATTGTGTCAGTCAATGTGTATATGATGGTATGACACACTATGTATTCTCCATATACAAACATTACATCCCCCATTACCATATTGTACATGTCTGTGGATGCTCTGCATGTAACATGTGACCTGGTACACACCTCACCCTACAGGTGGTGCCATGTGTGCAATGACAGCCACACAGTTCAGTAGCACTATATACCTGGGTAGGGATCTAGACACAGTGTCTCCAAGTAAGGATGTGTGTGCATGTGGATGGGTTGACATAAGGGTGCAGATTATACTTGTACCAGCAGGCCACCGGTCAATGATGCACGGGCAATAACTGTTATACATACCTGTGACATGTGTGCAACTGTACACCAGATATGTCATGGCCATGGTGTCACCACAGTGACATACCCTTGTGGAATATGACTGCAGACCATCCTCCTGCTGACATGTGTATGCCTACAGCATAAATGGATAACAATATGGGGATAACAATCAGTGTTACCAACAGCTGAGATGCATCATAGCTGCATGGCTACACTACCTGACATGTATGCATTACACATTACTCCTGACAACATCTTACACTGCAGTACATTGCAGCACTCTATTACAGTCATCGTGTGCATCAGAACCATATTAGCCTGTCCCTGCATCAATGTTATGGATGACAGGGATGTGGCACAGGTGTCATCATATGCACAGGGTGTGTGAAAGTCATCATAGCTGCATGGCTACACTACCTGACATGTATGCATTACACATTACCTATGACAACATCTTACACTGCAGTACATTGCAGCACTCTCTTACAGTCACCGTGTGCATCAGAACCATATTAGCCTGTCCCTGCATCGATGTTATGGATGACAGGGATGTGGCACAAGAATCATCATATGCACAGGGTGTGTTGTTGGTGTTCCACAGGCCGAGGGTGACCCAAACATGTGTCACCATCTGTGTGGGTGAGGGGTGTGGTTCCTTGATTGGGGCATGGTGATGTGGTATGTGTCAGTATGGAGGCACCCTAGGTGGGGTTGCATAGTGTGTGGCTATGCATGCACACAGTTCTGCCATTTGGCTGCCCTATACGGGTGATGTTGGACAGCTGCAGACCATACCTGGCAGGGTGTGCAGTTCACTGTCTCCGGCCACAGACATGCTGACTGCCTGCCAGGGGTTCCATGGACACGTGCAGGTACAGACCTTGCAGTGCTGCTCTCCCCTGATAATGACATATGTCTGCTGGAACCATGTCCCACCTGGGACTGGCCACAGCCATGTGCATGTGAACTGCTGTGGTATGGTGTGGTGTGGACAGCAGCCCCAGTGGTGTGCTGGGGCTGGTACTGCCACTACAGGAGTGGCTGGGCATCCCAGCACATCCACATTGACCGGCAGCTGCTACTGTTTCTGGCCTACGTCCACGTGGCCATTGCACCACTCCTACCACATGTTTAAGCACAGACATACCACGGTCGAGGAGACCCACCATCTCACCCCACTGTCTATCCATGACCTTGGTCTGTTCAAGGATTGCAACAGCAAGTTCATGGAGATTTCCACTTACAGCTGTGAAAGCAGACCTCTGCAGCCTCAGGCCCTGTCTGGTGTGCATTTTCATACGTGCCTGTGCATCCATTATGGCCTGAAACATACTCTTGATGGTACCAGTTGTGGCACCTCTGCCAGGAGCATGATGACCTGCGGTCCTCCCACAAGCACCACAGTACATCTGCTGATGTGGTGGCTTTCCAAACATCTGGCTATGTCAACTGTGACCTGACACAGTTGGCATGGACACCACACTTTCCGGTCACTGCCACCAACTGCCAACTGTTCCTCTGCTATGGCCACATGTGATGGGGTTTGTAGGGGTACTGTAACTGTGTGCAGGCTTGGGGTGGCTAGGAGGGTGATGACACATGTTGGTGCAGTGTCAGCCTCTGACAACCCCACCTGTGCATTACCTGTACCATCATCATCGATGTCTGTAGGGACACCTACCTCAGTTTGCATGCAGGAGGGACCCTGACCCACCTAACCACCTGTGGGGGAAACAAATACACACTTTAAGATCTGTACAGCATGGCATAACAGTACACACACTCACACTGACAGTCCACCTTACTACCTCACTTTCCCTGGGTTTACAGACAGTCCCACATTCAGTTACATATGTTCCCCATCCTGCATGGTACTTGCTAATATACACTCATTACTACTACCCATTAACATGTCATTCCTCTCCATGCCTACACGTGTGATCACAACACCTGGCCTGTTACTCCATCACCTCCCTGACTTGGGTGGAATAGGTTGTACATGGCTTCACTGCTGTCATCCCATATTACCCTGTGTATGGGCAGTAATGGTGTACCTGGCCCCTATATGGTTGGGGTTGCTACATTCACTACATATGTCACACACCAGAGCCTCATACTACAGTCTGGCTCAGTCCATGCTACATCTGCTGCACATGTGACCCATCATGCAGACAACAGTACTACCTGGAAACACTCACTGATGTGCTGTGGTAATTCCTCATTGCATTTGTAGTGCTGCATATGTGGGTAGCCAGTTATCTATATGCTGTTGGCAATATGATGTGTATACCTGTTATGTACTTCCCCTCCCAATGCATGTTCCATGCTACATACCTTGTTATGCTATCAGTTGTACTGTGTTCATATATCAGACAGACTGTACTGATGTCCCATGTGTCACTCCATGTACATATACAGCACAATCCCAAGGGGAAGTACTGTCATGTGATCAACCGCACTATCACCTGAGCATACAGGGACACCCACACACATAGACACACATATACACACACATCTGACATGCATCATCCACATTCCACTGGATTGCTCTTATAGACACAATCAACACACACACACACACACACACACACACACACACACACACACACACACACACACACCACACTCCTACATGTGGGTTTGCACAACATTTGTACACACAGTCCTTCCATTACCCTTCTGTCAACATGCATTACATATGGTGCTCAACAGCATGCAGTGCAACTATAGTGACTTCATGCTAGCAGCAGTATACATGTGTGTGAGGCATGGGCTGTGTTGGTAGGTGATGACCCTTCCACTTGTTAACACTGCACCTATGTACAAAGTGTTACTGTGGACCTGTTCCGCACCTTGCCTTGTACTGTGCACCATACCTCACAGGTGTAGAAACCATTGCTGCATATGTAGTACTGTGTCGGTTATGTCAGCTTCACTGCTACCAGCCCCTATGTGTTATAGTAACTCATACCTGGGATGATATGTGAACAGATATCATTTGTGAATGCCTGATGTCTGCATTACAGATCACAACATCAGCAGTGCATGTATGACCAGTACAATACTATTATACTGACAAACATTGGACCTTGCCATGGCTGTGGGGAGTGCCCTACACATGTCCCCAGACCTCTGCATGGTTGTAAGGTCTACTCATGTGCACATCCCTTGGAGTGCGTACACTGCTGTCATGGGTGCTGTGGGGTTAGGGTTACGTCTGCCATGTTTACTTAACCTGATTGTGTGCAGCTGCAGCCATGGTTGTGTTGATTCACAAATGTCCCTACTTTAGGCCGTGTGTCCTGCCATACTTCACATCCCTGTGGACACATTGCAAATTGGCAGGATGTTAGTTATCTTGCATGTGTCTGTTGTACCCTTCCGATTCCCCAGCATGTTCTTTACTGTGATGCAGTGCATTTCACAGCAACAAACATGAATGTGTACAGCATGCAGCATGGGTAGATGTGTTAGATGTGTGCATGGAATATCCCATAACTATTACATGTCCAGTATATTATCATGCATGAACACGGACCATACTCACCGGCTTCGGGCTGCTGCCATGGTGGTAACCTGGAGGGACCTACATAGGAATGTGAGAAAGTTGATGTCAGTGGCCACAGCTGTGGCATTCATAAAGGGTGAGTGCAGCAATATGTTACATCAACAGTAGAATTCCACAATAATACAGGTTATACACAACTGTTTATTACTACTACACAGCAGCAGACTATGTATATGACATCTCAGATTTGCATGATGTACATGTACAGATGCAGATGCATACAAAAGAGTGGTGTACCAATGTGTCCTGGGGCCTTACCTGCACTCTCCTCATCTGGTGTGTCGGTGGCACCCACCTCCACAATGTGCCCTGCCAGGTGTTGTTGCTGCAGGTGGGCAGGTGCCATAAGGCTGCTGAGAAGCTACTCCACACGGGTGAGGGGTGGATGGGTGGGTTGCCCCCCCTGTTGCGAGGTGGTCCCCCCATACGGCAGCTACACGCCGATGTACATGGCGAAGCAGGTCCGTGAAATGATGCCAGACCTGCTCATAGCTGAGGTTATGCAGTCCTACATCATTAACCCAGTGGACTAGCTCATTCCACAGGGCAGTCCTCTCCTACTGGTCATGGGCTGTCTGGCCAAACAGTTGTTCATAGTGCTGTACCAGATGGTTGATAATAACCTCATTCTCAGCGGTGCTGTATGAGGGCAGATGACTGTGTGCCATGTTCCCTAGAAGACATAAAGATGGAAACAGATCTGAGCCACCCATACAGCAGGGTTGCCATAGTTCTTAATATACATATTTGTCTCCCCCCACCATATCAGCTACAACAAACCATTCACATAATGCAATTGTTATGTCGGTTGCTTACCTTCCATTGGCACATATGTTATATTGTACCAAGCTTTGTGCTATGTGTCTGTGCCACGCTTTGTGCTATGTATTTGTAGCCATGCTCCCTGTGGGGATACTAGCTTTGCTGGCCGGTTACAGACTATTTCATCTGCATGCCATTGTCAGTGCCACTGCATATATATATATATATATATATATATATATATATATATATATATATATATATATATATATGTACATATAAGTGTAGATATATGTTGTACGTTGTTGATATACCTATGTCTATATGAGTGTCTGTGTATCTGTAGACATACACATCACATTCTGTATCACACAGATATTTATCTATATGTGGGGTGCATACAGACATCTGGTCCGCATTCTGTAACTGTCTTTCATTCACAGCTGCACTGTTCTGCCTTGCTGTAACACAGACAGGTGTCACATGTGAACACAGACTAACATTAGGGTGGTATATATGGTGTGAGATTGCTGTTAAGCTTATTATACACCTATGGCATTTGTGCATGCTACATTACACATTAACATGACTGTCCTGCAAGTAGTATGCTCTGACACTCATGTGTCTATCTTGATGGCAGTACTTCCACCACCAGCTATTGCCCACACTAACATAAAACACACAGATATTATGGCTGACATCTTTGTTATTCATTGCTGATCTGCACAGTTGGCGGGTATGTCCCACTGCCTACAGAGACAGACAGTACTGTCCAGAGCAGTTGTTCAGCGGAGCATCATTACAGTGAAAACTACAGATGGCACATATCAAACATTCAACATCATATATCCTATTAATCTATACCACATACTACATTAAATTACATACAGTTATGTTTTACATACCTTTTTTTATGATGGGTGTGACTCTTTTCAAGTTTTGGCTTTTTAAGTTTTTTTTTTTTTTCACTGTGTGTGTGTGTTTCTCTTTCTCTTTCTTTCTTTCTTTCTTTCTTTCTCTCTCTCTCTCTCTCTCTTTCTCCACTAGAGCGATTGAGTTGGTTTGAATAGCTTGCAGCATGGCTTTTGTAGGTGATGCACATGATCAGGTGATGGGCTCTGCACCAATTAGTGTTCAAAAGTTGCTAAATGTGTGCAGCCTGCTGTGTAGTGATTCAGATAACCACTGTCATGACAACCGAATACTATAAATTGCTGACTCAAGTGGACGTTGTCCCTTAACCTTTCCAGTATGGAGGACATCCTTCCTATATGTGAGCAGCAGTGTTACAGATGGAAGGCTGCAGTACCTCTTTGTCCATAGTAGTTTAGGATGGAATGCAGTCTGTCTGCATAGCTCTCAACTGTGGGCCTATCCACATGATGGCCAGTGGACTGTCTGTCTTGACTTGTGCACCATACAGGTCTTGTCCTAGATATATCCTCATCAAACTGTCTGTTGCATGCTATCAGTACATGGCTACATCCATTTGTGTTCCTGATGTCTTATTCATGCATAAGGGTATGTTGCAACAAATCTTGTAACACCAGCAATTTCCAGGGTGTGTAACAGCAATATTGTTAGTATGGCCCTGTGTTCCTGCCTCTGTCCTCCACATATATGGCTGGCTTTGTCCTGCTGCGATACGGTTAGGGGTTGTTAGGTAATGGCCTTTCATTATTTACTGCTAGCATTCCTGCTATCATCCCAGTCATATTGTGGACTCCCACAACATTTGTTGGTCAGGGTTCATAAATGTGACAGATACATAGACATTACCACAAGTAATCAACTTCCCCCTAGGCCTTGACTACAGGGTGTAACTGGAGGCTGCTGAACTACATCTGTTATTGTTGATTGTTACTTATCTTGCCGTAAAATTCTTTGTCTACAGTTATACGAATTGCAGGGCTTGGCCTGGACAGCATAGTATGTTATATATCCACACTGTCTGCATCTACTGTTTTGTGTGGGCCTTGCATTCCACACTGATTAAATCATTTAAATTCTATGTGCTGTAAGTAATGGAATACATTATTGTACAGTACACAAATAAAGGTTGTCTGTGTATACATACCTGTGTGTCATGTCATGTCCTTTGAATTGTGAGTGGGTATATGTGTAATGTTAAGTATTCCCTTTGTGGGAATGATTGCCACACTACACATGTCACAGGTACCAGTTACAGGGCTTGTGGCTGAGGGATATACTTTGCACCCAGTACGTCCACACTACTTCTACATATGTATGACTACTAATACCGTTTGTCTGTGTGTATGTGTATGTATCTATATATCTCATATATATATATATATATATATATATATATATATATATATATATATATATATATATATATACACATCTAAACATAATTGTCAATATATAGGTGTGTGTGCATATCTGTACCATTGTAATGTGTACCCCTTCCACATTGTACATTCCCTATGGTAGAATGACTTTTCTGCATGATATGTTACAGATATTGCCCTGACATGTACAGGTGACTTGGAGTACTGTTGGAGCATTGTAGCTGTGTTGTTGAGGGTTCTGAAATCATGTACTGCATGTGCTGGATAGAGGAGTACACAGCATAACCGTTAGGGCTGGGGATGTTACATAGCAGTAATTACCAGGTGTCCCTCATCCGTGCCCCCACCCCCATTAACTGTGCTTATGGTCTGTTATGTTGTACTGAGTGGATCAGGATTTTGTTCCCATGTGGTAATGCTATACACATGTCTATCTGTATATATATATATATATATATATATATATATATATATATATATATATACACACATATATATCTACATAATTATATATGAAACCCCCATATATAGAGAGATAGATATGGACATTGATATAGATCTAGATATGTATATGTATATATCTATGTGTATGCATATATATATATATATATATATATATATATATATATATATATATATATATATATATACACTGAACATCTTTATCTATCTATGTACAAGTGCTGTTATATGATTATTTGTGAGTTATACATGCAAATATATCTACCTATAGCTGTCTATGTGTCTACATTTACAGATATATATATATATATATATATATATATATATATATATATATATATATATATATGTCCATATAGGTTCATAGGTTCATAGGTTGGTACTAGGCTATCGGCCATAGGGCCTATGCAAGCCTAGCCATAACAATTCCCTGGATATTTCTTCCCACAATATTTACTTCTCTGGACCCCTGTCTAGCAGGGCGACTGACATGATCCCCGGGGTGAATTTCCTATCTCCCATCCAATCATCAAGGTTCCTTTTGAAGACGGCCAATGAGGCACCCTGCTTGACATGTATAGACAGTCTATTCTAGAGTATGAGGAGTCTCTGAGTCAGGAACCTATCCCTCCAGCATGTTTTGTTCATTATGATGACAAGGTTTCGATCCTGGAGTGTGTGGCTCTGAGGGATTGGGATTTCTTTAAGTGGAGCATGTCCAACAGTTCAGTGTTTCACATGGCCTTGTATGTTAAGCAGAGATCGCCTCTGAGTAGACGATATGCCACAGAGTATAGCTGGAGATTTTTTAGATGGTCAGCATATGGCATCTGCTTTAGGCCTGTGATTCTTTTAGTGAGGTATTTCTGTGGCCTTTCCAGCTGTTGCAGATGCCTTGTGAGGTACATACCAAATGGGGCATTATACTCTATAATGGGTCTAATGAGGGATGTGTACAGTGGGGCAATGATCTCCTTTTTTCTGGATGAAAAGCCCTTAGTGATGAGGTGTGCCACATAGAAGGATTTCCAGACTGTTGTGGCAATGTAGTTATCGAAAGTGAGACCACTGTCCACCTGTGTCCCTAAGTCTCTCATCACACTTTCGATGTTTAGTGTCCTTCCACCTATTTGGTAATTCATGGGTACACTTTTTTTTCCAAAGGGGATAACTATACATTTCTTGGCATTAAGCTTGAGCCCATGGCTCTGGCACCAGGCATATGTTTCTGTAAGAGCCACATCATTTGGGGATTCAATAATAGCTCCCAGTTTGCAGTCATCTGCGAACTTTGTTAGAGAAGTAAATGCCAAACAAGAGTGGTCCCAGGACTAAACCCTGAGGTACTCCAGTTGTCACTTGTCTGGACTTGGATTTGGAGTCGGCTACTTTTACAGTCTGGGTTCTGTCAGTAAGACAGTTGGCAACCCATGAAGTGATGTAGGGATTTATGCCCAGCTTAGTAATTTTATCTATTATTCCAGAGTGGGGGATGGTGTTCATGGCCTTGGCAAGGTCCAGATAGACTGTGTGGACTGCCTTACCCTGGTCCACAGCTCTGGAGACTGATTCGAAGAAGTTAATCAGATTCAGGAGACAAGATTGGCCCTTCACAAACCCAAACTGGGTGGGGTCCAGTGTTCGAAGGTTGCCAATGTCTTTGTTTATAAGTTCCATGATAATGCATTCCATGCCCTTGCAGATCAGGCTTGTCAGACTGATGGGACGGTACTTCCCGGGATCCAAGGCAGATCCTCCCTTGTGGAGCAGGATAACTGTAGCTGTGAGCCACTCAGTGAGCACAAAGCCTGAGGTGAGGCTATGATTAAACATGACACTTAGGTGAGGTGCCAGTTCATTTTGTAGTCCATGTAGTACACAGCCTGGGATGTCATCTGGTCCTATGGATGCTGTATTCTTAGCTTTGGAGAGTAAGGGTTCTACCTGTGTGGCCATGATTATCAGAATTTGGCAACCTTTTGGTATTGAGATGGGCCCTTTAGGGGGTGAGAGGGAGTGAAGTTGGCACTAAATCGATCTGCCAGGATATTGGCAATTTCCTTGGGATCAGTATATTTAATGCCATTCTGTTTTAGCTCAGAGCAGATCTGAGCATTGCCATTTAGATTCTTGACATAACTATAGAATGCCTTGTGGTTGTCTTTGGAATCTTTGGTAATTTTATTTTCATAACTTGCTTTTGAGGATTTTATGAGGGATCCCAGCTTCTTACTGAGGCTGGTGAGGGAGTTTTTTGCATCCTGGGATTTTCCTCTTTTCTGCAGCAGTTTCTTCCTTCTGTTGTATAGTTTGTTTATAGCAGGGGACCACCAGATTGGCTTCCGTTTTTTGGAGAAGAGCATCTTGGTTCTATTTGGGATGGCACGATTCATGCATGAGTGAATGTGCTCATACAGTGCCTTAGGGTAGGATACTGCAATCGAACTTCCAGATCCTGTCTGCGTGGGTGTCGTGAAGTTTGTCACTTCTGACTTCAGTAGCATGAAATTGGTGTTGGAGAAGTTTTTTAAGGAGGTTTCCTTAATGGGGGTGGGGTGGGATGTGGATGTCAATGGTGATTTGCTTATGGTCAGACCTGACCGATGAGGGGGTGACCATAGGAGTGGAGCATCTATCTCCCATGTTGGTAATGACCAGGTCTAGGATACTGGAACCCTTGATGGGACAATGGATTAGTTGATCCAGGGCATTGGAATTTATGAATTCCAAGAACTGTTGGGAAAAGGAGTTGGTACCCGAGTAGTTTTCCCAGTTAATGGTAGGGTATTTGAAATCACCCAGTATTAGGGTGTTTGGTTGTATCTTAATATTTTCCAGTATGTTTAGAAAGGTGTAGTGAGAATCTTGGGGCATGGTGGGGGATCTGTAGCAAGCTACAATTTGGATTGCAGTCTTACCTAGTGTTGCACCTGGAGAATTTCAGATGCATTGTTTTGGGCAACTAGCCTGGAGGTGAGAATATCCTTGGTGAATATGGACACTCCTCCACCTTTAGTGTTTCAGTCTTGGTTTTGTGGCCGCAAAGTGTGGTAAGAATTGTAGCCTGGTATTGCAGGGATGCTCTCTGGAGCCTTGAACCAGGTCTCAGTTACTGCACAGATATCAATGTTCTCCATTTTTAGGAGTGCCTAGAGAGAGTGCATTTTGAGGTTTAGACTTCTAGCATTGAGTAGCATTACCTTCAGATTTTGCATGCTTGTATCTGTTACGGTGGTGGTTTTACCCTTTGAATCTTGCCTAAAAAAGGCACTATAGGGGTGGCAAGAGCTTTAGCCAGTAACCTGAATCCCAGGGGTGACAGGTGCAGACCATCTCTGGCAAAGCATCGTGGTTTGTCCATCATGTCTTTCCAGGCAGACAAATACTGGATCCCCTTTGAATGACACCAGAAGCTTAGCCAATTGTTGAAATCAATCATTTTGTCCTTATACTGTGGTATAATTCTGGGTGAAGGCAGGATGCTACTCAGGGCTAGGGTTATACCTACCTGGGTCACATGATCCAAGAACTCTTTTCATGAAGTCCAGGGAGGTACATCTCAAGTCATTTACTCCAGCATGGACAATGACAGAGTTGTATTTGTACTTGTTGTGTAGTGACTTGAGTGCATGCATTATGTGGCGGATCCTGGCACCCGACAGGCAGCTGACTGTAATTTTCTCCTTGTTCAGCCTGGTGAGTGGGACATCAGTGTGCCTGACTGTAGAGTCACCTATGACCAAAGTGTTGGGTACATTGTCTTACCTTAGGGCTGTTGGGTGGCACACTGGTGTTGTGAGCTATGTGTCACTTTGGTTGCGACTGGTGTTTGCGTTTCAGCTTCAGAGGTCCTTGTTGCTTGGCCAGGTTAATGTTAAGGGCCTCCACATATGTGGGTTTAGTGTTGCTATGTGTGGGTTTTGATGGTGTGGGTTTTGATGGGCTATGAGTTGCTTGAGGTGTAATGCAGGTGTTAACCTTCTCCTCTTGACTGTCTAGCACAATCTTGGCGGAGAGAGCTTTGCTTCCAGTTTGGCTATGTAAGTGCACCTCTTGCAGGTTGTAGTGTTGGGTGGTAGGAGGAGAGGATTGTCTGTGTACATGAGGCAGTTGCCACATTACCCCAGTATGCCCAGATTCACCAAATGGACAGGAGAAATCACCGGAAGCTGACCCTTGAACATGACTGTTTAGGTGCTTTTTTGTAATGTTTAAGAGCTGTTTTCCCTTATCTTTGCAAGGTACTTTGCAATTATAGGCTGTTTAGTGCCTATGATTAATTTCCCCTTATTAACAAGGAGAGCTGAGTGCTTGTATCAGTTTCAGGCTTCCTAGTGCTTTCCAGCAGGTTCTAGAGCAAGTGCTAGTCACAGGGGTTCAGATTTTAATGCTACTACTGAGAAACCAGCTAGTTCTAAGGGAAAATTTGAAGACCAGACTTTCTGGCACCTGGAATAGTTTAACTGTAGCCTCAATCAGTATAAATAATCCAAAAAACAGGATACTTATATATCTCAGCTCGGAGTTGTAGCCAACACCTCTCCTCCACTCTGCTCAGTGTGTATAGACAGAAATCCTCTCAAAGTTAGGGCTTAAATACGACAAGATACAACCTTAGACAACTTTTTTTTCTTTTTTTTTACAAAAACACAAAAGAACCAGCCCTCACTAGCAAGCAGGCAATTAACACAATCTAGCCAAGGTAAAGAAAGGCTTCTGCTAATTCAAGATGGCCTGTTCATGTGCTTTGAACAATCACTGTAGAAACAAATAAGCCACAGCCAGCAAATCTGAACTAGGACAATAATAAAGCTATTAGCCTACAGACAATAGGCACTACAGAAAGCCACAAAATGAGAGTTTTTAAACAGATAAAGGAGCAATGAGACTCTGCAGAATGCTTTTAACTGCAAACAAATCAGTTACCCGTGCAGATTAGTTAATAGCAGTAAAATACACTAAAAAACTATTCAGCAGGCAATAAAAAGTGATATATATAAATTGCTAGAAACAATAATCAGTATAAATAATCCAAAAAAAACAGGATACTTATATATCTCAGCTCGGAGTCGTAGTCAACACCTCTCCTCCACTCTGCTCAGTGTGTCCATGCATGTTTGGCTTAAATGTTTGGCCTGTACCTCATTCTCTTGACAATTGACATGGATGGTCTTAGGACTGAACTCAGTCACTCATGCTGACATGTTCATGTTTCAGACTTTTCATCTCCTTCAAAATATGTGTTCTAGTACATATAACTGTGTAACTAGCAATGTTTTAAGTGTATTAGAGCAGTATTTGACAGATATCCCTATTTGTACCCACAGTTTGGCACACTTTGTCTGGAATTCTTGCATTGCGAGGTTGTGTGGTATGATATTACTACATTTCCTGTGCTGTTGACTGATTGTGCTGGATGATATGTTTGTGAAACTAGGAGGATTATGTACATCTGCCATGGCTTACTAGTAAATCACTTTGTGTATGATGTGCAGGGGCCTGGGTTCTGTCCTTGCATAGGCTGTATATTTTGTTGCTGTGCAGAATACCAGCCGTGGGATACAGAGTGATTATGGGACATTGTAGCAGTTGTACGTGGGTGTGCATGGGTTTGTGCAGAACTAAGCTATGCTAACCTCTGGGTGCATTTCCTTATACTCAGTTAGCTTTTATTTTGCTTAATCTGTGTAGGCCATGCTTACCCCCGCGCAAACACACTTACACACGCTTACTACTGCTTATCTATGCTTACTACTGCTTATTTGTGCTTACACCTGCTTACTAGTGCCTTATTCATTATGACACTGACACTTCACATGTGCATTTAATGCAGTACTCCTGTTCAAGTGTAAATGTTATTTAGTAGGTTATACAGCAAAACGATGTTGATATACAGATTTCACATGGAAAACAGAATTTGCTGCAGTGGGATTTGAACCAGGGATGTGTGCGCGTTAGGTGGATGCTCTGTCCACTACACTATTGCTGTTCTACTTCATCTGCATATTTCTACCTTAATGTCATACCCATGCTCCCTTTCCCCAGCTCCTGAGCTCCACATACACAGCATCCATCCATTCTTCAGTTGCTAGCCTTGCCATACCACACCTTCACACATTTCCTTCTTTGCATGTTTTGGTACTCCTCCATTATACTGTCTCAACCCAAGCTTCTGCAGGTTCTTCATCCGTTTACTCCACGTATGTTCAAGTCTTCCCTTGATCCTCCTCCGATACTGGTGGTAACATCTATGTGACCCACAAAGTTTGGTTCATCCCGCCAGGGACGTAAATGTTGTTGTGTCATGAGTAGACTTTGCTGGTCTACACTGTTTCTCCCAATGGTAGCATTCTGCCAGGGGTTTGAGAAGCAGCAGTTTGCTCACAAACCAGACCAGCCTCATCTCCCGGTTCTGCGTATCCAACGCCCCCAGGTGTGACATTCTGTGCATGAAGCACGCCCCCATGGCGTGCACCATTTTTCATTCTTCTCTACAGCATTATGCTAGACTACTGTTCTCACAGTATGTGTGGACAGGCACTGTTCATTGATACTCATAGACTGCTTGGAATACTGTGATTGAGCAATGTGCACATGTTTGCTGGTATTAATCTACATACTTACATATATTTCCTATACTGTTGACTGACTGTGCTGGATGATATGTTTGTGATAACAGCAGCTGATTGTATATCTGCCATGCCTTTGTGGTAACTCACTTGGACTATAGTGTGCAGGGTGGGGGGGGGGTTGGAACCTGGGAGTGCTGATTATTTTGTTAATGGGCATGATGAGAGCTGTTGGCTACAGAGTGCCTAAGGCACTGTAGAGGAAGGGTAGGTGGGTATGCGCTGGTGTGCATGAGACTCAGCCTTGCTGCCTTCCGGTTATGGCGTCTTACACTAGTTTGGCCTCCACATTGCTTAACCAGTGTGGGCATTGCTTACCACCGCCCAAACAGGTGTAACCTTGCTTGGTGCCACATACCCTCATGCTACTTCATGTATTTAGTTCACATTTGATGTCCGGGACAATCCGACCAGATGCTGTCCCATTGTCAGAGGTGGCCCAAGGAGTGGAGCTCCACAGTACACCCCAGCTACACATTACATGTACTACTGAGGTGTACACATTCATAGAGAGTCACAGACTTACCATAGCTACATACCACATCCTTCATTCTAAGTTCACATTAATATGTCGGTATTATACATGCTTAAGTCAGGTGTACATATCAGGTATGACTTGACAAAGGTCTGTTTAAGGTGAAGTGGGATTCCAGTTTAACAGTCCTGGATAGGTTACACTCAGGTATTTGGGTTAGGTTTAGTTATGCCATACAT